>NC_136266.1:180684139-180826639 GCF_964187855.1 Myxine glutinosa | reverse complement strand
CGGAGAAGATGTAGCTTGAACTTGATTACCCCCTAATAATACATCTGTTTCGGGCGTGGCCC
Source organism: Myxine glutinosa (assembly GCF_964187855.1). NCBI lineage: Eukaryota > Metazoa > Chordata > Myxini > Myxiniformes > Myxinidae > Myxine > Myxine glutinosa. Next base: position 180,826,577 of record NC_136266.1, on the reverse strand, counting down.
GCCCACAATGGGCGCAATACGCCCACTCTAGGCAGGACACAACTAGATCATGATATCAACCTCCCACCCAAGTTTCATCAAGATCGGATGATATCATCGGGTAGTTATGCTGCGGACATACACACACACACACACACACACACACACACACACACACACACACACACACACACACACACACACACACACACACACACACACACACACACACACACACACACACACGGCGAATATAGTGGTCACTTGATAACTCGTGAACCAATATTAAACATTTAGATTAATATTAAAATATATTAAACATTTAGTTCAAGTAAACGATTTAGATAAACAACCAAGTAAATTTTCTAATTTATTTATTTTTAGATACACCAAATAAAAATTCATCTTACATTTCGCCAATTTCCTTTTTCTTTATTTATTCTTTCTCAGCATGCTCCTCTTCCTCAACCTCATATTTTTCATTCTTTCTTCCATCCATCTTTCTTCTTCCTTGGTAATTGTGCTGTTTTCCTGCCTTTTCTCCTTTCACTTTTTCTCTCTTATTATTGAGTTTTCTCCTAAAATGCTTATGAAACAATAACTCTCAGGAGACATTGATCTTCTAATTTCCTCCAACCTAAGAAAAGAAATATTACTCCTTCAGTGGCAATTATGGTTCAAATTCCTTCAAAGAATCATTTTTTTACTACAGAGGTTTATTTCCTGGAGTGAGATTTATTTCTTGGCTCGGAATATGTCTGCATCTCACATTCATTGCGGCCTATGCATAATCCCTTTATTTCCTTAGTTTGCTGAAGCCACCACTGTGTGCTTATCATTTGTTTTGAAACATCCAATGGTATTCATGAGGTGGATGGTCGGAAATTTGCTGTGCCAGATATTTTATGCCTTATCCAGCAAAGGCTGTTGTAACCAGAAATATGAGACTACACGCTTGCTGGAATTGCTTGTGATTGCTGAACCGTAGCTGCTACAGTCCCCATTGCATCGGGTGGCGTGATGGAAACCTTCACTCTCTCGCCCCTCAAAATCTCTCACATCCCTCTTCCATCCCCTCCTGATCTCCCCCCTCCCTCCATCATTTCTCCATCCCCCCCCCCCCCCCCCCCCCCCCAGGCAATCTGGCCATTTGATTGAAATGGTCCAGTGCTTCCAGGTGAACTCAACATTGAATCAAACATGTGCTCTGACTTTCTCATTTCTCCCAACCCCATATACACCTTGCTCAATGACTGAATAGTAGGGAAGGTAGTAGGGAAGTAGGGAAGGGCTGTCTGTGATGGTTTCTTACATGTAACTAATTATTTTTCATTTTATTTTTAAGGAAGGATCATGTAACTTTGAAAAAAAAAAATCAGTGAATTGTAAATCTTAAATGTTGTTTGATGACTTTCAATCTGAAAATTCACCCTAGATCCGAGAGTTCGTCGCCTGCGCTGTGCAAATGATGTATGATGACCTTTTTCTTATTAGCCCCGCTCATCCCAAAACGGCTATGCTCCTCGTGTGCGTGTGTGTGTGTGTGTGTGTGTGTGTGTGTGTGTGTGTGTGCGTGTGTGCGTGCACGTGCGCGTGCGTGTTTATGTGTTGTTTTTACGGCGTGGCCCTTAGAGGCCAATGCTGTCTAGAACAGCGTTTGTCTGTCCCTCACAAACGTCCACCAGTCAGAGCTAAGGATCTAGTCACATGACAGGGGGACAGCATTTAGTAAGCATTACAGTTGCATCTATATTATAATAGGCTATGGTGATTCTGTCTGTCTGTCTGTCTGTCTGTCTATCCGGGGGTGTGGCTTACTCCGTTTACAGAGTAGCTCCACCCATTCTTGGAGAGGCTTCATGTAAACAAATATCCACCATTTTATTAACTCGAATAGCTTTGAGGCCTGTTTAGTTAGGCCCGTGCTGTCTTTCTCTCTCACACAGGTTTATTTCAACTCTAATTCGATATATCATTTCATTTTTAACAGTCGCTAACATAGTTTTAGACTCGGTTGAAAAAAAACGGGAAGAGAATCCCATGAAAGTTTCCGTTTATAGAACGAAATGAATTCTCAAAGGCTGGTAAAATAAAGCCCATTCATTGAGTCACCCTCACGATTTTATCTCGAATTCACCATCTGATTTAATTTTTATCGATGGTTTTCGACTCGGTGTCAGAAATAATTGAGAACATTCACGCACACACGGGAAATTGCCGAGATATAATTTTTAAAAATCGCGGCACGGTCGGTCATACACCGCCTAAAATAACAGACGGGAAAATGGCGAGATGTATTAAAAATTTGTGGCGGACTTTTCCATTTGATGACAATCATCACGATTAAATATTTAATTTATATGTCGTCACAATAATGTGGAGAGGGGGGCAGAGCTTCGTTCACGTATCGCCACAGACGGGAAATTGCCGACAGATATTTCTTCGTTATTATTTCATTCATCATTATTACACGGAAGTAAAGGTAATCCTGTTTAAATTGGCATTCATTCCAGCGAGGGGTTGGAGAGGAGCGAGGGGTTGGAGAGGAGCGAGGGATTGGAGAGGAGCGAGGGGTTGGAGAGGAGCGAGGGGTTGGAGAGGAGCGAGGGGTTGGAGAGGAGCGAGGGATTGGAGAGGAGCGAGGGGTTGGAGAGTAGCGGTGGATTGGAGAGGAGCGAGGGGTTGGAGAGGAGCGGGGGTTGGACTGGAGCGAGGGGTTGGAGAGGAGCGAGGGGTTGGAGAGTGACGAGCGAGGGGTTGGAGAGGAGTGAGGGCTTGGAGAGGAGCGGGGGTTGGAGAGGAGCGAGGGGTTGGAGAGGGGCGAGGGATTGGAGAGGAGCGGGGGTTGGAGAGGAGCGAGGGGTTGGAGAGTGAGGACCGAGGGGTTTGAGAGTAGGAGTGAGGGGTTGGAGAGGAGAGAGGGGTTGGAGAGGAGCGAGGGGTTGGAGTGGTGCGGGGGTTGGAGAGGAGAGAGGGATTGGAGAGGAGAGAGGGGTTGGAGAGGAGCGAGGGGTTGGAGATTGAGGAGCGAGGGGTTGGAGATTGAGGAGCGAGGGGTTGGAGATTGAGGAGTGAGGGTTTGGAGAGGAGTGAGGTGGTTGGAGAGGTGAGAGGGGTTGGAGAGTAGCGAGAAGTTGGAGAGGAGCGAGGGGTTGGAGAGGAGTGAGGGATTGGAGAGGAAAGACGGGTTGGAGAGTGAGGCGCGATTGGAGAGGCGAGTAAGGAGCGATTGGAGAGGTGAGTGAGGAGTGATTGGAAAGGCGAGTGAGGAGCGATTGGAGAGGCGAGTGAGGAGCGATTGGAGAGGCGAGTGAGGAGCGATTGGAGAGGCGAGTGAGGAGCGATTGGAGAGGCGAGTGAGGAGCGATTGGAGAGGCGAGTGAGGAGCGATTGGAGAGGTGAGTGAGGAGCGATTGGAGAGGTGAGTGAGGCGTGATTGGAGAGGCGAGTGAGGAGTGATTGGAGAGGCGAGTGAGGAGTGATTGGAGAGGCGAGTGAGGAGTGATTGGAGAGGCGAGTGAGGAGCGATTGGAGAGGGGAGTGAGGAGCGATTGGAGAGGCGAGTGAGGCGTGATTGGAGAGGAGTGTGAGGCAGTATTGGAGAGGAGTGTGAGGAGGTATTGGAGAGGAGTGTGAGGGGTTGGAGATGAGCAAGAGGTTGGAGAGGGATTAGGGGTTGGAGAGGAGCGAGGGGTTGGAGAGTGAGGGCCGATTGGAGAGGGGAGTGAGGAGCGATTGGAGAGTCGAGTGAGGTGCGATTGGAGGGGAGTATGAGGGATTGGAGAGGAGTGTTAGGGATTGGAGAGGAGTATGAGGGATTGGAGAGGAGTGTGAGGAATTGGAAAGGTGTGTGAGGGTTTGGAGGGGAGTGTGAGGAATTGGAGAGGAGTGTGAGGAATTGGAGAGGAGTGTGAGGAATTGGAGAGGAGTGTGAGGGAGAGGAGTGTGAGGGATTGGAGAGGAGTGTGAGGAAGTATTGGAGAGGAGTGTGAGGAGTTATTGGAGGGGAGTGTCAGGAGGAGTGGGATTGGAGAGGCGTGAGGGTGGAGAGAGGAGAGTGTCAGGTGGAGAGGAGTGAGGGGTCACATATTATGTGAAATAAATAAATTGTGTTCATTACACCATTTCTGGATCTGATGAATTGCCAGTAACCATTTTGTAAAATTTAATGTGCAGCATCTAAACAAGATGTCCAAATGTCACACAAGTCCATGCCCGTGGGATTCCCATGGGTGACCCCACTAGTATTTTAATAAAAGGAAATATAATAACCTTCTGTGGAACCTTTTGGGGTCCCAGCGGGTATCGTAAGGTAGGTATGAGGTTTCAGAAATTCCTCAATGCAATTATGATTTTGAAATGTGATCGACGTGGACCTTGGAAAGTGAATCCAGAAGTGAACAGATGATAATGGTTCGCTGGTTTGATAATATCTCAATATAATCGTTATTTAACATATTTTGATATACTCGTATTAATACAATCGTATTAATTTGTAATTGGAATGATGAATTATGCTGTTTGGAATGAAAATATGGAGATATTGAGTTTAAATTAGAATGAGGAAATGACGTAAGGGTTTCCATCCGTGACATTCGCGGATTCCCGTTATCAGTTTCACCATTGACTGAACATAGCAACATTCAGACTGGGTACGTTTTTTGTCGAAGTCCTTCAAGAACCTGCTGTCAATGCCTGACGTTCGACTGTATGTGGCACAGGAATGTGGCATTTATTGATTTTTTTTATACTTACATTATTTTCTAATTGCTAACTTGTATGAGTTTGTTTGATTTTGTTTTTGCCCACATCGCCTGTGGTATACTTCAAGGCCTTTGGGCTTGACTACAACAACAACAACATGCATTTTAAAAGGCCATTTTCCCTGCTAGAGCGGGGGTTAGCCTTGTGGTCCCCATGACAATCTTCTCCATTTTGCCCTATTTTCTGCATCTCTCCTTGTTAACCCCTTTGCCCGAATTTCTTCTTCCACCATCTTTAGCCAAGTCTTTCTCGGTCTTCCCCGTCTTCTACTTCCTTCTACATTCATTTCCATCACTCTTCTCAACCAGTCACTTTCATCCTTCCTCAACACATGACCAAACCATCTCAACCTGTTCCTCTTCACAGCATCAATCACAGGCTCTATTCCCATCATCTTTCGCAATTCATCATTTGGCTTCCTCTCTCTCAACGATACACCGCACATCCGTCGAACCATTCGCATTTCCACCCTTTCCAACCTTCGTTGCTGCTCTACGTTCATTACCCATGTCTCGCTCCCATAAATCATAACACTTCTCACACATGCAGCATACACCTTTCCCTTCAGCTTCAACGACACTCCCCTCATCATCAGCATGCCACTCAATTCCCAAAACTTCTTCCATGCACATCTCACTCGAGCAACCGTTGCCGAGTCTGATCCACCTTCTCCATTCAGCATGTCTCCGAGGTAGCAGAATGTTTTCACACCTTCCAGCTTCACGCCGTCTCCAAGATCCAACTCAACATTTCCTCCATCTGCAGCTCCCTCTGTGCACACCTTACATTTGAATGTAGCTGCCACACTGGTTAATGACCCTCTCAGACCACTACATTTTTGATGAACCCACTCAGCGCACATTGTACACTGAATGGAGTTCACTCCGACACCCTTCCTACACACAGCACAGGGCCACTTCCCAGTTCTTTCCACCTCACCACATGCTTTACCACTTGCCATCACCTTCGTCTTTCCGATATTCACCTTCAGACCTTTTGTCTCCATACATTCCTTCCACGTGTTCATCTTTTCCTTCAGTCTATCCATACTTTCCGCAATCAACACCAGATCATCTGCATACAACAACTCCCACGGTAAACCCTCCTTTACGTTCTGAGCCAGCACCTCCATCACAGCTACAAATAGTAGTGGACTTAGTACCGACCCCTGATGCACTCCCACCTTCACCTCAAACTCACCACTGTTCCCGTCCTTCGTCCTTACAGCTGTGCGCGCTCTTTTGTACATTGCCATCACTACTCTGATCAACCATTCCTCCACTCCTAACTTCCTCAATGCCCATGTCAATACTTTGCGTGGAACCCGATCGAATGCTTTCTCCAGATCAACAAACCCAAGAAACAACTTCTTCCTCTTATCCATGTACTTCTCCTGCAACTGCCTCACAATGAAAAGCGCGTCTGTCGTTCCTCTTCCTGGCATAAATCCAAACTGCATTTCGTCGATCTTCACTTTCTTCCTTATCCTCCTCTCCAACACCCTTTCCAATACCTTAATTCCATGCTCCAATAACTTTATCGCTCGGTACGAGCCACACTCCAGAGGGTCACCTTTCCCCTTGTATAGAGGGACGAGGGTACTCAGTTCCCAAACCACTGGAATGCGGCCTTCTTTCACCACCAGATTACAGATCTCTGTCATTCTCTTCACACCCCAACTTCCTGCTGCCTTCAACATATCTCCCACAACTCCCGTCGGCCCTCCCGCTTTTCTACCCTTCATTGCTTTTATCGCTTCCTCAACTTCCTTCTCAGTTATCTTCTCTGCCGGTCCTAAAACTGGGTTACTCTCTATGTTGCCATCTCATTCATTCTCTGTATTCAACAGCATTTCCATATATCTTTTCCATCTTCCTTTAATTCCATCTGGGTCGACAACGATTTGTCCCACTTCATCCTTCAAGCAGCTCACCCCCATCACATCACACCTCTCTTGCGCTATCTGCTTTGCAATCCTGAATACTGCTTTCTGACCCTCTTCCGAATCCAAGCGTTCTCCGAACATTTTCCTACATGCCTCCTGCGCCTTTGCTACCTCTTTCTTTGCAGCCTTCCTGGCTGCCTTATAACTTTCATGCTCTGCTGTTTCTGCTCCCGTACCCTTCGCCCTCTTCCACTCCTTGAACTTCTTCCTCTTCTCGTCAATCCTCTTTCCAACTTCATCATCCCACCACCATGTTTCCGAGTGCCTCGGTGGTCCTTTTGTCCATCCACATACCTCACCAACGGCTCCCAACAGACTAGCTTTCATTGACATCCAACCACTTTCAAGCTCAACCACATCATAGTCGACCCTACTCAGCCTCTCTTTTAATGCCTCCCTTACTGTCACCTCTTTCAACCTCCACACCTTAATTCTCGGTTGGTACTTCACCCGCCGAGCTCTCCTCGCACCTTTCACCCTTACGTCGCAGACAACCAAGTGGTGCTGTGAAACAGCCTCCTCCCCCGGGATCACCTTTGTGTCTCGGAGGTGCCCCCTATCTCGCCTACACACCATCAGGTAGTCAACGGTTGTCGTCGACCCACCTGACGTGTATGTAACAAGCTTATTATCCTCTTTCTGGAACTGAGTATTACAAATCAACAAATTAGCTCCATCAGCAAACTCCAAAATCCTTTCACCTTCTCCATTTCTCACACCATATCCGTACCCCCATGAACTCCGTCAAAACCATCCATACTCCTTCCCACATGTCCATTTAGGTCTCCTCCTACCACAACAACTTCCTCATCTTTCACGTTTTCCATCAGCTTCTCTATCGCACACCAGAACTTGTCCTTCTCTTTATCGCTCCGACCAACCTGCGGAGCATATCCCGAGATGACGTTCACCAAGAGCTTTCCAATCATCATTTTCACCATCATCAACCTATCACTCACTCTAGTCACACTCACCACACTGTCTACAAACTCCTCAGAAAACAGGACACCAACACCATTCACGCCCTCCGGGCACCCTTGCCACACAAACTTGTATTTCTGTCCCTGCCTACCCTTCACCATTCTCACACCACTTCCCTTCCATCTCGTCTCTTGTACACAACATATGTCCACTCTTCTTCTGACCAATACTTCCACCACTTCTCCTGATCTCCCTGTCATTGTCCCTACATTCCATGTCCCAAACCTCAGAAACCGATCTCCACTTCGGGCTGTACCCTGCCCACATGTAGTTGTAATTGTCATGGTTCTCTTTTTGAGGCAATGTTTTTTTTTATGGCCGGATGCCCTTCCTGACGCCAACCCTCTTAGTCGCCTCCTACGACACGCAGGGATACGGCGTACCTATTCTTATCCAGGGTACACACTGGGAAACGTTTAAAACATGGAAATCCTGAGGGGGGGGGGGGGGGGGATCACCGCTGCGGTTTAAACATATTTAAATAAATATTTAAACAAAACCATGAAAACAATCCGGGAAAAGTCTCTAAGTGAGAACGTGGATTTGAGAAAGCAGGAGCAGAGGTGAAAGAACAAACGAGAATATAGGGGGCGGTGCACAAGTCGAGACGAGGAGGCCGTACGAGACACCAGGCCGCACGAGGCGCGGACAAAGAAACGAGTAATTACACACAAATTTGCAACAGCTACAAAACCAACACCAAATAGAAACACACAATAACACATACACAACAAAATACGCAGCGGAAATTTGACAAAGAAACGAACGGGAAAACACTCAAACTTTGATGCCGTGGAGAGATCAAAGCAAGCCCCGTCGGTCGCTCGAGGGACCGGAAGCGGACTTCTTGACTAGTATGTGAAATTGGTCTTTGTCCTGGCTCGACAAAGCTATCTAATTTAACCATAACATTTTTATTTATAATTTAGCCATAATTAAATTTACTATCTTGGATGTGCGTTATGTCCAATTTAGAGACGATTGATCATCTGTTTTATAACTTGTGTACTGTCCTAACACTGTATCTGCCTGTGCTTCCGTGTGTTGTTGTTAAAGGCCAAACCTTACTTATCTCTACTCCTTATTATGGAGGTTTGTCTGTGTAAAAGGTATCGTACTCGTTCATGTATAATTTAATGAATGATTAGTGTGGATCGGCTCACTACGGCTACACTCCCTTCACCACATGTCATCGCTATAGAGACATGGGCTTGTTTTAACTGAGGATAATGACTGTATGTGAGTTGCTGTGTTGTCAGGTTTACACCAATCATAAAACAAACATTTATTTGGAATACATTTATTTCTAATATTGGTGATATTATTTATTTGTAATTTATTTGTAATCAAAAAAGTTCCAAGTGTTGTAAAGTTCCAAATGGTCAAGAGTCCAATCTTTAATATGTCTGAAGGGTGTAAGGGGTCAGAAGGGACTTATGGGGTGTAAAGGTCTTAAGGTTATTGGGGTCTAAAGGGTAGAAAAGGTCTAAATGGTGAAGAGATCTAATGGTATTGAAAGGTTCTTCAAGGTAAAATGCTCTTCAGGTTCTTGGGGTGTTAAGGATCTTGGGGTGTCTAAAGTATTGAAAGGGTCTTGAAGGTAAAAGGGGTCTTATGGGCCTTTGGGGTCTTCAGGGTCTTTTGGGTCTTCAGGGTCCTTAAGGGTGTTCAGGATATTTTGGGTATTTGTGGTATTTTGTGTCTTCTGGGTCTTTAAGGGTCATCGATATATTTGGGGTATTTTGGTTCTTTGTGGTATTTGGGTCTTTGGGGTCTTTTGGGTCTTTATGGATGTTCAGGGTATTTTCGGGGTTCGGGGTTCTTTGTGTCTTCGGGGGCTTTGGCATCCTCTGGGTCTTCAGGGTGTTTAACACGGGGGCTGGCAGGAAAGCCGAGCGGTGCACACCCACCTCTCAGCTATCTATCCTGGAATCCAATCACTGCCCAGCTATAAACTGGCATCCCGGTGTTTGACAGGCAGGGTCATTCATTAATGTGTCCCATTCTTTGGATGGGTGTTGAACTGGGAATCTCTTCTGGTGGCATTAGTTGGTGGACGTTAAAAATCCCAGTGTTCTTCACGAAGAGTAGGTGAGCTATCACCGGCGCTTTGGCCAAATTCAAAATTCTGCCCGAATGTTCGTCGATTGTCAGGCCTGGCCAGCCAGTTCGTGAAAGTCTTGGGCCAAGTTTCCCCCGTCCTGCAAAAAATGTTCTATATAAATTTATTTGAAAATTTATAAGACGTTCTATGGAACCTGCTCTATAGAAATTATTTAGTACTTTAGGACCAAGGTCTATAGAACTGTTCCATATACATTTTCGATAGAAATATAATGGATCGCAAAAGTCGATTGTTTCTACAGAATTTCTGTATAATTTGGTGCTAAAGTACGACAGAATTCCTATAGGCAGGTTCTATAGAGCATATGAAGAATTCTATAGAAGAAGATTCTCTGCAAAGATATGTAGACATTTCAATGGATTTTCTATTGAACGTGTCCTGTCCTCCCTGCGTGCAACTGCACACATTTAGGCAGCCAGCCAACCCCACAAGAACGTAGTAATAATTGTGGCCATGAAAGAATAATATAATATTAATACTAATATTGACCCACTGCCATCCGCACGGGATGCACAAACACATGACCACCCCAGCGCTGTCAGCTCCCTACGGAACGGGCAAGGCCAGCTTTTAAAATGCCCTGTCTTGTTTGTTTTGCACATAGGTTAATTCATGCTCTATAGGAAATCCAAACCTTCACAATGCACCAAAGTTGAAAATCAATATGGCTTACTCGATCCAAGTACACGTAGCAGCACAATTAACTGTTGAGTGCTATTTCACAAGATAATGACCACATTTTTATTAAGTTGGAAAAGTCTGTGTTTTTCAAAAGTAGCTACGAAATGCTCTATTTGCCTTTTGGTTATGTTTGTTAGGGTTAGGGTTGTTAGGGTTAGGGTTGTTAGGGTTAGGGTTGTTAGGGTTAGGGTTGTTAGGGTTAGGGTTGTTAGGGTTAGGGTTGTTAGGGTTAGGGTTAGGGTTAGGAAATATTCCCACCCTATTGTTAGAGTTAGGGTTAGGGTTAGGGTTGTTAGGGTTAGGGTTGTTAGGGTTAGGGTTAGGGTTAGGAAATATTCCCACCCTATTGTTAGAGTTAGGGTTAGGGTTGTTAGGGTTAGGGTTGTTAGGGTTAGGGTTAGGGTTAGGAAATATTCCCACCCTATTGTTAGAGTTAGGGTTAGGATTAAGGTTAGGAAATATTCTGAGTTGTTAGGGTTAGGGTTGTTAGCGTTGGGGGTTAGGGTTAGGGTTGTTAGGGTTAGGGTTGTTAGGGTTGTTAGGGTTAGGGTTAGGGTTAGGGTTAGGAAATATTCCCACCCTATTGTTAGAGTTAGGGTTAAGATTAAGGTTAGGAAATATTCTGAGTTGTTAGGGTTAGGGTTGTTAGCGTTGGGGGTTAAGGTTACGGTTGTTAGGGTTAGGGTTAGGGTTGTTAGGGTTAGGGTTAGGCTTACGAAATATTCCCACCCTATTGAGTCATCCTTTGCAAGGTGACAGGCTTGCTACCTGGATTTGAAACTTGCCTCTCCATGGTAGATTCCACAAAACTGCACTCTGTGCAGTAACTATAACAGTAACTGTGAAGTAACTGCACTCGAAATCATTTTCTTAACGTTTTGTGAGGATTCCACTGGGGTCCAACTCAGACAGCAATGGAATTACATTTGTATTGTGATGAAATGGTCTTTCGCTACTATATGTGCTAATCTTTTTACTCGAACAACTGGAATAAATCCTGATATCTGGAATGCAATGGCAGGATTGGAATATTTGATTTAATTTCATCAAGCTTCTCCAATGCTGTCTCAGTAAGGTGCTGCATCACAGAGCATGCGATACTTAGGTAAGACATTAAACCTGCTTGCAATGCTTCCTCAATCAAATCCCACACTCAACCTTAGTCTGGCAAACCCTCACATCTACGTCCTATACAAACCACTTGAATAGGTTGTCACTCAAACTTTTGGGTCTCACCATCAGCCATGATCTTTCTTGGACAGAACATATTTCCAAGATGGCCTCCAAAGCCAGCCGCCAACTGGGCATCCTTCGTCATTTAAGGTCTTTCTTTGGCCATTCTGAACTTTTGACAACATACTAGGCCTCACCCCTCACCCTTCTTGATGCCATGGAAAGCAAGGCCCTCAAAGTCAATGGGATCCCCCACGGCGAAGCTGAGTGCCAAGGCCTGTCACTTTTCGCATCGCAGGCAGGTTGGTGGCCTCTCTTTATTCTATCACCTCTTTTTTGGTCTTGCATCCCTGCCTTCAATTGATTTTGTCCCTCCGAGGTTTCTGCAGGGCGCACATGGTCTACCAGTAAATCTCTTCTTGTTAAACTCCACAAATCCAGCCTTACTGATCAGCATTGTCCCCTCATCTGTGTCTCTTTTCTCTTACCTGTAGTAATAACTTCTGCAGTCAGTTCAGTCTCATTCTTCCCTCCAGGTGTTCAAGTACCCCACTACCTCATGTCATCCCAATCCATACTCATGATCTCCTCTACCCCAAATGACCCCATTCCCAAGCACTCTATTTTCCAGGTTATTATGCCCTCGCATTTGAGTCCGTTCGTTTGTTTGTCTGTTTGTCTGTCTGTTCATCCGCACAGAATAAATATGATTTTCTCTGCAACCGTTGGTCCGATTGACAGGAAATTTTCACCATAGGCGCAACTCCACGTGTATAATTTTTTAATGATAATTATGACGTCATATGTCACGTGGTTCGACCGCCATCTTGGAAAAATCGAAAAACAATGCACCTCTATATCTCGGAAAGCGCTGAATCGAAAAAATTGAGGCATGGCTCATTGTAAAGAACTCTCCATGGGGAAGAAAAATTTGTTAATGATGATGTCATAGGTGCCTCCATTATGACGTCATAATTCGACAAGTACAAAACTTCATCCATTCAAGATGAAATTTCATGAGCGCCATGTCGGCATAAACTGGTGGAGAAATAAATAAAGATGACGTCATCGGTCACGTGGTTCGGCCGCCATCGAGGAAAAACCGAAAAACTTTGCACCTCTATCTCCGAAAGTGCTGAATAGAAAAAATTGAGACATGGCTCATTGTAAAGAACTCTCCATGGGGAATAACACATGTTAATGATGATGTCTTCGGTGCCTCCATTTTGACGTCATAATTTAACAAGTACAAAACTTCATCCGATCAAGATGAAATTTCTTGAGCATAATCTAGGAATAAATTAGTTTAGAAAAAAAATAATGATGATGTCATCGGTCACGTGGTTCGGCCGCCATATTTTTTTAAACGCAAAAGCCTTAAAAAGCACTAAAAATACATCCTGCTGAGGGTTTGCAATCTCTGGTTGCTCTTTTTCTTGTTGGTTGTTCTTTTGTTCCTTTTCTGCTTCATCCCATCCTTCATCCTCCTCTTCTTGCTGTGTTTCATTTCGCTTGTGTGCAGCTTGTTTACCCCACGTGCCTTTCTTCCCCTCCGCTTGATTTCACCCTCACTTCAACTCTGCTGTTTGTGTTTTCTCGATTCCATTTTGTTCCCTTCCATTATGCTCTAGCTATTCGACGAGCCTCGATCATGTGAACAACAATGAAAATCGGAGCAAATTCCCACAGTATCTTTAATGAATCGTCCCAAGTGGGACAGACACCTGTTTTCCGATGGAGGGCAAGTGTAGTTCTGGTGCTTTGGGTGATAAAGCCTGTCGGTTTCATTTGATGGCTTAAATAGCACATGTTGACTCTGTCATAGAAGCGATAAAAACAAAAATAAAGCTTCGGATGCAAATATGAGAAATGACAAATTTTCAACTGCTGTTAAAGATTACTTTTCATGAATTTCTAACCTCACAGCCAATGGAGTAACATATTTGGAGAAATAAAGTAAAACTGATAAAGTTTACTACGACAGAGGCAACTTGCCTTGAAATATATGAAATGAACGGTTAATCTGCCATAAAAGAATCAATCCACAAATCACCTGCAAACACTCAAACCACCATAAATACCACATGGATTGTTTATGGATGTGGAAGATTGCTGATGTGCGTGACATGTAGGTATGCCTATTCAGATCATGCATGGTTCGTTTATTGTGCACCTGATGAAAACAAGTACACAGTCGTGGCCAAAAATACTGGTACCCTTGCACTTTTTTCAAATAACTCACAATTTTCTCGAAAAATAAGTTGAAATTGACAAAAGTATTTGGTCTCCACAATTCTTTATTTCACTGTTAATATCACAGAACCTTTATTTTTGATTCAGAACATAATATATATCCTTTTAAATCAGAAAATAAAAAGAAATGGCATTGACAAAATTATTGACCCAATAGACTTAATATTTGGGAGCACACACAACCTTTGGACAAAATAACTGCAGTCAAGCACTTCCTGTGGCCATGCCAGTTTGGCCCACTCTTCTTGGGCAAACTACTTCAGTTCTCCCAGATTTGAAGGGTGCCTTCTCCCAACTGCTGTTTTCAGATCTCCCCACAGGTGTTCAATGGGATTTAGCTATGGACTCATTGCTGGCAACTTCAGAACAGTCCAGCGTTTTTTCTTAAACCATTCCTGGGTGCTTTTTGAAGTGTGTTTGGGGTCATTGTCCTGCTGCAAGACCCATGACCTTTGACAGAGACCCAGCTTTCTGACACTGGGTTGAACATTGCGCTCCAAAATGCCTTGGTAATCTCCTGATTTCATGATGCCATGCACACATTCAAGGCACCCAGTGCCAGAGTCAGCACAGCAACCCCAAAACATCACTGAACCTCCTCCATGTTTGACTGAAGGGAAGGTGTTCTTTTCTTTGAAGGCTTCATTTTGTTTTCTGTAAACATAGAGATGATGTGCTTTACTAAAAAGCTCTAATTTGGTCTCCTCTATCCACAGGACATTCTCCCAGAAGGATTTTGGCTTGTTCAGGTGTGTTTTGGGTTCTTTCTCTCAGCATGGGGTTGTCCTGGGTCTTCTACCATAGAACCCCCTTTAATTGAGTTGGCGACGGATGGTGCGAGTTGAAACTGTCGTACCTTGTGTCTGAAGGTCAGCTTGAATCTGTTTGGCAGTTGATAGAGGTGCTTTCTCCACCGTTAAAACAATCGTTCACTGCAATCTTCAATCAAGTTTTCTCTTGCGGTCACATCCAGGGAGGTTGGCGACAGTGCCATGGGCCTTAAACTTCCGGATAACATTGCGTACGGTGGATATAGAATAGAAACATCAAGGTCTCTGGAGATGGACTTGTAGCCTTGAGATTGTCCATGCTTGGCTACAATCTTGTGTCTGACCTCCTCAGACAATTCTCTGGTTTTCTTTCTTTTCTCCATGCTCATTATGGTACACACAGTGTCACAAAACAGCAGAATGACTTCTTTTTTCTATTAAAACTGGTTGAATGAGTGATTTTTTATATTGCAGGCACCTGCAACTCACCAAAGGTGAGTTTTGGGTTCTTTCTCTCAGCATGGGGTTGTCCTGGGTCTTCTACCATAGAACCCCCTTTAATTGAGTTGGCGACGGATGGTGCGAGTTGAAACTGTCGTACCTTGTGTCTGAAGGTCAGCTTGAATCTGTTTGGCAGTTGATAGAGGTGCTTTCTCCACCGTTAAAACAATCGTTCACTGCAATCTTCAATCAAGTTTTCTCTTGCGGTCACATCCAGGGAGGTTGGCGACAGTGCCATGTTCAGTGATGTTCAGTGATGTTCAGTGACGGATGGTGCGAGTTGAAACTGTCGTACCTTGTGTCTGAAGGTCAGCTTGAATCTGTTTGACAGTTGATAGAGGTGCTTTCTCCACCGTTAAAACAATCGTTCACTGCAATCTTCAATCAAGTTTTCTCTTGCGGTCACATCCAGGGAGGTTGGCGACAGTGCCATGGGCCTTAAACTTCCGGATAACATTGCGTACGGTGGATATAGAATAGAAACATCAAGGTCTCTGGAGATGGACTTGTAGCCTTGAGATTGTCCATGCTTGGCTACAATCTTATGTCTGACCTCCTCAGACAATTCTCTGGTTTTCTTTCTTTTCTCCATGCTCATTGCGGTACACACAGTGACACAAAAAAGCAGAATGTGTCCTTTTCTCTTTTCAAACTGGTTGAATGAGTGATTTTTATGTTGGAGGCACCTGCAACTCACCAAAGGTGAGTTCAATTCCAAAATATAGGAGAGTCACCTGCTTGAAATCGATTTCTAACAACTTCTAAAAGGTGCCAATAATATTATCCCAGCCATTTGAGGATTTCTGTGTTGAATAAGCTAAGATTTAGTACGTTTTTCAGGTTTTTTTTGTTTTTTCCACTGCAAACCAAAGAAATACAAATGTGGATACCAAAAGATTTTTTAATTTCAACAAATTTCTGGAGGAAATTATGCATTATTTGAAAAAAGTGCAAAGGTGCCAATATTTTTGGCCACGACTGTATTTTGATAGTCTGTTGTTTCCGTGTGCTAACTTATTTGGCCAGTATATTATTGTTGTATATTATTGTTTATCTGCTTTCAGTATATTGTGTTGTATAGTATTATCTGCTTTCAGTATATTTTTGTTGAAGCATTAAGTGAGATAAAACATCATGCCAAGAACGAGCACAAACACAGTGATGTCAATATTCGAATCGAAAGTTTTAGATCGCCGATCAAAAAGTATAAGGATCAAATTGCCCTCGCAGGTAGTTTAACTGAAACAAGAAAGATTACTCTTTGCAAGATTGCTCATTGTCGCACGATCTCATGCTGATGTGAACCTTATAGTGGGGCTGCTTAACTGATGAATTGTGCCTTTTCCCTTAAAAGCATGAAACTTGGCACATGGCTAGAATACCCCAAAAGAAAGATTTTTAGTCCAGGGGGAATCTCCAATTTCACCCCATATGGCGGCCATCTTGAAATCCAAGATGGCCGCCATAACAGACCTGTTTTGATGAATATCTCCATAATTAGAACAGCTATCTAAATGGTTGCAGTGCCTACACCTACATTTTTAGGGTCTAGGAATCCAATGGTAACATAAAATATTAAGCAGTTAGATGAAAATATTAATTTTGCATAGTATTGTTGCGGATATGGCATTTGGCCTCCATATCCGCTTGTAAATATTCCCCTATTTCCCCAATACTCCCCAACTATCCCCAATCCCCCATTCCCTAGTCCCATTGTCTGTAAACAACACTCTGTAGAACCGACCTTCCCCTTTTTCCCCCATTAAATGTCGTGCCCAGGTCCACCGCATCTCACGTAGACAACTTTCGGACATCTTGCTAGTTATTCTTAGTCTATGTCAGTTAAGGACTCGTTTCCATTAATTCTGACTCTTCGTTGCACCAGAATGTGATTATATGGCACCAGTAGTGAGTTTAGGACCTTCCCATACCTCCTCCCATCTTCTTCCCCAAACAACAACTACAACAACAACAACAACAACTACAACTACAACAACAGAGGAGAATGGGGGCGGCGCGGCGCGGGGGAGTGTGCGTCCTCACACCGGCTCGGTTAGCCGCCATTGACCATGCGCTCCGACGGGGTTACCACGAAGGGGCTGGCTGTCAGCTCCTCGTCAAGGGCGGAGCCTGGTAACCCCCCCGCACCCAATAAGAAGGGCGGACCGATTCCATCTGGGGCGGAGCTAACGAGCCGAGGGCGTGTCACTCCCCGCCGGATATACGCAGCGACTTACCGGACGTGACGTCAGATGCGCCCCCAGCTTGAGAAGACAAGTCACCACCTCCAAGCGCTGAGTGAGACCTCCCGCATCTTTGGACTGGACCGGGTCGATTTTGCCCCTGAGCCAAGGTGCACCTTGAGCCATCGAAGCCCTGCCCCTCCTTGCCATCAATCCCCGTGTGAGTCAGTTTTGTCCCGTTTATCTGTCGTCTGTCGGGGCTAATATAAGAGTGTGTCTAAGTGCCTGCCTTTCTATGCTGTCCCTCTTGTCGTTGTAATCTGACCTTCCGCCCTAATATAACCTCCTCCGGAGGTCTTGAGAACCGTATCCCTGGTGTCGTGTCATTTTAATCCCAGCCGTTGTGTCCTTTTCCTTCATTGATTTAGCGTAGCGCGACTCGGCAACGTTCGAGTATAATCGGGTAACTTGTGCGGACACGGCGGCCATTCCGCTCGGCCCACCATAACATCAAAGTCGTGTCTGTAACAATTGGTGTCAGGAGTGTCGGATTCGGACCTGGGACTAAATTTGTTAGGCCCAAATTTTGGGAAGTAGAATTCGATCCGGAGCGCGTTTACGCGCTCGAAATTATAAAGGCGAAATTTGATTGTGTTTTACAAAATATAAAAACCCGAATTTTGAAAGTCGCGCTATGGCGGATCAAGACAGCTGGGGTCCGGTAGAGGAGAGTGAGGCAGGGTCGGTCCAGGACCAAATTGAGGGACGCGAGGAGAGCGAAGCAGCGAGGGTAGCAGATGCACAAATTAGCGTCGTTGCGCCCGACATTGCGGGTGCGCAAAATGGCGCCTCGCTGGTCGCGGCGCCCGCGACCGTGGCAGCGCCCCTGGTGGATTCGAACCTTTTCCTCCTGCAAATGAGGGCCTTTATGGAACAAATGGGAGACCAAATTGGAGGTTTGAAAAACCGGATGGATGCTCAGAGTGAGCGATTGGAGGGCCAAATGGGGGTAATGGGAAACCAATTGGGGGTAATGGGAAGCCAAATGGGGGTAATGAGGGACGAAGCGAGGGGTACCGGTGAGAAGTTAGACAATAATTTTGAGGGGTTAGACAACGGGATAAAAGAGTTGAGAAATGGGTTAATGGGGGTAGAAAACAGAATGGCCGCTCAAGAGAATCAAATGGAAGGGATGCAAAAGGGGTTAGAGGGGTTAGAAAACAGGATGGAAGGCAAATTGAGGGACATGAGGGACCAAGCGGAAAGGGAAGTTAACCAAATGGGGCAGCAGATAGAGGGGGTCAGAATGGGGGTAGAAACCAAACTGGATGCTCACAGGGAGGAAATGGAGCAGATGAGGGTGGCATCTGGGCAGGAGATGCAAGTGATGGGAGAGGAGATCAGAAGAGGAGTGAGTGAGGAGGTCGGAGGAGTGCGCGAGGAGGTGAGGCACTGTAAGGAGCACATGGAGAAGGAGGTGAGAAAGGGGACTGTAAAGTTACAAGGGGGCATAGAGGACCTGACGCAGGAGGTGGAGCAGCTGACGGTGGGACAGACGGAGTTAGTGGAGCAGGTTCAAAGGAACACTGCGGTATTAGGAGGTTTAAAAGCGACACAGAAAGAACTAAAAGATGACTTGGTAGCGACGAAGAGGGAATGTCAGATGGTACGTGAGGGACTGACAACGAGGCTGGACGAGGTGATAGAGGTAATGGAGACGAAGGACCGGCAGGTGAGGACGCACATGGAAACGGTCAAGGTAGCCTTGGAGGACGAGCTTGAGGAGACGTACCGGGGAATAAAAGAGGTGAAGCAGAAATTAGAAGAAGTGGAAGAAGGGGTGAGCGAAATTAAGAAGCGACGGAGAGGGGATAACAAAGAGATAAAAGAGGAAGTAAAAGAATTGGTCCAAAGTCTGTGTTTGGATCGTGATGATGTGCTCATTAACCGGATGAGGGATTCGCAGGTGATGGAGGAGAAGCGAAGAGGAAGAGGACCCGGTGTAAGTGGTGACCAATATGGTCGTGCGTATGATGCGCCAGGTGATTTAAGAAGCTTGGGGGTCGAGATGGACCCGGGTGTTCGTGAGAGGCCGTTGGTGAAGTGTGCGACAGGTCTGGTGTGCGAAAAAGGAGGTGTGCGAGAAAGTCCGACTCTGGGGTGTGTGAGGAAAAAGTGCGTGCCAAGGAGTGAGGGTGCTGGCGAGAGTGAGTCGGTCGTAGCGCGTGTGCGAGGGGGCACATGGAAGCGCGGTGTGGTAAGTGTTACAGAGGGTGTGACGGGAGAGTGTGTGCGAGAAAGGTGTGTGACGGACAGGTGCATGGGGAAAGAGTGCGCTGTCAACGGCAAGGAAGAATGCACACCTGTGGTGAGTGTTACAGAGGGTGTAACGGGAGAGTGTGCGTGAGAAAGGTGTGTGATGGACAGGTGCATGAGGAAAGAGTGCGCTGTCAAGAGTAAGGGTGAGTGCGCTGTCAAGAATGGAGGTGAGAGTAGTGAGAGTGACACGGAGCGTGAGTTGGTGGTGACAGGTGAGAAAGGAAGCACACCTGGAATGGTAGAGCGTGAGTGGGAATGCACGCTGGAGTTGGTGGTGAGGCACGTGGTTGGGTGTGCGAATGAGAGCACACCTGTGATTGTCACAGAGGAGGTGACAGAGGAGGGGGCGCGAAGAGGTGTGTTGGTGAGGTGTGCGACCAACGAATGTGTGCCAGGGTGTTCGGTGGTCAGGTGTGTGACCAAGGCTGTGAGTGGAATGAGAGTACCTGGGTGTGTAAGGAAAGGTACGACGAGGAGCATGGAGACGGCTGGATGTGTGAGCAAGGAACGGGCTGCGGGGTGTAAGAATCCAGGTGAAGCATCGACGGTAACCAGGTTAGAGGTTAGGTCGACTTTTAGCCGAATCGGGCCCTCGGTGCGTGCCGGGCCTCGCTTGGAACGGCCGCGTCCAGGCTCCACTAGGTGGAGCGGGCAGCCCGATAGAAAGGGTCGTCATGGCGACCACTTTTTGGTGAGGCATTCCGGCAGGCCGAGATCGAGCCATGGGATGGCTCCGTGCCGAGATGGTGCGTGGGATCTCGGCCCGGGTAAACCTCCTTCCCTGCACCGAATGCGGGATGTATCCAGCCGCTGGCACAGAACAACCCGCATTCATGGCTTGGCTTTACGAAGCCGGGCTTTGGACAGGAATTGGCGCACCGAGAGGCATTAGTGAGTAGACTGGGTGATGAGGTTAGTGTTTTGGACCCAAAATTAGAGAAAAACAAAATTTGATGATTGGCAAGGGATTGGCAGTCGTGATTGGCAGATGATGGGTAGTGATTGGCAAATTTTGGATTTGTTGAAATTTGATGTGCAAAATTGGTAGTGAGCGATGGGCCCGGTGGGTAAGGCTGGCATCCCTGCCACCCTTCCCATGTGGGGGGCAAATGCGCAATAGCTTATGGGGTGTATGGCAGTGAAAACTAGCCCGGGTGGGTTAGGTTATATTGTAGGGACCTAGCGAAGATGACATTAGGTGACGTTAAGTTTAGTTAGTGACTGATACCTGTAGTGTGGACGCAGGTAGATTAGTATGGATGATAATGACGAGGGAGCGCAATAGTTTAAAGGGACGACTGGGAAGCGCAAGTTTCAGAGGGGAGTAGTTAGATGAGATGATGCCGTGTGCGTGAGAATTGAACAGGTGTGATTGCACAGGTGTGCAACTGGACAGGTGTGTGGAGCAGTGTGTGAGTAGTGAGTGTGTGGATCAGCGCGAATGCGCTTGGGGAGAGAAGGGTGCAGGCGGCACCAACAGTAAGAGCACAGGTGTGAAAGTACAGGTGTGTGGAGAGAGTTGGAGTAAGTGGTACGGAGTGGTGTGCATGGTGCGAAGGTGTGGATGGGGGAAGAGTGGACCCCTTTCACGAGTACCCGGGGCGGGTAGTGTAAGTGTTAGGTAGAGGGTACAGGTAAATTGTGGTTGGATATTGGCATCTGTGGTGCGGGTGACAGAATGGTATTGTGGATGGGTGCATTAGTGTTGTGGAAATGGCTGGGCGTGTAGCCTGTTAGTGTGTGTAGTTGGTTGGGCACTCCACCACTGTGAGGATGTCGGCCAGGTGAGGCCGCAGGTGGGCTCTGGGAGCCGGTAGTTGTGAGTGGGTGCCTGAGGATCCCGGGTGTGGATCGGGTAGCCCAGTGCCAGAGAGGGCACCGAGTGGGGAGAGCGCCAGAGGGCCTTCCCCAGGTAGTTAGGTTAGAGTAAAGAGCAGGTAAGCTCGGAGGCAACTGCAGTGGTGGAGGTGTGCAGGTGGGTAGACCCGCTGGGAGAGGTACACGTCGCAGCCCAGAAATTGTACGAGGGCACCGGGAGATGAATCGGGGGAGTGAGACCCCAAATTGAAAAGCACCACAGTTTGGCCAATGGGAATTGGTTTTTAGAACCCATAGTGTAAGAGGGCCAATGGTTTGGCCGGAGAAAGACCCCGGGTAGTGTAAAGTTGTTAAAGTCATTTCGGAAATAGTTAGGATTGATGAACCTGTCGCACCATACGCAGCCACTTACCTGAGGGGATGATGATGACTCCACACCTGTGTTTTCTTTGTTCTGTGTGCAGGAACTGAGAATTGCTGTGTGGATTGGTGAGACGCATCACGACGTGGATGAGACATTGGGGTGATTCCATCTCTCCCTCCTTAGGAGGGACTGATGATGAATTGGTGATGGCAAATTTTGATGTTGAGTTGGAGATGGCAAATTTTGATGAGAGTTGGAAATAGCAAATTTGATTGGTTAGGAGGGAGAGAAGACGAATTTGGTTTATGGGAGGAACGGGGAAGACAGTAGGGACGTTTGTTGATTAGTAAAATAGATGTTTATGGGTAGTGTTGTGTTTTGTGGATACAGTAAGGGGTAAGGGAGGGGCCATGTAGGTTACCTGGTGGGGGGGGGGGGGGGGGGAGCGTACGGTAGGAACGTACCTGTCTCACCTGGTTCCCATGTGCCCCTAGTGTGCATTACCTTGTGTTGCGTGCACTTTTGCGCCCTTACCACCTTACTCACTTGTCTGCTTCTTTTGTCTCCCACCTCCGAGGATCTGGCTTTGGGGCAGAGAGAGAGGTGCTGGCTACGCAGTTGTGGGCCTGCACTTTCGCTGCTTGCTGCCTGGATCGATACGCCATATGGACCGCAATGTTTGTGGCCGCCCACCATGGACCGCAGTTTTTTTTGCGGCCAAGCACCACCCATTGATGGACCTCTGGGTCAACGTGGCACCTATGCCAAACAGGTGAACCACTAATAGTTGGCCCCCTGACGGCCACAATAAAGAAATGGACGCGGTTGGCGCCTTTATTTATTTCGAAAGAAGCAGTAAGAAGGCCAAGTGCACCACACGAAGGCAAGACCAGCGGCAGAACATCGGCCGGCTGCGACACCACCGGTGATTTATAAACACTTTATTGGTGCACCGGATGGTGCTGACTGTGTGATGGGGTGGTGCTTTTGGTGTTTGGAAGGGGTGCTCTGCACATTATTAAAGGCCGTAAGGCCACAGAGCACTCGTGGGTTGGTGTATCGATGCTGGCATGCGTGCTCTCTCTATGCATAACATCTGCATGTGTTCCTCCAAAAACAGGTCCTGGATCGTAGTGTAAATATCAGCGTAGTCTTGTAAATAATGCTCCCTACCGGCTGTATGTTTAGTTTGCGAATTCTTTCCGCGATTCGGTTATCCTGTGGGTGTGTTTCTGAGAGGAGAAGGGTGCAACGTCGCAGGGGGACATATTTACTCATTTGTGAATATCTGTAAAACTGTCGCACTCAGGGTAGAGTTAATAGTAGAGGGAACTACATCTGAGTGCCACACTAAAATAGGTAAAAATTTATCGGGTCGGGACGCCCCGAGGGTAGAGAAGGGTGCAATGTTGCGGATATGGCATTTGGCCTCCATATCCGCTTGTAAATATTCCCCTATTTCCCCAATACTCCCCAACTATCCCCAATCCCCCATTCCCTAGTCCCATTGTCTGTAAACAACACTCTGTAGAACCGACCTTCCCCTTTTTCCCCCATTAAATGTCATGCCCAGGTCCACCGCATCTCACGTAGACAACTTTCGGACATCTTGCTAGTTATTCTTAGTCTATGTCAGTTAAGGACTCGTTTCCATTAATTCTGACTCTTCGTTGCACCAGAATGTGATTATATGGCACCAGTAGTGAGTTTAGGACCTTCCCATACCTCCTCCCATCTTCTTCCCCAAACAACAACTACAACAACAACAACAACAACTACAACTACAACAACAGAGGAGAATGGGGGCGGCGCGGCGCGGGGGAGTGTGCGTCCTCACACCGGCTCGGTTAGCCGCCATTGACCATGCGCTCCGACGGGGTTACCACGAAGGGGCTGGCTGTCAGCTCCTCGTCAAGGGTGGAGCCTGGTAACCCCCCCGCACCCAATAAGAAGGGCGGACCGATTCCATCTGGGGCGGAGCTAACGAGCCGAGGGCGTGTCACTCCCCGCCGGATATACGCAGCGACTTACCGGACGTGACGTCAGATGCGCCCCCAGCTTGAGAAGACAAGTCACCACCTCCAAGCGCTGAGTGAGACCTCCCGCATCTTTGGACTGGACCGGGTCGATTTTGCCCCTGAGCCAAGGTGCACCTTGAGCCATCGAAGCCCTGCCCCTCCTTGCCATCAATCCCCGTGTGAGTCAGTTTTGTCCCGTTTATCTGTCGTCTGTCGGGGCTAATATAAGAGTGTGTCTAAGTGCCTGCCTTTCTATGCTGTCCCTCTTGTCGTTGTAATCTGACCTTCCGCCCTAATATAACCTCCTCCGGAGGTCTTGAGAACCGTATCCCTGGTGTCGTGTCATTTTAATCCCAGCCGTTGTTACCTTTTCCTTCATTGATTTAGCGTAGCGCGACTCGGCAACGTTCGAGTATAATCGGGTAACTTGTGCGGACACGGCGGCCATTCCGCTCGGCCCACCATAACATCAAAGTCGTGTCTGTAACAGTATCATGCATACTGGGAATGCATATAAATACTCTTAACAGGTTGGCATTCTTCAGTGATTAAAAGTGTCTATGACATCGCAGACTGTAACTGTGCCATCTTGTGGTTTTCTAGTCTTTGCTGCATTCTCCATCACATGCGCAGAGAGAAGTACAGGGAAGTGCAGCTTTCTTACACCGGCAACGACCAGTACATCCTTTTTTGCACCCACACTTAACAAGTTCATTGCAGATCTTTGCAGCCTCTGGAAGTGTTGTCCATATTGGTTTGAACTGGCCAGCAGACGTTTTTTGCCAACCCCATTCAGTGGGGCTTGGTAGATCAGGCTTAGCATGCAATGCTTGTCCCCAGCATAGTGCGCCTTGGTATACTGCCCGCTTTACGTGCTGCACAAGGGCATCATGTGTTGGTGGAATTGATTCCACAGGTCTGCCCTTCTTTACAAACAGTTTCTTTCGTACAATGTTAATGTCAGTAGCAGTACTTGTGCGATCATACAACAGAATAACAAATCTCTCAATGACGTTCATGCAGGTTTCAGTTATCTCTGTGCTCTGGTGGCAAATTTCTGCCAGTACCTCTGTGAGCTCAGGGAATGATTCCCACACATCCATGCAGTTACCTTTCCACGCCCATTAAACACTGAAGAAGTGTCACACCCTGTTAGTGCAAGAAACATGGGGAGGGCTTTAGATTTCTCAGGGCCAAGAGCTGTGGCTATATCATGTGGAGAGATAAATCGCATGTTCTTGCCTGTCCCAAATTGTAACCATATCATCACTGAAAGCTTCTGGGATGCTGTAACTGCAAGCACGACAACATCTGTGTCCACAGTTTGTATGAGGACCTTACTATGCCCTCTCTGTGTTGCATCAGCAGCATGTAGGAACATCCGACCATCTGCCTCTTCCTGAGTGCATGGAGAGAGTGATTCTAGATCAATGCGTGGTGGAGCAGTAAGAACCTCTGTATCAAGTGTGACAACTAGCTCCTTGCGCTGGTCTTCAAATGATTTAATTGTTTCATTGGAAAGGAAGCTGAAGAGTTCACGCTTGTTTTCATCAACTCGAAGAAAGTTCTGCCACTGTCCAGGAATTGCAACTGAGGTATCTACTCGTCGGCGAACCCCCTTGCCACGCTTTTCACGGGTCATGCTTTTCAGGCTGTCGGGTAGGTAACGGTCCCACACCAGATCAAGTCGGGTTGCAGATTTGTACTGTGAGAAAACAAATGGGATGAAGACCTTTTCGGCATATTCGCCAAATGTTTTGACTGTGCCAACATCGGGCTTTAGCTTTTGAACAATTACTGCCCCATCAAGTATGACACATGTCACCTCTGGCATCTGTGTGCTTGATGGTGAAAGTTCCTCTAAGCAGTCCAAAAGGTCGCTCTTTGTACCAGGTCGAAGCTTCCCATCCTTGGACAGAGATGGAGGGAAAGATTGATTTTCATGACGGAAAAATTCATCCAGGTTTCCCTCGCGGGTTTGACAGGCAATATAGAGGCGAGAAAACAGTTGAACATCACTCTTCAATGAGGCTACCTTGTGTTTATCTGTCAGCTGGTCTGTTACTGATGAGCTGCCAAACAGAGGTAACTTTTTGCGCGGGACGACATCATTCAAAGGCTTTGAGCGTTCAATCAGCCTCTCTTGCACAAATGACTCCAGAGCCTCCTTTCCCACTTTCTGCATGTCTTTCACACTTTCACGATTCCTAGACCCTAAAAATGTAGGTATAGGCACTTCAACCATTTTGATATCTGTTCTAATTATGGAGATATTCATCAAAATAGGTCTTGTATGACGGCCATCTTGGATTTCAAGATGGCCGCCATATGGGGTGAAATTGGGGATGCCCCCTGGACTAAAAATCTTTATTTTCGGGTATTCTAGCCATGTGCCAAGTTTCATGCTTTTAAGGGAAAAGGCACAATCGATCCGAATTTTTTAGCTAAGCCGCCCAGCTATTAAAGAAGCAATCAGGATGTATGAATTTACATGCATTCCAAGGTCGCTCTTTTCTCCTGATGGGTTATTATTGCCTCTCTCGACAAGAGCAAGCTTATGGCAATTCGCGAAGCATCCCCACAACCAGAAAGAGGCATCGATTCTTCAGAAACGAATGCAAATAAAGAAACACAAGAACAGCATGACACTGTATGTACAGTCGTGGCCAAAAATATTGGCACCCTTGCACCTTTTTCAAATAATGCACTATTTCTTCCAGAAAATTGTTGAAATAAAAAAATATTTTGGTATCCACATAAATGTCTTTGCTTTGCAGTGGAACAAAACCAAAAAAGCTGAAAAAAATTACTAAATCTTAGCTTATTCCACACAGAAATCCTAAAATGGCCCAGACAATATTATTGGCACCTTTTAGAAGTTGTTAGAAATTCGATTTCAAGCAGGTGATTCTCCTTTACTTTGGAATTGAACTCACCTATGGTGAGTTGCAGGTGCCTGCAATATAAAAATCACTTATTCAACTAGTTTGAATTGAGAAAATGACTCATTCTGCTGTTTTGTGTCACTGTGTGTACTGAAATGAGCATAGAGAAAAGAAAGAAAACCAGAGATTTGTCGGAGGAGGTCAGACACAAACTTGATTGAAGATTGCAGCAAAGGATTGTTTGAATGGTGGAGAAAGCACCTCAATCAACTGCCAAACAGATTCAAGCTGACCTTCAGACACAAGGTACGACAGTTTCAACTCACACCATCCGTCGCCAACTCTGAATCAATGAAAGAGGGGTTTCTATGGTAGGAGGACCCCACTGTTGAGAGAGAGACTTAAGAATGCCCGAATGGTGTTTTCCAAAACACACCTGAACAAGCCAAAATCCTTCTGGGAGAATGTCCTGTGGACAGATGAAACCAAATTAGAGCTTTGTGGTGAAGCACATGATCTCTATGTTTACAGAAAACAAAATGAAGCCTTCAAAGAAAAGAACACCTTCCCTACAGTCAAACATGGAGGAGGTTTAGCGATGTTTTGAGGTAGCTGTGCTGCCTCTATGCGGAGTGCGGAGTATCGTTGAGAGAGAGGAAGACAAATGATGAATTGTGAAAGATGATGGGAATAGAGCCTGTGATTGATGCTGTGAAGAGGAACAGGTTCCGCAGCTCAATGGAGTACTGCTCTCCGCAGCTCAATGGAGTACTGCTCTCCCCTCTGGGCTGGTGCTCCTGCCTCACACCTAGCTCGTCTTCACGCTGTTGAAACCAAAGCGATCAGAATCATTGGAATCTCCCGCGATGACGCTATCTCCAAGGGCCTTTCACTTAATCACCGCAGGCAGGTTGGTGGTCTTTCCGTCTTCTACCGACTCCTCTCCGGCCTTGCTCCCCCAGCTCTCTCGTCCCCCAAATATTCCTGCAGGTCGCACAAGATCTGCCTGCAACCCTCTTATGGTTAAACTGCCAAAATCAAGACTCTCTGCTCACCTTCACTCCCTCATTCCCTCATTCCTCTTTTCTCCCGCCTCTGGAACAAACTCCCTCACTCTCTTCAATCCCACTCCTCCCTCCAGGTCTTTAAAACGGCTGTTCACCACCATCTCTTATCTTCCCCAATCCAAAACCTTGATCTTTTCTACCCCTGCTAATTTCACCCCAAATCCACTTTTTTGAGGTGACTGACTTCTTTCCTGGAAGTCCTTGGTGTCCTTGCGTTTTATACCTATCCTGCCTCCCCCCAGGCTCTCTCCCTCCAAAAACATCTCCCGATGTCCCTGCTCTCAAATGTTGTGGTTGTGTTTGTGTGCTTCCTCCCCTTCTCTCCCCATCTTGTCGACCGCTCCCCTTTTTATATACTTTGTTTGCTTGTTTGTTTGATCTGTTTGTTTGATAAATGTTAGCTCTTTCACGAGCCTCGACTCTGTACACAACAAAAAAAAAAGAAAAAAAAAAAAAAAGGGTTGAGATGGTTTGGTCATGTGTTGAGGAAGGATGAAAGTGACTGGTTGAGAAGTGTGTTATAGTGTGTCCCTTGGATGTTTCTCGGTGTTTATCTTTCATAAATTAATCGTTTGTTTGCCGCGGCGTGTGAGGCCTTGCAGCCTCAGGCTTCCCCCGTCGAAGTTTGTTTCTTCGAAAAAAATATTCAATCTCTTATGATTCCAAATCACTCCATGCTCTAAATTCTCATTCATTCCACCCCTCCTCCATCGTTCTTAAACGGATCGCAAACTTGAAAATCACAACAAACCCAATTTGTTATAAATGTTCATCTTTCATTAATCATCCACTTTCTAAACTCCCCCCTTGCTCCTCCCCTCCAAATCTCCCCACTTGCCCCTCCCCTCTTAAACTCCCCCCTTGCCCCTCCCCTCCTAAACTCCCCCCTTGCCCCCTCCCCTCCAAATCTCCCCCCTTGCCCCTCCCCTCCAAATCTCACCCCTTGCCCCTCCCCTCCTAACTCCCCCCTTGCCCCTCCCATTCAAACCTCTCCCCCAACCCCTCCCCTTCAAATCTCCCCCCCAACCATCCCTCCCAAATTCTCTCTCCTCCCACCTCCTTCTCAAAGCTGCCTCCTCCCCACTTCGTCTCCCTTCTATCTCATACCTCGACCTCCCCCAACCTCCTACTTTCCTCTGCCCCCCCTCAAACATCCCCTCAATGTGCCTCCTCATCCCATCACCATCAAACCTTTCGTCCTCCTCCTCCTTCACTTTCTTGTAACTCTTCTGTAATCTCTGACACACTATCAACTGCTCTTCCTACCTCCCCCTCACCCTTCATCTGACCCTACCCCTCCCCTCCCCTGTCCTGCACCCGATACTCCCCCTCTCTCCTCATTAACGGTATGGACCTCAAACATCCGGGGCCTTCACTCAAACCTGATTGATCGCTCCATTCAGGTTGATTCTGACAATCCAGACTTGATCTGCTTAACAGAAACTTTCCTCCTTCAAGATGTCTCTGATTCCTTAATATCTCTTCCTGGTTACTCCCTCCTCCAGTACGATAGACCTGAGCCTCGTCCTGGTGGTGGGGTGGCTATCTTTAACAAAAACTCTCTTCCTCACTCTCCCTGCACTGCCCTCTCTCCACCCCACCCCCAGGAGTACCTCTGGCTACGGCTTCCTCTCCGCTCCCACCTTTTGTTCATATGTGTTCTGTACCGTCCTCCAAACAGTGATGACTCCATTTACATTTCGCTGTCGGACAACATGGACCAACTTCTATCAACTCATCCAAACTCTCTTTTCCTCATATGTGGCGACTTCAACTGTCAACATTGCCAGCTGGCTGGGTGTGGGTTCATCTCTCACCAGCCATGGCACCTCAGCAAAGGACTTCTGCGACTCAATGGGACTGACACAATCTGTCAATTTCCCGACCCGGATCTCAGTCAATGGAGTATCTTCTCTTCTGGACTTGGTTATGACTAACTTCCCTGAAAATGTCTGCTGCTCTTCTTCTGCTCCAATCGGTTCTTCTGATCATGTGCTTGTTAAAGTGGACATCTCTCTGGCCATTCTCAGAGAGCCTCCTCAGTGCCGACGAGTCTGGCATTTCACTCAGGCCGACTGGCACGGTCTGCAAGCAGCCATCAATCATCTGGACTGGTCTCCCATCTCTACTGCCTCTGACATCAATTCTTCCCAGGAATTCTTCCAAAGCAAACTGCTCTCTCTCATGCAAAGATTTATCCCATCTCGTCTTCAGTTGTCTTACCCTTCCTCCCGTCCATGGTACACTGAATCTTGTGGTGAGGCAGTTGCCATGAAACAACTTGCCTTTGCCTCTTGGAAGGCAAATCCAACTGAAGGCAATCTCAGTTCCTTCCACCAAGCTTGAAACAAGTGTGTGTCTACCCTCAGGAGTGCCAGGAAGCACTATCTCTCCACACACTCAAGATTTAACTCTCAAACCTGTCTCCTTCCTCCAAATCCTGGTGCCGTCTAGTCAAATCCGTTTCTGGTGTTTGTTCCCCCTCCATCCCCTCCCTCACCTCAAACAGCTTAACGGCTGACTCCGCACGTGAAAAAGCTGAATGCCTCAACTCTGTGTTTGCCTCTAAATCTTGTGTCCCAAACCCATCCCTCTCTGTACCCACCGTACCCAGTCGTACCCAGCTGCTCCTGGACTCTGTGTCCTTTCCTCCTGACAAGGTGGAAAAGTTTCTGTCAACCCTCGACTCTGATTCTGCAACTGGTCCTGACGGCATCAGCCCACGGGTCCTAAA
This sequence comes from Myxine glutinosa, assembly GCF_964187855.1. NCBI lineage: Eukaryota > Metazoa > Chordata > Myxini > Myxiniformes > Myxinidae > Myxine > Myxine glutinosa. The sequence goes on along the minus strand of NC_136266.1, from coordinate 180,796,017 downwards.
ATCATGTTCTTCTGCTCTTTCACTCCCTCTTTCTGTTCTCTTCACCCTCTCTTTTGCTCAAGGTCATCTGCCATCTGCTTGGAAATCAGCCAACATCACCGCTTTGCACAAAAAAGGTGCAAAAACAGATCCCAGCAACTACAGACCAATCAGCCTTCTCCCAATTATCAGCAAAGTCATGGAATCCATCATTGCTTCAGATATGAAATCTTTCCTCTTCTCCAATGGCTTGATCTCTGATCATCAATTTGGTTTCAGACCTGGTCACTCTACTCTGGACATGCTGCTTCTGCTTTCTCAACAATGGATGGAGGTCCTCAACGCCAAACAGGAAATTAGAGCTGTCTCCCTTGACATTTCACGTGCCTTCGATACGGTCTGGCACCCTGCTCTGCTCACCAAACTCTCCTCCTTTGGTACCCATGGAAATCTCCACGCATGGCTGGCGGACTTCCTCTCTGGTCGTAGTCAACATGTGGCCCTGAATGGGTTTCTCTCATCTCCTCTTCCTGTTCAGGCTGGAGTTCCCCAAGGTAGTGTTCTGGGCCCTGTGCTTTTTCTGGTCTTCATCAATGATCTCTCTGACTCTCTTGAAAATCCTCTCTATCTCTTTGCTGATGACTCTACTCCCTGTCGCTCCATTCCTCATCCCTCAGATCGGCAGTCTGCAGCCTCCTCACTCTCTGCAGACCTGGACAAAATCACAGAATGGGCAAACAAATGGAACATGTCTTTCAATCCTGATAAATCTCACACTCTTATGTTGTCTCTCCGAAAAGACCGACTGGAAAACCCTCCCATCCACTTTCTGAATAATCCTCTCCAAGAAGTTCTGTCACTCAAGCTTTTGGGTCTCACTATTTGCCATGATCTTTCCTGGGAAAACCACATTTCAAATCTGGCCTCCAAAACCAGTCGCCGACTGGGCATCCTCCGTCATGCGAAGTCCTTCCTTGGCACACCTGAGCTCCTCACCACATACAAGGCTTTCATCCGCAGCTCTATGGAATACTGCTCTCCCCTCTGGTCTGGTGCTCCTGCCTCACACCTAGCCCGTCTTCACGCTGTTGAAACCAAAGCGTTCAGAATCATTGGAATCTCCCGCGATGAAGCTAACTCCAAGGGCCTTTCACTCACTCACCGCAGGCAGGTTCGTGGTCTTTCCGTCTTCTACCGACTCCTCTCTGGCCTTGCCCCCCCAGCCCTCTCTGTGCTCTGTCCCCCAAATATTCCTACAGGTCGCACAAGATCTGCCTGCAACCCTCTTATGGTTAAACTGCCAAAATCAAGACTTTCTGCTCACCTTCACTCCTTTATTCCTCTTTTCTCCCGCCTCTGGAACAAATTCCCTCACTCTCTTCAATCCCACTGCACCCTCCAGATCTTTAAAACAGCTGTTCACCACCATCTCTTATCCTCCCCCATCCAAAACCTTGATCTTTTCTACCCCCGCTAATTTCGGTCCCCTTGTGTTTTATACCTCTCCCCCCCGCCCTCCCCCTCCCACGCCTCCTGCCCCCAAGCCCTCTCCCTCCCACACTTCTCCCTGCTCTCAAATGTTGTGGTTGTGTGCTTCCCCTTCTCTCCCCATCTTGTCTTCCGCTCCCTCCTTTTGTGTGTTTTGTTTGTCTGGTTGATTTGTTTGTGAAATAAATGTTAGCTCTTTCACGAGCCTCGATTCAGTATACAAAAAAAAAAAAAAAAGCAAAAAAAAAAGCAGTTATATAGAGTTAGTTACAAAGGCAATTTCTGTTCATTTGAATATTAGGCAATAACATCCCTCTTATAATAAAGTATTTCTAAATACAAGCTTGTTTGCTCTCACCAGATCACCAATCGGCAATGGCTACCACTCACAGAGTTACTTAGGCTATCAATGACTATACTAGTACGATCACATCATGCTCACAAACTGATTGGCTTTGCACCACTTCTGCAGTTATTTTCTTCATAAAGGTCAAAGTTCCCAGTGGTTATGATATGTGTGAACTGTGAAGGATCCTTTTCTAACGATATGACTCATGTGAAGGAATCATCTTTTTGTTGCAATCCATCTCGTTGATATTTTCTGCATTTGAACAGATTATGACGAAGATGCCAGAAGGCCAAGTCTACATGCTCTGCTTTCTCTACCTGTCGAAGCAGAAGGTATGAAGGAAGGAATTAAATGTACAACTTTTAATAGCTTTATCAGGCGTGGATCCTACCAGATCCTATATATCCTATTATAGGGTGCGTCTTATTCTGTTTGATTTAGGGTTAGGTTAGGGTTTGGGTTCGGGGTTATTTTAAGTATCGATTTCAATCTTGCAGCCCCACAGCCCGTGGATCCTACCAAATGCCCTTCTCAGCGAGGACTCGGGCGGAGCCGGCCATGTGACGTGCCCTGCCCCTCAAAGTGTAAAGTCTCTACTTGGGGTCCATGGGGTCCCTGCATTCCAGATGGTTGCACCGACCCTCCAGATCCCAGCAGTCCTTCGAGTGAGTACCAGCCAACTTTTTCCTTACACGCTTGGAAATGTAATGAAGTACTATTGAAATGAAGTACTATATATTGGAATGATGTTTCTATTACATAATACTAGTGAGGTACCCGTGCTATGCATGGGTGGGAGGCCAGAAGCAAACAGACAATGCAGAAACGGCGAATGCTAAAGCATGAAACCAAAAAATTCCACATTCCTGTAGCACCTTCAGTCACACGTCAGATATGGACAGCAAGTTGGTGAAGGACTTCCATGAAAAACGTACCCGTTCGCAAACAAACAGGTACGTGTTTCCATACCCAGTCAATGGCGAATCTGCATATGGCGATCCACGAATTCACGTTTAGAAAGTAGAAACCGTCACGGCATTTCGTCATTCACTTGAACTCGATATCTTTTTTCATTCCAAACAGCATAATTCAAATCACGAATTAAATAACATTAATATAAAAAATAAAATTTTAACAACATTCGTGACATAAACAAATATTTAAATCCTGATGTGAAGTTCTGTACGGTTGGGTGAACAAAATTACGAATTCAAAATCGTAATTGTATTCACTCAATTCCAATCATCAATTGATACTTTAACAAAACGATTAACACGATTAACGTTTAACGATTAAACATTACGATTGAATGACGGTTGTATTTGGATATTATCAAACCTGCGCATTGCCGGCATCTGTCCACGTCCAGATTTGCTGCAGGTTTGTAATTCTCATCAAAATCGAAACAGTATTTGTAGAATTTCAACATAAGCCACATGACTGTTCAATGTTCATATCGGTAAATATTATTCCATCGTGTTTGGAAAAACTGGAAAATTGGAAAACTTTGAAAACTTGGAAAAACAATATAGCTTATTTTACTCCCAGGGGTCCCAGGAATACCCACCCAAAATATCGTTGCGATCGGTTGAGCCGTTTTTGCGGTACCTTCAAACGGATAGACGGACATTTGGTGAATTATAGTAATATGATATTCAGCCAGAAAGTTCATTGATTGTCTCAAGAGTGTGGAATAAGTCCTAAAATTCCTCATTCCTCAGGGATGTCGAATTCCATAGCATTTACAAGCTCAATTATACCATACAATGATTTACTTAGCATGGCAGCCCTACCTGAGGCATGACTGATTTGATGTTTTAGTCATGATAACTTTGGCTCTATATTACATGTTCCGAGGGATGTCAGCTCTTCCTGGCTGAGTTTAATTTCCAAAGCTCAGGTACCACAAAATCCAACAGTGCATTGGGTTTCAACTCCAAGACAAAAAATACAAAACTAGAGAGCATCTCAAAATGCAAAGCCCATCCACGTCCACCTTGAACTCAAATTAAACTTGACGAAAACGGCTAAAAAAAAAGTGAAATTTATTGAAATATATAAATAATTCCACAACAGACACACTGAATCTCAAATGGTCAATAAATAAGGAAACATGGAAGAGATTACAAGACCCTGCTGTCTCGTGCAGATTTGATATTTGTCATTTTGACCCAATTATTAAATAGTCTTCTCCATATTCTCATAATAAGGGTTTGTTATAAAATTTATGACAAAATGTCAAATGCTAAATAAATAAATGAAACATGGAAGAGATTACAAAACCCTGCTGTCTCGTGCACATTTTACCTTTGACACTTTGACCCAATTATAATCAATCTTCTCCATATTCTTATAATAACGGTTTGTTGAAAAATTTATGACAAAAGCTCAAATGGTAAATAAATTTATGGCCTGGACACACACACTGAATATCCAATAGTAAATAAATAAGGAAACATGGAAGAGATTACAAAACCCTGCTGTCTCGTGAACAATTGACCTTTGACACTTTGACCCAATTATGTATTAGTCTTCTCCATATTCTCATAATAAATGTTCGTTGAAAATTTTATGACAAAAGTTATAATGGTAAAAAGTTATGCCCTGGAGAGACAGACAGACACATACACAGAAGTGATTGCAAAATCCCATCTCCCACTGTGTCGGGGAAGAGCTAAAATCTTATAGATTATGTAATTCTACATTCAGTGCTCCAAATGTTATATTATTAGACTAAAAACATCAACGTTTCTGTATTTTCATTTATCTATATATACAGACTTGGCATTTAATATGGAATATTTTTTTTGTGGGGGTGAACTTACTTTTCAAGATGTCTTAGAACCAAAAGTTCATTGGAATTATGTTGAAATTATTCTAGATTTTGTTAATGTGACCTTCAAAAGAAACAAAAACCACATTTGACATTTCGAAAAAAATTAATTGATCCTTGAAAGTGATGCAAACTGATATCGAACTCAATTCACGGACAGTACTGTGTTAAACTTCTGTACGTTTTCCAGAAGTATCTCTTTATTTTGCACATTAGCCAAACATTTTTTTAACAAAAACAAAAGTTAAATTATGACTGGGATTACGGACAGTAAAATTACAGTTCAGTACTTCGTGTAACCCCCACGAGCATTCAGGAGAGCACGTACACGTTGAGGCTTGCTGATCACGAGATTTGCCAAGGTTTGGACAGGAATCACTTGCCATGCAATGACAATAGCCTGCTGCAATTCACGCACAGAGGTCGGCTGCTGGTCCAAGTGGTCGATTTGATGCGTTAATTCTGCCCACAAGTTCTCTATCGGATTCATATCCGGGGACATGGCAGGCCACTCCATATGCTCTACACCACTGTCAGCAAGAAAGTGTTGGATCATGCGAGCACGATGAGGCCGTGCATTGTCATCTTGGAAGACAAGGTTTCCTCGAAAGGCTGCACGAGCAAATGGAAGCAATGTTTCTTCCAGAATGGCCCTGTACATGAACTGGTTCAGGTTTCCATTCAGAACAACCAGGTCAGTCTTGCCCCCTGCATGAAAAGCAGCCCAAACAGTCACCCCACCACCTTCAGCTTGGACTCTTGGCACTATACTATCTTTGTTGTAGGCTTCATGCACTTGTCTGCGCATTTGGACGTGGCCATCTTGACGATAGACCAGAAATCTAGACTCGTCACTGAAGGTCACGTGATTCCAGTGTCCTGGCTGCCATTGACGGTGCTCTCTGGCCCACTGCAATCGGCGCTGGCGGTGTTGTCTGGTCAGGCGTGGCTTTCTCAGGGGACGCCTGGCACGATTGCCTGCTTGAACCAGTCGTTGGTTGACTAGCCTTCTGGATACAGGCACATTTGTCAGTTGCTGCCACTCAGCCCTAAGCCGATTAGCTGACTTGGTACGGCCATTGCGGACTAACCGGTGCAGCTGGCGATCATTCCTCCTTGTGGTTCTGCGGGGACGTCATGGCCTCGGTATTGGAGTAGGGACACCCCACTGAGCATTTCGTTTCAGGATCTTTGACACCTGACCTTGAGTGATGCCATACTGCTGAGGAATGGCACGCTGTTTCATGCCGTAATTTCGTAAAGCCACCACTCCATGACAAACAGCATTGTCGAGTTGACGGACCATCTCCAGAGGAAGCGGCAATAACTTTTGGAGACGTGCAGCAGTTGTTTTCCACTAATACAGAACGCAACAACCCTTGTATACTCGACTGTGAAGCCAATCATCAAATGCACCTGTCCGTACATTTTGCCACGCCACCTGTGATATAATCCTGTTGTTGACTTCTTGCTGCGACAATCAGTGACATGGGTCTTTTAACAAATAAATCACCAAAGTGTAAAAGAAACTCACCAGATTGACATACTGAGTTAAGAAAGTAAACCCAAGTCAAGAAAAAAAAAATTCCATATTAAATGCCAAGTCTGTTTCAACGCAAGTTGTCTGTGTGTGTGTGTCCAGTTTTTGTGTGTCTGCGTTTTATTCAGAGATGGCTGACCGGATCTTCATCAAACTTTCAGAGGTTCATCATTTTGTGCCTGGAAGTGTTTTAGGCCAAACAAAAGAGAAAAAAAATTCGAAAAAAAAAGTTTGAAAAAAAACGTTCGCTTTTTTGGAGTTAAAAAAAATAAATTGCTCGATAGTGCCGAAGCCTTTTTAAATGAATGACAGTTATATACAAGTACACATTCGCATAAATAAGTACGAAACAATTACCAGACATTTGAATACAAATAAATCAAACAATTCCGGAAGTGTACGAAGTTGGTAGTATGGCTTCTTCTTCTTCCTGATTTGCATCACACTTAACTCAGAAACGTGAGCCACATTAACTCAGAAACGTGAGCCACTTCCCTTCCTCTCCTGCCTCCCCCTCCCCTTCCCCCCTCCTTCTCCCCTCCCATTCTCCCCTCCCCCTCACTTTGCCCCCTTCCCCCCACCCTTCCCCTCCCCTACCCCTCCCTTCCTCCTCCCCCCCTCCCCTCCTCTCCTCGCCCTCCCCAACCCCCTCCTCCCTCCCTCACCCGGCAACACCGGGTACTTCTGCTGGTACTAAAAGAGTATATCTAAAAAAAGATGTATTTTCTGTTTTATAAGCCTTGTAACCTTTTTTTGGACAATCGGACTATCGTGAGTATCTAAATCGTATAAGTTGTTGACAGCCTCTCTTCTATTACAGTCATAACTGTGAAATAGTTTGAGTAAATATCCCTATTTAAGATTCCCATTCTGTTATATTTGTCAAAATTATGTTATTTGTTTCATCCATATTGCGGGTTGGGGGTGTGGTGGGGAACGGTTGATATGAAACAGAATTAGAGTTATACACCATTAACCATGACACATTCTTCCTGATTGGCTAGTGCTAACAGCAAGTCTTCTTTTCTCTTCCTGAACTCATTTCGTGCATCTTCTCCTTGGGGAAATTTGCCATACACTTTGACCGTCCTGTTAATGGTTCCCAGTCCTCCTTTCCCTGCAGCAGCAGCCATATTGCAGAACCTTCAAATTCTCTGTATTCCCAATGACCTGTGCTTTATCAGGAAAAAGTTTTGTACCACAATGTCTGGAAACTTTGACTCCAGCATTACATTGATTGTTAATGGGATACTCGACAACATTACTGTCACAATTACGTTTTTCCTTGCTGTTGTGTGATTTACCTCTTGTGTCATGATTTTCCATCTGCGTGGAATAATTTCATTGCATTTATCATTATGTCAGCAGCACTTATATTTATTCCTAATATCACCCGCTGCATACTCTTCCATCTCTCCCTCACTTCCCCATTCCCCACTTTTCCGCCCAATCCCAATTTTACACTCTTCCTCTCCCCCCCCCCCTCTCCCACTTTCCCTTCCCCTCCCAATTTCCCACTCTTCCTCTGCCCTCCCCCCCCTCCCTACCACCCCTTCCAAATCTCCCAAACTTCCTCTGTCCCTCTCCACCCTTCCCACCCACTACTTTCCTAATCTTCCTCTGTCCCTCTCCTTCCTCCCCTCCAAATTCCCCCTCTTTCACCCCCACTCTTTCGTCCCCCTTCCCCATTGTATTCCAATCCCCACTCCATCTTCCCGCCTGGCTCATACCAATTAATCCTTGTTAAAAAATGTGACAGCACTTTTAAATGATAGATGCCCTATTGGAAGTGAATGATGGACACACATTTGATGATTGTCGTAAACACAAATATCCAAATGAAATTGTTCTTCATTTATGATCTCGGTCTCCATTAATATGAGTAAATCATTACCTCTCCCACCTAATGTGGATTGAGGTTATGTTTTCACCCTTGTCTGTTTCACTAATTCGAATGAAACTTCATGGATAAGTTTGGTATGTGACGAGGACTAATTGGTTGGATATTGGTGAAGATCTGGATCCGGAATCGGATACCGTACTGGAAGTTCTAACGTGATTCTTCACCATCGAGAGATGGGGCCAGAAACAATAATTAATAGCAAATCTATTTCACAACGACATATAGCACAGTATTTCAAAATGTTATGGACGGATTTTGAACGAAACTTGGGGGACATGTTGGGTATTTGACAAGGACAAATTGATTCAGATCTCGATCTGCCCTATCAGTGGGATACAAAAAACAACAACAACAGGCATTTTAAGGCCATTTTCCCTGCTAGAGCGGGGGTTAGCCTTGCGGTCCCCATGACAATCTTCTCCATTTTGCCCTATTTTCTGCATCTCTCCTTGTTAACCCCCTTGCCCGCATTTCTTCTTCCACCATCTTTAGCCAAGTCTTTCTCGGTCTTCCCCGTCCTCTACTTCCTTCTACATTCATTTCCATCACTCTTCTCAACCAGTCACTTTCATCCTTCCTCGACACATGACCAAACCATCTCAAACTGTTTCTCTTCACAGCATCAATCGCAGGCTCTATTCCCATCATCTTTTGCAATTCATCATTTGTCTTCCTCTCTATCATCGATACTCCGCACATCCACCGAACCATTCGCATTTCCACCCTTTCCAGCCTTCGTTGCTGCTCTACGTTCATTACCCATGTCTCGCTCCCATAAATCATAACACTTCTCACACATGCAGCATACACCTTTCCCTTCAGCTTCAACGGCACTCCTCTCCTCATCAGCACGCCACTCAGTTCCCAAAACTTCTTCCATGCACATCTCACTCTAGCAACCGTTGCCGAGTCTGATCCACCTTCTCCATTCAGCATGTACAAATCATGTTATCATGTATATCCTATGGGTGGGAAACAAAATGTAAACTGTTCAGCCTGGCAGATGTGAACGGCGGTACTCTCTGCTGAGTGAGTGCCCTTCTAGTTACAACATGTATTAAGTAGATGGTAGAGTCAATTGCAGATTATAACGGCTGGGAGGCAAATGGAGCATTTGCACCCAGCCCCAGATCTTGACTGGGCCCAAAAAAAAATGAGGGGATAAAATGTTTTTATGCAGTTTCTCTTTTTACAATCGAAAATAGCTGCCTGGACATGGTTTAAACTTGGTAATCTGTACTGTTCTTAATAAAATAGCATGGTATAAGGGAGCGAGTAAGGAAAACTGTGTAGTGAATCATGCGAGTGAGTGGTGTGTGAGCTGTGTGATGTTCTGTGTGAGTGAATGGTGTAAGGAGGACCGTGAGATGTTCCGTGTCAGTGAACGGTGTAAAGAAGTCCGTGAGTTGTTTCGAGTGAGTGAACGATGTAAGGAGCACCGTGAGTTGATCCGTGTGAGTGAACAGTGAAAAGCAGGCCGTGAGTTGTTTCGATTGATTGAACGATGTAAGGAGCACCGTGAGATGATCCATGTGAGTGAACAGTGTAAAGAAGGCAGTGAGTTATTTCGAGTGAGTGAATGGCGTAAGGACCGTGAGGTCCATTTTTAATCTGTGTGTGGGTAATCAATTAAATGAGGAAAAAAAGCAACATCTTATCGCGTCTACCCTGCAGTGAAGACCTCGGAGTGACGGATGGCCATAGCGAGCTTTAACTCCGTGGCGTATACCCCAAAATATGGTGGTGTCTTGAGGGAGATTGGTGTGCAGATGAGCTTGATGGTGAGATTGGTGAAATGTCGACAGAGATGGGCCCTTGGTAGGAGGTTGAAGGAGCAAGGTAGGTGGAAAATAGGTCGACCAAGTTTGAGAATGGAGTATTTTGTGAAGAGGGATATCAATATGGTGGGTGTGGTTGGAGAGTGAAGAAAGTTGGCTGAAGATAGAGGAGAGTGGAAGAGTATCGTAGTCAAGGCAGGGCAGGAGCTTGGTGCCATTGAGCCTTATAAAGGGAAGCGGAGGAGGAGAAGAAGTTTTTATAATATTTATTGTGTATGCATCCCAACCTCCCAGTGACCCTCTTCTTGACCGTTTCCATATTCAGCATTTCTCATTCTGCATAGAAAACTGTCGGGTCATAGCCCTGTAAATACGTTGTGGTTTATTCCACCCTGGTCAGGCTTGAGAGCATCCTGAGACATTTACCAATGGACACAGATTTATGTGAAGCTTTTTCAGGGAGGCAAACAAACAAGCCACTCTTTATTTGCATCTAATAAGGAGACTAGCCACAAGGTCAAGTCACACTCATTATCAGCACACATCCTGCTCATTTTGCACTCTGTGAAATCAGCTTCCTTGTTGGTTACAATAATGTAACTAACATCTCACTAGGTGTACATGTTGTCACCAAGTTAGAGAAATACTATTCGCCAGGTTACTGTGCGCCGAATGCCTGTTTATGCAAATCTCACACATTGAAATGAATTTTTGTTAAACAAAGCAGGCAGAATTTAAAGGGCAGAAAGAGATGGAAATGTCTTGGAAGAAGGGAAAGTTAAAAATACCGCACGTGGTTTTGGGCCTAGACTAAAGGGCCTTGAGGGTGTTAATCATAGTTTATTGATGTGTTGTGGTTCATTTGTAGTTTTATTGGGTCCTACTTCACATCTTACTATAATTCACCAAATGTCTGTCTGTCTGTCCATCTGTCTGTCTGTCTGTCTGTCTGTTCCCAGGTACCGCAAAAACGGCTGAACCAATCGCAAAGAAATTTTGGGTGGGTAATCCTGGGACCCCCTGGAGTAAAATAGGCTATATTGTTTTTCCAATTTTTTTTCCAATCTATCTATAATTCCAGTAATCTCTGTGTGTGTGTCTGTGTGTTTGTCTGTGACCGCTGTTTCTCGACAACCACGGGTCCGATATACTTGAAACTTGCCAGGTATATTGCTGGGGACCCGAGGATGTGCCTTTTCAAGGTTTGAAATTAATCGGACAAGTGGTTCCCAAGGTATGGTCACCGTACTCGCAAGCCGTTCGCTTTGGCTTTGCGAATGAACCAAACCATTTCATGTAAATAGAGGGGGGGGTTCTACCGTACTCGCAAGCCGTTCGCTTTGGCTTTGCGAATGGACCAAACCATTTCATGTAAATAGAGGGGGGGGGGGGGGGGGTTCTGTGGTCGTTACTGCATGTAAACGCATGTTTTTTTGCACGCACGTACGGGCAAGCACCCACGTACGGGCACGCCCTAGTATTTCCAATTTCCAATTTTTCCAATTTTCCCGTTTTTCCAAACACGATGGAATAATATTTACCGATATGAACAGTGATGTGGCTTTTATTGAAATTCTACAAATACTGTTTAGATTTTGATGATTTGCGTGTGATATGATTTAACGGATGTTAATATAAATCGTTTAAAATAACTTACTTACTTACTGCGTCGAGCTTGCTCGGCATTCCATGACACGTTTCTTCCATTCATCTCTGTCACTCATGGCATTAGGTAGTTCGTTAACCAGACACCCAGTATCATTTGTAAGCGGATCTATATATGTTTTCGCAGGTGTCCCTGGTGCCTGTTTGCCGTGAGTTGGTAACCAAAGTAAAACATCGCTTGCGAGCTCATCTTTGTTTCTCCAGCAGTGCCCAGCAAATCTTAATCTGCGTTGACGTATGGTTACACTGATTGGTGGGATTTTTGCATACAATTCATATTTTGTGGGGTGCTCTTTCCATGAGATGTTAAGGGCTGCTCTGAGCATGCGAGTGTATGCACCATCCAGGGCCTTTTCTAGTGATGATGTCAAGGTCCATGTAATTGCCCCATATACAAGAACTGATTCAACAGCTGCTCTAAATAAGTTGCGTTTCAGCTCTATTGGAAGCACAGATTTCCAAATCTTGCCTAGACTGTTTAAAGCTCCCCAAGCCTTTCCAAGTCTGATGTCGACATCTCTTTTTGTGGAGGCGATGTTGCTTCCCAGGTCTGTGAATTCGTCAACCTTTTTGATGTTTTCACCAGTGAGTGATTTTATGTCTACAACTTGATCTTGATTAAGACTGATGTACTCTGTCTTCGAGGCATTTATGTAGAGACCAATTTGGCTGGCTACTTCTTCAATCTTGTGTAGTAGTGTCGCTGCATCCTTGTTATAGTCTGCTAGAACCGCAAGATCATCTGCATAATCTGCATCTGTAATCTTCTTGGATGGGTATCACCGACTTTTCCGTTTACTTAGGGTAAATCCAAGTTCATTGTTGGTGTCTATTGCTTTGCGTAGCACATAATCGAGACATATTATGAATAAGTAGGGAGCGAGGGTATCACCCTGTAAAACTCCTGCCATGATGTCAAAACGGTCTGTATCGCCGTCAGGTGATCGGACTATTGCATGCGAGTTCTTATACAGCATCATGATGGCATTAACTGTCTCCTGAGGTATCCCGAATGCTAGCAGTATCTCCTTCATCTTACCTCGATGGATGGAGTCGAAAGCTTTCGAGAAATCAATAAATAGGAAAACAGCAGGAAGATTTTTTTAGCTTTAACGCCTTCAACAAGACGTCTAATAGTAAGGATTTGCCCGGAGGTCGATCTACTAGTACGAAAGCCATTTTGATTTTTTTCGCAGAACTGGTTCTATATGCGGTCTGATTCTGTTTAATAACATCAGGTTGTATATTTTGGCCGCTATTGATGTTAGAGCGATTCCTCGATAGTTTTTTGTAAGCCCTCGGTCGCCTTTTTTCTGGAAAGTTTAAAATAAAAAAGCCTTCAATTTCTGATATTTTGCCTTTTCATTTGGGCCTCCCAATTGAAGCCCCACCCGTAGGGTGGGTACCGTTGCTAGTAACAATAATACTAATAATAATAGTTATTATAATTATAATGGGTCTTCATATATTAAGAATACATTTTAAAACCATTATTTTTTACATCAATTATTTTTTGACAATTTTATTTTCCTTGATTTACTTAAACATGTCTTCACAAAGCCTATTTAATTTAATGCTATTCGAACGAAGAGTCCCATTTAAAATGGAAATTAGTAAATAGTGAGTGTGATTATTTGTTGACACATACCTGGTTTTTGATGATGATAAATTATTGACCTTGTGGCTCATGGGATGGAAGATTAGGTTTATTGTCCCCCGTCGCACCACGGAGCGAAAGGGAGACTATGGTTTTCCCCTCCGTCCGTGTGTGCGTCCGTCCGTCCGTGTGTGCGTGCATGCCTGCGTCCGTGCGTGTGTGCACCCGTGCGTGCGGAAGTGCGTGCGTGCGTAAGTGAAGGACCGAATTCTAATTTGGTGTGTGGGTGCAACGAGGCATATGGAAGAACCCTATTGAAAATTAGGTCGCCACGTCAAAATCCAAGATGGCCGCCGCCATGTATGTCTGAACTTTGTGAGCATAATATCTTGAAAAATAGGCGAAGTACTAACCTCTATTCTGGTGTGTGGGTGTATCTCGGCATAAGGAAGAACGCTATTGAAAATTGGGTCGCCACGTCAAAATCCAAGATGGCCGCCTTGCGTCTTCCACTTTGTCAACTCACATCACTTCACTGACGGGGGACAGAGGCGTAACGCTTGTTAATGTTGTGATGAGATAGATGTTGATGTGATTTTTTAGAAGATGAAATTGCTGGTGTCTGATTGGTGTGTGGATTTAGAAGTTGGGATTGTTTTAATTGTTGGTGTGCAACATTATTATTGCTGAGAGAATTATATTTTTGGCAAATGTGCGATATTGCTGATCGCCATAGCGATCCGTTACACGTGATAAAGCAACATACAGTTGTCCTTGGGAAAACACAGGTTTTTCCAGGTGAAGGCCAACACTTTGTTGTGTTTGTCCTTGGGCCTAATTTATTGTCAGGGCAAATTCTGGCCGAACTGAGAACTGGCGACGACATAGCTGAAATTGTAGTCATATTTTTTAGGAAATAGCTTAAAGATGATGTAACTTCACACCAACTGACTTTCAAAAGAGAGTTACCAAAATACATTCACTAAACGAACCCACAATGTGTGATTGAAAGTAATGAATCCTGTAGTGTTTTTTTTTCATCAGAATATTTGTCAAAGGTCAGTCCTGGGGCAGGCATAGTAAATAATTTTTTTGCACGCGTAAAATGGATGCTGACATAGAGCAGGATCACTTGATTATTTTTTAGAAGAGGATGAATAAGAAGGAAAGTCGAGGAGGAGGAAGGATGTGGAATATAGAAAGTTGAGTGGTGCCCGATCGTAAATAAGGAATTGTTCAGCATTTATGTGATGGATTTACATCAGAACTTGCCTGTTCCACATGACTCGTGCGACATACGTCACACAACTCACTCAGCTTGCTGAAAATGTCTGTATTTCATCTTTTTAGGAATGTTCAAGTTAATTTCGCCATTGACTTTATACATTCGTTTAGTTTGGTAAAGAGAAAAACAAAAGTGAAATTTCAAAAACAGAGAATTATTAGCTGTGATGTCTCCAAAGGCGAAGACTGGAGGCATTATGTTTTGTATTCCACTGATGGACCAAAAGAGACCAAAATCTAATCAGCTTGTTCTTGTGACCTTCCCAACTCATCCACCAAGTTTTGTCATAATCTGTCCACAACTTTTTGAAATTTAATGCTATATATCATTTTTGGCCCTCCATCTCAATGGTGAAGAATCACTTAAGAAAGTCTAACATCTGGATCCAGAACTTCACCAAAATTTAATCAATTCGTCTTTCTCACACACCCAAACTGTCCGACAAGATTCCTCTGAATCATTCCATAACCTTTTGAGATATCCTGCTCGGACAAGCAGTCAGACGAACAAACAGGGGCAAATACATAACCTCCATCCACCATCGGTGGCACATGTAGGTAATAAATGCCCAAGACCAAGGACCAATACCTTTGGCTTTAATGAGATGGCAGGATTGAGTCAATCAGAGGATTGCAGGTTCTGCAAGGTAGAAACAGAAAACATCTTCACCTTCCCTCAGGATGTAATAAACTCATGTCAGAACAGCTGTACACACAAAGGCACAATAATGTATGAAGAGTAGTCCACTGGGACATCTGTAAAAACTTCAATTATCCAGTCTCAGAAAAATGGTGGAAGCACAAACCAAAATCAATCATTGAAAACGAGGACATAACGGTCACATTCGACCTGACCATCCCACCAAGCGTAAACATGGAAAACAAATCACAGTGACCAGATACAGTATTCAGATATAAAAAGGAAAATACGGCATTGCTAATTGAGGTACCATTATGAGGCAACTTTGGGCTAAATATTTCAGAAATTAGAAAAATGACCAATTACTAGGAACTGAAAAATGAAGTCAAACGTACCTGGAAGTTGATGAGCATCAGCATTGTGCCAGTGATTGTAGTGATGGGATTTATATAGAAAGAACTCATTGAGATCTTAAAAACTCCACTTAGAGGCTGTCCGAGATTCAGTGATGATCCTAAAAAGAACCCTCAGAACAAAAACAGGAGAACAACAAAACTACACCACTTGGTCCTTGAATCGCGATCCTTTACCGAAATGGAGGTGGATACTTTGCATCCAGGGAGGACTCCGTTCCACTTTCCGAAACCCACAAGTAGCTATTACAACCAACATGGAGGTTTATCATTGTTTGTGCCATCCCTTGGGTGGATGTTAAACTGTGTCCCATCTGCTGGTTGATTGATGTTAAATGTGCCACGGTATGTCCTTTGCAAACATTAGGCGAGTTATTGCTTGCATTCCGGCCAATTTCCCAATTCCTGCACACTCAGTCGAGTAGCCTGCATTTGAGTGGACACTTGTCCTGGATTGTAACCACAGCCAAGAAGATGCTATGGCAGAACCGGTGCTCTCTATAGAGCATGGTACGCAGAGACAAAGACAGATATTGTTCTACATGTCCGCTGACGCAGAATGACAAAAGCCTTCATGTTTAAGATTAGGCTTCCATTGTTCAGAGGGATTGGAGTTTTGTAAGACATGTGGTCAATCCGCAAGGTTCCCCTGGCATCCCAGAAAATTTGAGGCCATGGATCTTGCCAGCTGAGTGTTGGGTGCAACCTCTCTTGGGTGGTCGTGATCCCTAGTGCTTCCATTGTATTGATTAATTACAGTTTGGTATCAGGATCAGTTGGGTAGTGAAACCATGTTTTGACACCGGTAAATAGACAATCAATCGGTTCAGCTGGATATGCGTTGAACAGTTTGAGGAGCGCATGACATGACGAAGGTGGAATATTTGCATCAAATGTTTTTGACACCTCGATGCTAAAAAAAAATTCAACTGGGGTATCGAGATTCATGGAAGAGCAGGACAACAGCCGTCAATGAATCAACAGACAAATTGTACCAGAAGAACAATAGTGGGTCGATGGCAAATGGATGCATCACAGCATGACAAGGAGAGGAATTGCAGGAGAATTGGGGAGAAACAGGTGCTCAGTGGGTGTAGTAAATCTCAGCAAAGGACATAGGGAAGATCATGAAATGGCAGTGTGCAACAAACGTGAAATCCTGCTGGGAATAAGCTGGAGACAATGGAATCAGAAAGACGGTTTGACAGACAAGAAAACAAATTCCAGATCTGAACACGATCAAAATATTTCAGTTCATGTTCTCGGTAAGAGCGCGTTTATGTTTTGGTGAACAGTTTATGTTTTGTGTTCCACTGATAGGCTGGATCCGGATCTTCATCAAAATCGAACTAATTCGTCCTTGTCACATACCCTATCTGTCCATAAAGTTTTGTCTGAATCCGTCCATAGGTTTTTGAGATATCCTGGTTAGTTCGAGTATGAATTAGGAATTTTACCAGGATTCCGGGGATGGCTCATCTACACTTGATGAAGGACACGTGGGACCCTTAATGTCCTCCAACTAATGCAGGTGGGAAGATGTCCATTTTGATGTCCATTTGAGGGATGGCACACACATTTATGCCTCACCCTGCCTGAGAGAGCCCAGGGTGACAGTCGGGTCGGGATTCTAACGCAGGTTCGACAGTTCACAGGTGAGTATACGTACTTCTAGCCATCCTAGCAGCCCTGCAGGTTGTTTTTGTTCATACAATGCCAAAGAAACAGATCATTCTATAACACCAAAATAATTTGAAGTTATGAATTTTATAGTTGTGAAGTACATATAGAAAAGGCAATCTAGCTAACAAGAGCTGTATTACATTTGTTAGCTTCTGTTGAACAGAAAACTGCCTTTGGGTGTGGCATATACCACCTTTACCTCCGCCACCAAAGGTAGATGGAGGTTATGTTTTCACCCATGTCTATCTGTCTGTTTGTTTGTCTTTCCGTTTGTGAACAAAATATCTCAAAATGTTTTGGACTGATTCGGACGAAATTTGGCAGAGATGTAGCGTATGTGACAAGGACGAAATGATTAGATGTTGGTAAAGATCCGGATTCGGATCCGGTTTGTAGAATTTTTAAAGTGATTCTTCACCTTTGGGAGATGGGGCCAAAATCGATACATAGCAGGATATCTCAAAAAGTTGTGCATGGATTTGGACGTAACTTGGTGGACTGGTTGGGTGTCTGACAAGGAAGGATCTATTCAATTTTGGTGAAGATCCGGATTCAGCTAGTCGAATTTTTAAAGTGATTCTTCACCATTGAGTGATGTGGCCAACCAGGCGGAGGTATGCTCTCTACTGAGTGCCGTGCTAGTTCTGTCTGGGGTTGTCTGCACTGCTGAAGGAGCTTCCTGGCAAGGCTTACATTGGGTGCTTTGCCATACCTTCCCAACGGTAGTCAGGGCAGAGATGTTTGGCCAGGTTATGGCACAGGACACCATGAGATGTTTAACTTTAGCATCCATGCTGGCAGAGGAATCTCCAATTTAATGTTACATTCACAGGACAGCACACTTTTTGTTCTAATGTACACTTCATCTGTCAGCGACTAAACCGACACACCTCACACGCTTTGCTAGTTTGGAGGGTGACAGTGACACCCTGCCAGGACCAAAAACAACACCTGGCAAAGGTTGGCTTCCGTACGGAGCCAACCGCCATCCAGTAAGAAGATGTTGTCTCCTAACGAACACCTATCCGGCTGGATTGGACCAGTAAGAGTCATACCAAAGACTTAAAAAATATGTACGTGCTGCTTACTTGCTTGATGTTCAGCATTTAAAAGGACAGAGTACGGACAATCCCCATCGGTTGGCATTCATGTGGAGGAGGACATTTCTGAGTGGAGTCCGGTGAGAAAAGCGACGCCATTGTTATGATGTCACTGGTACCCAGAGTATACTGGAAAGTGTCGGCACTTCCTGTCCTCAAGCTCAGTGGCTGTGTTATGTGTTTGTGACTGCCACCGCTCAATTGTATTAGTTTGAAATGGTAGGAACGCAACATCTCTCATCCACCGATATTTGTCGTATTTCCTCTATTTCCGTGAGTCCGATTAGCATCCAGGAGCACAACAATTATGGTTAACCATCTTGAAATTTCCGCTCTTGTTTAAATTCTGAAAGTTATGTTTAAAATACGATTTTAATTTCTTATGTCGGGCTGGCGATGGCAGGTTAAAAGTACCCGGGCTAGCACGACTGAGCCACTGAAAACGCTCACAAAGTGCTCGACAATTTATCCGCCCGCTCTACTTGCACTACCGTTTCTGGGAGACCATTCCATACATTAATCGCTCTCAAACTGAAAGACCCCATGCCTTAAAACGGTCCTTCCTCTCATCTTTTCTGCTCTGGAGTTATGGCCCCTGGTCCTAACACCGTCCACTCAGCTGAAAAACTCATCTGCACTGATCTTGTCCACAACCTTCATTATCTTAAACATCTCCTTCAAATCCCATCGTAATCCCTCTTCTCCCATGTATGAAGTCCTGTCTCCTTCAAACGTTCCTCATAGCTTAGTCAAACTAGCCCTGGAATCTATCGAATCACGTGAAGCTGTACCCTCTCTAATGGCAGCTATGTCCTTTCTGAGATGTGGTGACCAAAACTGTACACAATATTCCAGAGGAGGTGTCATTAAATTCCTATACAGTGTTCACTCTTCTTCCATTGATTTCTAATGTATCCCCCTATGAATGCAACCTTAAACCCTGTTAGCATTACATATAGCTGTCTGGTTCTGTGCTATCTGCTTAGTTCTTACCTCAAGCAGCTAATACCACCCCTAGATCCTTCTCCTGGCTGACACACTCTAAGATTGCCCCTTGAATTTTTGTAATCTCTATTTTCCTTATTCCTTCCCATCCCAAGCACTTTACATTTGTTTATGTTAAACTGCATTTACCAATCTTTTTGCCCAATATATTGAAGCATTTATATATTAAAGAAGTGCTGGTAGGATGGCCTAGCAGTACGCACACTCTCCTCTAAGCTGTCTACCCTGGGTTTGAACCTCGGCCCGGCTATAAACTGGCATCCCGGTGTTTCACACGTAGGGCGATTCATCATTGTGTGTGCCATCCCTCTGATTGGCGTTAAACTAGGCTTCCCGTCCCCCGACAAAGATCCCATGGTGTCCTTTGTGAAGAGTAGTTGAGCCAAGTGTCATATTTCGCAAGGTGGAATTGTTCACTGTTGTTTGCTGTGAAGGAAACAAAGATCTGGAACAGTGCTAGGACTCATGTGGCTGTGTTTTTTCGCCAAAAGGAGTAAGCCTGCAAATCCATAGTTCACACTGAATGAGATAACGAGATAATAATGAAAACCGCTGTTTTCAAAAATTGATGTTAAGTTTACCTGTTAAATTGGCTAGACCAGGGGTAGGCAACCTGCGGCCCGAGGACCGTATCTGGCCTGTAAAGACGTTCCATCTGACCCACATAGATGCATTCCGTGACGTGGACTTGAGACACGAGAAACATCCTTTGGCTTTCACTTTTGGCTTTCACTTCCCATGATTTTTCACTCCCTTTCTATTGCACTCGCCGCGCCTCATGCAAAAATGCAGACACGGAACTCACACTGACCGGCCAACACGAAAACCATGTTTAAAACTGCATACAGACCTTACTTTTGGCAATTAACCAGAAATATAAAAATCTACTCTTCTAACCTCCAATGACTACTCAGTCTAACGTCTAACAGTCCAATGACCATCTGACCCACCGCTAGAAAAACGTAGCCGAACAGCTGGACCAGACAATTCAAATTCTGGAGGTTTTGGGTGACCTCTCGTCTTTCAAAGGGTCGTATCAAGTATAACATCACATCGTATCAACTTCCGAGTCTGTATTTTCTGGTCGCTTTACTTCCCTCTGAGTCTTCAGCAAAATAAATCCTAATTTTAAGAGTTTGATTCCAAAGAGCGATACAAGCCATTTCCACGTTTTGCAATCTTTTGGAAGCTATGCTCAATGGTAGCAGATGTATGTAAACAAAATGTTTTTCTTCAAGATGCAATCCACAACCTGCAGTTTCACAGAGATAAACTGGCTTTGTTTCAAAAGGTGTTATCTGACGTTAGCAGCGTCCGTCACACACAATGCAGATATGTCGATTTGGAGTCGAATTATTCATACAAACCCTGCGTGGTTTGTAATTCAAATCTTCCAGGAGCCTCGACTATCTGTACGCAGAGAATCACTTTCAGGATAGATTTTTCAAGTTGCCTTTACAGGTGTGGTATTCGATCGAAGATGATGACAACGATTCCAACAAAGACAAGTTATCTTCTGGGAATTCCTGGTTCATAGTTTTTGCACCAATCAGAGGTTTTGTTGCGCAAACATATTGATGGTGATTCAATAACCTCTACCATCACCTCCAACTGGGAATAACATAATTAGGGCCTACCAACTCGCTGATAGCCCGGGGAAAAAACTACGCTGATGATATTATGCATTGTTCATTGGGAGTTAGTATAAGATTCATCCCATTGATTTGGCTCTTTGAACCCTGTATGTTCCTGCAAACAAAACATGGTTCAGCATATGATCTTTTTTTGTTAGGGAACGAACCTGCAATTATTCAATACAGTGTACAGCCATTACCTGTGCCACCCCGCCGCTGTGCCATTCCGGTGCCATGTCACCACCACTGTGCCTACAGCAATATTCTGGCAAATTGCTTTGTAACAGATGCAACATAATTAATTTTCCCTGTCAGAGAAAACAACAACACAGAATAGAATGGAGTAAATGCCCGACAATGTGGAATAGGAAGTTGCGACCTCAAAAACAAATGTCGGTCGTCGTAAAAAGCATCAAGCTAGGCGAAAAAATTACTTACTAAAATACTAGGCCACTCGAGCAATGATGTTTCAATCTTTTTCATCAAGGAGGCCGTGATATGGCCCGAATCTATTTTCAAGGGCATGACCATGGACCATGGCAGGGGTCACGTGGATTTTCGCAAGTTTGCGTTCCAGCTCTTCCACGAGCCTTGACTGTATACAAAAAGGACAGTCCTGGAAAGCAGTTTTTACTTGAATTGCTTCATAAACAGGACAAAATGGTCGAAAATTTGTTTGAAAAAAGACTTTGTTCGAAGAAAAAAAATTGTTTGCAAATGGTCGAAAAAAAAGACATTTGTTCAAAATGGTCCAACTAAGAGTCCAAATCTACAATGCATGCTGAAAGTTTTCATCAAGCAGGCCGTGATATGGCATGAAACTATTTTCAAGGGCATGAGCATAGACCATGGCAGGGGTCACGTGTATTTTCACAAGTTTGCGTTCCAGCTCTTCCACGAGCCTTGATTGTATACAAAAAAGACAGTCCTGGAAAGCAGTTTTTACTTGAATTGCTTCATAAACAGGACAAAATGGTCGAAAATTTGTTTGAAAAAAGACCGTTCGAAAAATTTGTTCGAAGAAAAAAAATTGTTTGAAAATGGTTGAAAAAAAGACATTTGTTCAAAATGGTCTAACTTAGAGTCCAAATGTACCATGCATGCTTAAACACACAAACCTAGAACGACACTCGGAGGAGTGCATACCTCCACCAGGTTGACCAGTTTATCATTTGTTTCCCACTGTAAGCCGCACCTGAACCAAAATCGAATTGGCTTGTTCTTGTCACCTTACCAAGTCATCCACCAATTTTTGTTCTAACTTGTCCGCAACTTTTTGAGATATCATGCTTTTTTAAAAATCGTTTTTGGCCCCATCAACCATTGTACTGTAGTCTGGGTAGAAATGTAAATATGTGTGCAAATCATGTTACAAGCACCACTCTTGTTGTTTTTTGAAAGTATGATACTTAAAGATTGAAATAAGAATGTATTCCAATTTTTTAGATGCTAGGGAAGTTTTTGTGAAGTTTTTGAGAACAACGCATGACGATACCCAGGAAGAACTGTTTATTCCAGATGATGACGAATTAGATGAAGATGATGATGATGCCTTGAAGAGCTGACAATGAAACTATTGGCAACAGTTTTTTTTTCTGGATTCGTTTATACAGAACTTATAAGAGTATGAGAGAGAGAGTGGTGAATTACATCGAACGGAAATCTGAAAAATAATTGGAAAATGAAAATAAATTAATTTTTGCTCTGCGGCTTTGGAAACACGATCAGGTGATGTGTAACTTGTGACAGATTGTGGGCTCTATCTAAATTGCAAATCAGAACAATAACTGTAATGCATTCCCAGGCGTATAGCTGGGCAGTTTTCATGTAGGTAATCAAAGAAAGCAAACTAATGAGATGGCCCTTGATCCAACATTCTAAGATTTGGAGCGAAAGGACATTATCAACATCTGGTCTGTAATTTATACTCCCTGGCACATTAAAAAATGGGAATACATTTTTTTTTACAGTATTTATGTATAATATTTTCAAAAATAAACCTGAGTGGTGCTTGTAACCAGATTTTCATGCGATGGTCACAGACTACATTGAGACCGGCAATAATGGTGAATAACCATTAAAAAAAATTAAATATATATCGGATCCGAATTCGAATCTTCACCAAAATGAAATCAATTCTTCCTTGTCACATGCCCAACCTGTCCACCAAATTTTGTCCGAATTCGTCCACAACTTTTTGAGATATCCTGCTCACAGACAAACAAACAGACAAACGGACAGGGGAGAAAACATAACCTCCTTCCACCTGTGGTGGTGAAGGCCGTGGTGGTTCGTATGCACCCTCCGGCTACTTGGCTGCATCACTTTCCTGGGGGTGCGGCTGTGCCACTGATGCAATGCCCCCCATTACTACTTTATATGAACATTTCTAGAGCATTACTTGGTTCCTCCTAAGAACAGAAGGGTAGTAGTCCAGCATGCACACGAGATTTTTTGAATGTTCCTTCTTTTATTCATTTAAGGCAAGGATTGTTTGGCATTTACTACAAGCTATGGAATGTCCCTTTTTTCTATACTTTGCCACATGGCACATCCCATATAATGAGGCATTTTCTATAGCTCTGACATTTTTCCCAAGAATATTTATCGAACTCTACAGAGAATGGGTGTTCTATAGAATTATTCAGATGCTCTATATAACCTGTCTTTATAAATTTTCTGTCGTACTTTAGGACCAAATTCTATCAAACTGTTCCATATAAATTCTGTATAGAATGCATGTGGATGTTCTATAGTTTATAGAACCTGTTTATATAAATTCTGTAGTACTTTGGGACCAAATTCTAGAGAAATGCTGTAGAAAATATCGACTTTTTCTATCGATTCTATTTCTATAGACTTTTTACAGAATTTACATGGAAATTTTATATGGAAACATTCTATCACCTTTGTCCTAAAAGTACTATAGATTTTCTTTAGACAGGTTCTATAGAACGTCTACAGAATTTCTATAGTATATTTTTTGCAAGGGAGATGGGGTCTACCAGAGTTAGAGACCATTCCAAGAAGATTAGTTTGAGTCCAAATATTCCCAATTCCATCTGAGTGTTCATGTCCTGACTCGAGTTGTTAGTCCTGGGAAAGTCCTTTCCTGGGAAAAACACATTTCCAAGCTGGCCTCCAAAGTCAGTCGCCGACTGGGCATCCTCCGTCGTGCGAAGTCCTTCCTTGGCACACCTGAGCTCCTCACCACATACAAGGCTTTCACCTGCAGCTCAATGGAATACGTACTGTTCTCCCCTCTGGGCTGGTGCTCCTGCCTCTCACCTAGCCCGGCTTCACGCTGTTGAAACTAAAGCTTTCAGGATCATTGGAATCTCCCGTGATAAAGCTGATTGTGAGGGCCTTGCAACCCTCTTATGGTTAAACTGCCAAAATCAAGACTCTCTATTCACCTTCACTCCTTTATTCCTCTTTTCTCCCACCTCTGGAACAAACTCCATCACTCTCTTCAATCCCACTCCTCCCTCAGGTCTTTAAAACAGCTGTTCACCACCATCTCTTATCTTCCCCCATCCAAAACCTTGATCTTTTCTACCCCCGCTAATTTCACCCCAGGTCCACTTTTTTGAAATACCAACTTCTTTCCTGGAAGTCCTTGCAGTGTCCTTGTGTTTTATACCTCTCCCACCTCCCCCCAAGCCCTCTCCCTCCCACAGATCTCTCGATGTCCCTTCTCTTAAATGATGTTTGTGTCCTTCCCCTTCTCTCCCCATCTTGTCTACCGCTCCCCTTATTATATGTTTTATGTGTCTGTTTGATTTTTTTGTGTGATAAATGTTAGCTCTTTCACGAGCCTCGATTCTGTATACAAAAAATATATATATAATAATAATTTTTATTTAATTGAAATATTTATTCAAAAATATTTGAAACTTCATATATCTGATCTACAAACCGAAGTGTGAATAATTACATTTATGATGTCTTAAGGGTCACATTAAGGGAGCACATGACCACTGGACCATAGCCATATTGGATTAAAGGGAAAAATATATATGAGGGATAAACAAACAAAGTTTAAAGTATTCTCAAGGCTGCTTTGGCGGAATATTCTGAGGCTTAGACATTCACATGTTATGCTTCAGGATCCGATAAATATTCTGCCTCTCAACGTTTTTGTATACAATGTCAAGGATCATGGAAGAGCAGGAAGGTAATGGAACAGAGGGATCAAAGACAACGTTTTGACAGTGGTACAGAGTTTTGGCGTAAAATAATGGGAATTAATAATAATGAAAGAAGGGAGAGGGGAGGAACCTAGCAACATTTGAGTCAGAGTGTATAGATAGGAGAGGATCAATGGGGTCGAAATTGATGGCGCACTCCCATCTTGCAAACCAAGAGGACGAAGTGAGAACAAAAGAGTACATATGTGCATTCAGTCTGGATTTTGGGAGTTTCAAGAATGAGGAGGCTGCTGGAAGAACACGTGTATACTGGGTGAGCTTGGAAGGGTTAATAGGGCTGTGAGAGCAGAGCGAGCTCGAGTGGAGGAGAGCGGTATGAAAAACAAAGGCCACCAACTTGTCTGGATGGCAGAGCAGTAGACATTGCTTCGAGCTTATTTGTAAAAGATGCCAATGATGTTGAGAGAGAGAGAGAGAGAGAGAGAGAGAGAGAGAGAGAGAGAGAGAGAGAGAGAGAGAGAGAGAGAGAGAGATAGATAGATAGATAGATAGATAGATAGATAGATAGATAGATAGATAGATTAGATATAGATAGATTAGATATAGATAGATTAGATATAGATAGATTAGATATAGATAGATTAGATATAGATAGATTAGATATAGATAGATTAGATATAGATAGATTAGATATAGATAGATTAGATATAGATAGATTAGATATAGATAGATTAGATATAGATAGATTAGATATAGATAGATAGATATAGATAGATATATAGATAGATAGATATGAACACATGACCACTGGCCCATAGGGACATAGCCCATAAGACCCCAAATACCGAAAAGACCCAGAGGACCCAAAATGTGTCAAAGACCCTGTGGACCCAAAAGACCAAAAGATACAAGACCCTGAGGATCTAAAGGCCCCCAAAATACCCAGAGGAACCAAAAGACACAAAATACCCGAGGACCTAAAGGACAAAACCACACACGTCCTAGTGATGGTCTGCAATCTCTGATTGCTCTTTCTTGTTATTTTGTTAGGTACCAATTAAAACTGTATACCAACTAGCTTATTTATCCCCTACCGGTTTCACCAGAGGGGACTCGAGGTTTGCTCTCTGCCCGTCTGTCTATCCGTCTCACCTCTGGTTTTTCAGACTTCTTTTCCCATACCCTTGAGCATATTCCCATACCCTTGAGTTACAGAACAATTTCGAGTTTCGGCACGTTTTGCCAATTTTTCACAGAGTTATGGCCTTTTTAGACTTTAAAATATCACATATACATGGATCTGTTGTACAGACTTTTTCCCATACCCTCAAACACATTGAACTGAAACCTGGTATAATGACTTTATTATGATAAGTTACAGAACAAGTTTGAGTTTCGGGGCGTTTTGCCAGTTTTTCACAGATTTGTGGCCTTTTAGGACTTTGAAACGATCACATATTATGCATGGGCCTGTTTTACAGACCTTTCTCCTTATCCTTGAACATATTCAGCTGGAGCTTGGTATAATGGCTTTATCTATATATAATGCCAGTAATCTCTGTGTGTATGTTTGTTTGTTTGTCTGTGACCGCTGTTTCTCGACAACCACGGGTCCGATATACTTTAAACTTGCCAGGTATATTGCTGGGGACCCGAGGATGTGCCTTTTCAAGGTTTCATATTAATCGGACAAGTAGTTACCGAGCTATGTCCAAAAAACGATTCAACCAATCAGAGAGCAGCAAGCTATCACGTGTGCCGAACGTGCCGAACAGACTCTGCCTCGGACGGCACATTTGAGAGCGTATTCATTTATTTCACGTTGGCAAACTATGTTGGCGTTAAACTATGTTTTAAAACTAATTAAAACTAATTTGCGATTCTTTCGCTTTCCTGCGCGTTTGTGCACGCGATGGCGATTTCTTTACCAAACTCCGCAAGCCGTTCGCTTTGGACCAAACCATTTCATGTAAATAGAGGGGGGGGATTGTCACCGTACTCGCAAGCCGTTCGCTTTGGACCAAACCATTTCATGTAAATAGAGGGGGGGGATATAATTTTAGATATAGATATAGTACGGGCATGCCCTAGTTATGATAAGTTACAGAACAAGTTCGAGTTTCAGGGTGTTTCGTCGATTTTTTCATTTTTTAGAGTTATGCCCTTTTTGAACTTAGAAAAGATCACATCGGTAGGGGACATGCACTGCAAAGCAATTCTCGCTCTTGTTGTAATTTATTTTTACTAAATTGAAATGTTTTTGTGGTCATCTGTTTCTTCCTTCATATTAAAGACTTTTATGGCATGTGCTTTCTTTGTGGGAAAACTTTCTAAAATGTTATTGTCTGCAGTAACTGTTTTTATTTCGAGTTAATCACCCTTAAACACTCAAATGTGATGATTTTCGTGATGATTTGAAACACGGTGTCTCAAACAAAAGCAATATGGGTCAAAGCAGTGAAGAAAATGCTTCCAAACATTGAACATACCAACAAGTTGCCCGTGAAGTTGCCCGTGCTCACACGGGATTCTAAACGGAGTAGGGAAGGGGGCGGCAAAATGCAAATGGCGTCTTCTGTCATCGAGCCGGCAAGCTGAGAGCAACAATTCACATTTATTGCCACATCTGATGCAATTTAAATGCTCTAATAGAGAGGTGCTCCATTTGAAACTTTGTTCGATATATGTAGCCTTTTGATGCCGAGGATGCGTAATAAAATTTGGATTCGTGTCAAAGGCAGTGACCAAATGCAAATTAATAGCAGGATTATTTTCAAGAAATCATTTTCAAGTGCACAGATGCCTGGCCATTCTCAAATTGTTGATTTAGTGCATGTACTCAAGTCTTGAATCACGTTTTTTTTTCCAGGGGCAGAAGTTGGATTTGTGCTACGTGAGCGGAAGATACTGGAGGGAGAACTTCAGAGTCCTGGTGGCTGTCTTCATCTGGTAGAGGCCATGCCATGCCATGGAGCCCAGTGCCATCGTTGGCACGTGGCTGAGGTGTCGGGTTGCATACCCAGCAACGGGCGTTGTGGACTTGGAACTCAGTACCAGAGACTTGTTTGCCTCAATCGACATGGTGAGGACAATATTTTCACTCATCTGGTAATCACTATAATTTCATTAGTGATATTTAGGTTTCTTTGGTTTTGTTTAACTGGTACGTACATTCCCTACGGGGGTGGCAGGAAGGGTGATTCCTCTCTGGGATATATAGATTACAGTAGATCTACGGTCGGGGCTCAATAACATTTGGGGGAGATTTACCAAGTTTCTTGTAGACCACTCGCATTCGAGCAAGCACTCCATTCAAAACAGTTGATAAGGAACAGCTGGCTTGGCTAGATGATTGGTAACTGAACACACCCTGGGTTTCTTCCCTTTCAGTTTAGTGTTAAACAACAGCAGCGACTGTTTCAAAAGGTAATGAAACTATTACGTGTTTGTGGTTTATAATATTTTACTTCTGGTCGGGGGGTACTCCCACCAAAATGGCACGATAATCTATTTATAAATGTTAACTACGGCATTTTTTCAAGGAGGAAAACACCTTTGGGTAGAGGGGATATTATTAGGATTAATTTTGTTTTATAATAACATTATTATTGTGCTATTATCATTCGCATTGTTATTAGAAGCGGCCTTGGAAAAACGCCACAATACAGTTAGCTTAACACGGATATACATCTCAAAACGCATCTCCATAGTTGGGAAAACCTCCTTAGTGGGGAAAACCTCCTTAGTGGGGAAAACCACCTTGGTGGGAAAACCCCCTTTGTGGGAGAAAACCCCCTTGGTGGGGAAAACCCCCTTTGTGGGAGAAAACCCCCCAGGTGGGGAAATCCCCTTTGTGGGGAAACCCCACTTCGTGGGGAAAACCCCCTTGGGTAGAGGGGATATTATTAGTATTAATTTTGTTTTATAATAACATTATTATTGTGCTATTATCATTCACATTGTTATTAGAAGCGGCCTTGGAAAAATGCCACAATACAGTTAGCTTAACACGGATATACATCTCAAAACGCATCTCCATAGTTGGGAAAACCTCCTTGGTGGGGAAAACCCCTTTGGTGGAGAACCCTCCCCCCCCCTGGTGGGGAAAACCCCATAGTTGGGAAAACCTCCTTGGAGGAGAAAACCCCTTTGGTGGGGAAAATCCCCTTTGTGGGAGAAAACCCCCTTGGTGGGGAAAATCCCCTTTGTGGGAGAAAACCCCCTTGGTGGGGAAACCCCCTTTGTGGGGAAAACCCCCTTGGTGGGGAAAATCCCCTTGCGAAGGGGGGCAAATTAATTCGCTACAACCTTTATTGTCTGACCCTTAGTGGTTCTGTCAGGTTTGGTGGAGATTTGATAAGTAACGACCGAATGTATGCTGGTCAAAAATCGTCAGACAAACAGACAGACAGACAGACAGACAGACAGACACCAAATTGTGTATTTTAGTATGATTTTTCAATTTAGAAAATAGTTTGTTGCTGAGCTTAAACAGTACAGTATTTGAAAAAACGGATCAACAGGTAAATGGAGGCAAAAATTGGACGAATACAGCGTTTAGCATGAAGTCTTTAAAATAAGGCAAAGGAAGCAGTAGTACATAATATATACCATATAATGATGGTTAAAAAGAGAAAAACGGAATGGAAAATATTATGACACGTGAATAACGATTAGGAGTGGCGACAAAACCCCGCATGTTGCGGAAAAGTTGATGGGAATGTCGTAAATCTCAGATTGTTGGCTTATTTAGATAAAATTGATCCAATAATGTTGATATTCCAGTTCAAGGGGGTAAAACAAAAATCTCCCGATTGTATTCCGGCCACGGTGTCGTGTCTGAGTTGAAATGAAAAAATGTCCTGGAGGGCATAACTACAGAGCATGTTATCACCTCAACAATAATGCTAATGAGGAGAACCACAGCCTGGCCTTCTCACACCCTTCACCCTACTTCTGCCATCTCCTTTCCCTCAAGGTGCCTCGATTTCGGTCTGAAGTGAAAACAAATAACAGTTGGGACTTGATGTACAATTATGTCGTCGGTCACCAAAAGATTGTACATTTTGCCTCAAATAAATGAGGATTTTGATGAAAACAGACACTGATGAGCAGGATGATCCTCTGCCGAAAATTCCCCCAGCCACTACTGCTTGAAGAATAAAAGCTCTCTGTGTAGTGGTTACTGTAGAGCAGTAAACCAATCAGCCAAGTCTTGTTGATGAAGCAATTTGATAGGACAAGCATGCAACCAAAATCATATTATTAATTAACAAAAACCTTTATTAATCATAAATACAGTCCCTTGACACACAGGTGTTCTTGCAATTGATTTT
Organism: Myxine glutinosa; assembly: GCF_964187855.1. NCBI lineage: Eukaryota > Metazoa > Chordata > Myxini > Myxiniformes > Myxinidae > Myxine > Myxine glutinosa. The sequence goes on along the minus strand of NC_136266.1, from coordinate 180,765,639 downwards.
GTGGCCATTTTCTTCTCTAGAGATAACTTTATCCATATACACAAATATAGTTTCCTTACTTCTATAACTGTTTATCCATCAATAACTAAATCTCAGGCCAATTAATGTGACTGCTTGGTTAACCTTTTGACTGCTCCATGATGTGTAAATCCAGGTCTGATCACTGAGAGGGATATCTCTATATATAAAGGAGGAGTGTCTGTGTGTGTGTGTGTGTATATGTGTGTCTGTCTGGATGTCCGCTTATAACTCAAGAACTACACATCGGAGAAAAGTTTTAGACACAGATTCGGAATCAGCATAAAATCCTGGTGGTTATAGGCTACGTTTTATTTTAATATCAATGGTTTAAAAAAACCGCGCCACCTGCAATTCCATGGTGGTTTGTGGCGGCGCTAGACGTTCGGGGTGTATTGCAATGGTTTGTCGGGTTTGGCTGTGGGTCCAGAATAGCTCCCATTTCCTCATGTTCTTCCACTTTTATTTTGATTCTTCTGTTACAACGCCTTCCTTATATACCTTATATCCCCCCGACGAGGCCTCTACATAATTTCATGCGGCAGAATTTCGTACATTTTGAGTGAAAGAAGTGAGACTAAGTTGTAGGAGGAAGAAGAGGCGCGGCCGAACTGATAGAAGCCGACTGTGGAGGGCCTCGATCGTGAGTGGAAATGGCAGGAATTGCGTTTGTATCGCAAAGTAAAGGATCTGCATTCATTTCTGAACTTGCATTGGTGGATTGTTATACATCTGCATTATTTTTCATAAAAAAACTTTATGTTGAACTTGAAGGCTCCAAGCACGGACTATATATACAGCCCTCATTGAGGTAAAAATAAAAGTAAAAATCCTGCTATCGCTTGCCAAGCTAGCCGTCCCCCCCCCCCCTCCCCTCCCCCCTCCCCTCTCCTCCTCCCCCTCCATCCTCCCCCTCCCTCCTCTTCTCCCCTCTCCTCCTCCCCTCCCTCTTCTCTTCTCCCCTCCCCCCCTCTTCTCCCCTCCCCCCCTCATCTCCCCTCCCCCCCCTCTTCTCCCCTCCCCCCCTCATCTCCCCCCCCACCCTCTCCTCCCCTCCCCACCCTCTCCTCCCCTCCCCCCCTGTTCCCCTCCCCCCCGTTCCCCTCCCTTCCCCCCCGTTCCCCTCCCCTCCCCCCGTTCCCCTCCCCTCCCCCCGTTCCCCTCCCCTCCCCTTCCTCCTCCCCCCTTCCCCCGCCCGGCAATGCCGGGTACTTCCCATGGCCAGCTGTACGTGGGCTGCTCGAGGGTTGGAAAACCAAGCAATCTTTATGTCTTGGCACCAAGTAAGAAAACCAGAAATGTTGTACACCAAGAGGTTTTGAGAAATTGAAAATTGACAAAACGCCATGTAGGAAATGTACTGTGATATTGCTCTAAAATATACATGTTCTTTTCATCATATATTTGTATTATTCTTATTCAACCCGGGCGAAGCCGGGTACCTCAGCTAGTATATATATATATATATATATATATATATATATATATATATATATATATATATATATATATATATATATAATCGTTAGATTAAATAAGACGCGGACGTAGCTTCAGGACGTCGATCTTTAATTGTCGACAAGCTTTCGACCAACAAAGGTCTTCTTCTGAGTCAGCCCCAAGTTCAACGGAAGACTTCCGTTGTTCAACAACAAGACTTCCGTTGAACTTGGGGCTGACTCAGAAGAAGACCTTTGTTGGTCGAAAGCTTGTCGACAATTAAAGATTGACGTCCTGAAGCTACGTCCGCGTCTTATTTAATCTAACGATTATTTGTTCAATACAAATGAGACGCCCTGCTCGTAATTTGGAGTTTCTACTATTTCTTACAGTTATATATATATATATATATATATATATATATATATATATATATATATATATATATATATGGGCTCGTATATATGGGTATATAAGCTCGTATATATGGCTCGGATATATGCCCACATATATATGGGCTCGCTACGCTCGGCTCACCACGCATCGCCGCAGAGGCACAGGCTTGTTTATATTGAGGATAATGGCCTTGCTCAATTTGAATTTCTTTGTTGTCATGATTTCCACCAATCATAATACAAACATTTCTTTTGTACAAATGTATTACTTGTTAAATCGAAGATTTTTCAAGTATATTGCTTGGTCTTGTTTGTAATATTGGTGATATTATTTATTTGTAATGTATGTATAATCAAAAAAGGTCCAAGTTGTGCAAAGCTCTAAATGGTCAATGATCCATGGTGTTTAATGGGTCTGAAGGGTGTTAAGGTCTGAGGAGTTAATAGGGACTTAAGAGCTGTAAAGGTTCAAAGGACTTTTAAAGGTTATAAAAGGTTTTTTTGTATACAAATTTGGGGCTCGTGTTAGAAGAGTTTGGAAGGGTGAAGGGATCTAAAGGTGTTTCATGTATAGAAAGGGTCTTAAAGGTAAAAGTGGTCTGAAGGGATTTAGGGGTCTTCAGGTTCTTAGGGTCTTATGGGTCTTTTGGGTATTTTGGATATTTTGTGTCTTTCGGGTGTTCATGGTTTTTGGGGTCTTTAAGGGTATTCAGGGTATTTTGAGTCTTTAAGGGTCTTCAGCATATTTTGTGTATTTTGGGTCTTTGGGATATTTGGGGGCTTTTGGGTTTTTAAGGGTCTTCGGGGTATTTTGGGTTTTTAGGGTGTTTTGGGTCTTCACGGTCTTTTGGGCCTTTTTGGCTCTTTGGAGTATTTTGGTCGTTTTGGGTATTTTGGGGGTCTTTGTGGTCTTTTGGGGTCTTGGTGGTCTTAAGGGTCTTGGGGGACCCAAAGAGTCTTCAATGGTCTAAGAGATCTCAGCAGTCTAAAGGGTCGAAATGTATAGTCAAACAACACGTAATTAATCGACGTACATAATTATTGGGCATGATGCAACTGGTGTTCAAACAGTACGTAATTATTGGACACATAATTACAGCTGCATGACTTCCCGGACCATGTTTTTTTCGATTTTATATACTGTGTGTGTGTATGTGTATGTGTATGTGTGTGTGTGTGTGTGTGTGTGTGTGTGTGTGTGTGTGTGTGTGTGTGTGTGTGTGTGTGTGTGTGTGTGTATATTGTTACGGACACGACTTAGATGTTATGATGGGCCGAGCGGAATGGCCGCCGTGTTCGCACAGTTTACCCGATTACACTCGAACGTTGGCCGAATCGCGCTACGCTAGATCAATGAAGGAAAGGACACAACGGCTGGGATTAAGGCAACGACACAAGGGGTACAGTTCTCAAGACCTCCAGAGGAGGATATAATATTGGTTATGCAGAACGGTTAGATTACACAGCAAGAGGTACAGCACAGCAAGATGGGCACTTAGACACAGTCTTATCTTATTGCCCGACAGACCACAGACAAACGGGACAAGACTGACTCACACAGGGATTGATGGCAAGGAAGGGCAGGCAGTCGATGGCTCAAGGTGCACCTTGGCTCAGGGGCAGAATCCACACGGTCCGGTCCAGATATGCGGGGAGGTATTGTCGCGCTCGGAAGGTGGCGTCCGTTTCTCTCCAAGCTGAGGCGCATCTGACGTCACCTCCGTCTTCCTGCGCATGCCCAGCGGGGAGTGACACGCCCTCGGCTCGTTAGCTCCGCCCCAGATGGAATCGGTCCGCCGCTTCTTATTGGGTGCGGGGGGTTACCGGGCTCCGCCCTTGACGAGGAGCTGACAGTGAGCCCCTGCGTGGTAACCCCGTCGGAGCACATGGTCAATGGCGGCTAACCAAGCCGGAGTGAGGACGCACACTCCCCGCGCCGCCGCCACCGCTGTTGTTGTTGTTGGTGTTGTTGTTCCATGAGGAAGAGATGCGGGGAGGTATTGGGAGGTCCTAAACTTACTAATGGTGCCATACAATCACATTCTGGTGCAACGAAGAGTCAGAATTAATGGAAACGAGTCCTTAACTGACATAGACTAAGAATAACTAGCAAGATGTCCTATAGTTGTCTACGTGAGATGCGGTGAACCTGGGTGCGACATTTAATGTGGGAAATAGGGGAAGGTCGGGGCTACAGAGTGTTGTTTACAGACAATGGGACTAGGGAATGGGGGATTGGGGATAGTTGGGGAGTATTGGGGAAATAGGGGAATATTTACAAGCGGATATGGATGGAGGCAAAATCCCATATCCGCAACATTGCACCCTTCTCTACCTCGGGGCGGCCCGACCCGATAAATTTTTACCTACTTTAGTGTGGCACTCAGATGTAGTTCCCTCTACTATTAACTCAACCCTGAGTGCGACAGTTTTACAGATGTTCACAAATGAGTAAATATGTCCCCCTGCGACGTTGCACCCTTCTCCTCACAGAAACACACCCACAGGATAACCGAATCGCGGAAAGAATCCTCAAACTAAACATACAGCCGGTAGGGAGCATCATTTATACAAGACTACACTGATATTTACACTACGATCCAGGACCTGTTTTTGGAGGAACACATGCAGATGTTATGCATAGAGAGAGCACGCATGCCAGCATCGATACACCAACCCACGAGTGCCCTGTGGCCTTACGGCCTTTAATAATGTGCAGAGCACCCCATCCAAGCACCAAAAGCACCACCCCATCATGTACAGTCAGCACCATCCGGTGCACCAATAAAGTGTTCGATAATCACCGGTGGTGTCGCAGCCGGCCGATGTTCTGCCGCTGGTCTTGCCTTCCTGAAGTGCTTGGCCTTCTCGCTTCCTTAGAAAATAAAGAAAGGCGCCAACCGCGTCCATTTCTGTATTGTGGCCGTCAGGGGGCCAACTAAAAGTGGTTCACCTGTATGGCATAGGTGCCACGTTGACCCATAGGTCCATCAACGGGTGGTGCTTGGCCGCAAAAGACTGCGGTCCATGGTGGGCGGCCACAAAAATTGCGGTCCATATGGTGTATCGATCCAGGCAGCAAGCAGCGAAAGTGCAGGCCCACAACTGCGGAGCCAGCACCTCTCTCTCCTCTCTCTCTGCCCCAAAGCCAGATCCTCGGAGGTGGGAGACAAAAGAAGAAGACAAGTGAGTAAGGTGGTAAGGGCGCAAAAGTGCACGCAATATAAGGTAATGCACACTGGGGGCACATGGGAACCAGGTGAGACAGGTACGTTCCTACCGTACGCCCCCCCCCTCCCCACCAGGTAACCTACATTGCCCCTCCCTTACCCCTTACTGTATCCACAAAACACAACACTACCCATAAACATCTACTTTACAAATCAACAAACGTCCCTACTGTCTTCCCCGTTCCTCCCATAAAGCAAATTCGTCTTCTCTCCCTCCTAACCAATCAAATTTGCCATTTCCAACTCTCATCAAAATTTGCCATCTCCAATTCATCATCAGTCCCTCCTAAGGAGGGAGAGATGGAATCACCCCAATGTCTCATCCACGTCGTGATGCGTCTCACAAATCCACACAGCAATTCTCATTTCCTGCACACAGAACAAAGAAAACACAGGTGTGGAGTCATCATCATCACGGGCAAGTGGCTGCGTATGGTGCGACAGGTTCATCAATCCTAACTATTTCCTAAATGACTTTAACAACTTTACATTACCCGGGGTCTTTCCCTGCCAATCCATTGGCCACTTACACTATGGGTTCTAACAACCAATTCCCATTGACCAAACTGTGGTGCTTCTCAATTTGGGGTCTCACTCCCCCGATTCATCTCCCGGTGCCCTCGCACAATTTCTGGGCTGCGACGTGTAGCTCTCCCAGCAGGTCTACCCACCTGCACACCTCCACCACTGCAGTTGCCTCCGAGCTTACCTGCTCCTTACCCTAACCTATCTACCTGGGGAAGGCCCTCTGGCGCTCTCCCCACTCGGTGCCCTCTCTGGCACTGGGCTACCCGGGTCCGTCCTCCGGATCCTCGGGCCCCATCCACAACTCTACCGGCTCCCAGAGCCCACCTGCGGCCTCACCTGGCCGACATCCTCACAGTGGTGGAGTGCCCAAACCAACTACACACACTAACAGGCTACACGCCCAGCCATTTCCACAACACTAATGCACCCATCCACAATACCATTCTGCAACCGCACCACAAATGCCAATATCCAACCACAATTTACCTATACCCTCTACCTAACACTTACACTACCCGCCCCGGGTACTCGTGAAAGGGGTCCACTCTTCCCCCATCCACACCTTCGCACCATGCACTCCACTCCACAATTTCCACCATTCTCACTCCACGTATTCCACACACCTGCACTTGCACACCTGTGCTCTCACACCTGGTGCCACCTGCACCCTTCTCTCCCCAAGCGCATTCGCGCTGATCCACAACACTCACTACTCATCCACTGCTCCACACACCTGTCCAGTTCTCACACAGCATCATCTCATCTAACTACTCCCCTCTGAAACTTGCGCTTCCCAGTCGTCCCTTTAAACTATTGCGCTCCCTCGTCATTATCATCCATACTAATCTACCTGCGTCCCCACTACAGGTATCAGTCACTAACTAACCTTAACGTCACCTAATGTCATCTTCGCTAGATAGGGGGGGGCCTGGGGCATCAGTCACTTCAAGTTTTTGAAAAAGTTTGATTTTTGGTGCCATTTTGAAGCTTAGGGTCTAAGTAAGAATTTTGGTCCGAGTGGACAAAGATCACATGGAGTCTTCATACATTCCCGCCATTTTCCAAGATGGCCGCCATCAAAATCTAATACTGACAATATCTCGGAAACTAATCAACCTAGAAACATGAATTTGGTGTCTATACCTAGGTTTTCATGGTCAAGGAATCCAATAAAACCATTTCTGACTACATCAGAGTATTTCTTTGTCCCGAAATGGTAAATTACACAACAAACGTTATAGCAGAATTTAGCAGAATTATGCATGTTAACAATTAAGCACATACGAACGTAAATTCTATAAAATACCATGAATATAAACCGAACATTCTATTTTCATTGTTCTTAGTGATATTTGATTGATTAGGTAAGTGCAACTAAAAAATCATTACTCATTCTCACAACCATCATGGTCATTTAGTTGGGACATGTGCACTTGCATAAACGTGAGCACTTCAAGTCAGCTTTTTTGCACTTGCATGACGAGCAAGGTTTTGTGCACGCGCATTTTACGTCTAGATCAAACACATCCCTGGCAAGGGGCAACGTGGTCCAGATGGGAACCAGTTGGCCATCTTTTTCCATCCATCCATGATTGCTTGGGCTTGGGACTAGTGCCAGTGGCTCGTGCGCTGTAGTCCAGATGCTCGCCTGGAAGACACTCCTTTTGAGATGTTGGTCCAGCGCATCACTTGTAGGGGGTATTCTTTCCACATCCCTAGTCCTGTGACAGAAAACCCTCATTCGAACAAGGTCAACGTTGGTGTCATCAGTGATAGGTTCGTTGGAGTACATTTTGCAAACAAAGTGACTCACCACTTCCCTCAACTCTGGCGATGTAAGAAACGGGGTGCTAGCAATTGTCGCAAACTCACTCAAGAGGGGTGGAACCTCATCTTTCCGCTTGAAGCAGTATCGCTTGCCCTTGAATTTGAAAGCTGACGTGCTGTCTGATCCAGTGAATGCATGAAAGAGAGCCAAGGCTTTGCACGTTGTCACACCCAAACTTGAGGCAATGTTGTTGAGGGAGATCATTTTGACTGTCTTTCCTGCTTTGAAAGAAATCCAGATATCTGACTCCGGATTCACCGCCTTGATGTGGTGGAAGTTACACAGAAGTATTACGACAACGTCTGTGTCGCCAGTATAGACCATTCCCAGTGATGAATATTGGAGGGCATGAAGAAGATGTACCAGGACACGAGTGTCTGCCTCCTCATGATTACATCGTCCCATGGGCGGTCCATTCCCTGCATTGAGGACTTGGTCACCAGAAGTGATATAAACCTGTTTGCCATCTTGGAATGGTGTTTGCACAATGCTTGTTGACAGGAATGAGAAGAGCTCTTTTTTATTTTCGGCATTAGCCAAAAGGTTTTGCCAGTTTCCAGGCACTTTGGCAGAACCAGATACTCGCTGTCGTGTGCCTGTTCCTCGCTTTTCTCTTGTGGTCGCTTTGATTGACATTGTGCGATACTGATCCCATACAATATCCACTCTCGCTGCTCTTTTCAACTCATGCTGGATTCTTGGGCAGAATACTTTGGTGAAATATTCATCAAATGTTTTGCCTTGGACAGTTGTGCCAGGAAGAGAGTGGATCAGTGCACCACCATCAATAACGATGACCCCATAATCATCTGGTGCGACGAGCTCCTCATCCGCGGATAGTCCGGTACTTGCACTTGCTTCCATAATGCACGCCAATAAATCTGACTTGGTGCAAGAGTTGATGGACCCATCAGAAGCCAGTGCATCTGGTGATGAGGAGGATTCGTGACGGAAAAATTCCTCCAAATTTCCACCCCGGCTATCAACCATAATGAATGCTTGTCCATACAGCTCTGTATGTTGTTTGAAGTGCTGCACCTTCTTCTGAAGTGCTGTCTTTTTTCGAGTTTTCTCCTCATGGAACAGCAGCAAGTTGTTTTTCTTGATCGGAGCTGCCAGAGGTACATCATTTGAGTCCAGCACATTCTTCCGAAAGTGGTCATACTGCTCTTGTCCTCTAGATTCTAAGACACGGACCGATGTGGCGGCAGACTTGTCAACACACACTTTATGTCAACACACAACACTCCTTCTGCAAGCCGTGCTACAATGCGATCCTCTCCCAATGAAACTGCTTTGTCATGGATGTTCTCGGTGAGGGAAACTTTTTGGAATGAATGGTCATCTTTACTCGTTTCTTCATTACAGAAGAGACATAAATTTCGATTAGTTTCTGTGCTAGATCTTCTTGGTCGTTTTCGTAGAGGTGGCAAGCCTTTGGAAGCACGTGTTTTTGCCCGGTCAAGTGCTGATGCCTTGTACAACTGACGACATGTTTTGTGCCAGGATGCTCGATTTGCTTGCATAGATCCTTCATCTGGAAGTTCCAAGTTTGGGTGAGGTGCAGCATCAACATCTCGGAATTGATTTACAAGGCTGATAATATCTTTGTATGCCTCCGCCCTACGTACACCAACTGGGTTGTCAAGAGGACAGACAAGTTCTTCGTTTGTTTTTTCTTGGCAGAGGACACACAACTCACAGTTCGTTGTCTCAGCCATCACACTAGCCTGGAACGAAAAGAAAATACATGTAAGTATATAATAACCAAGCATAATCAAGTATACATGGACATAACATAACACAAAAATCTGACAAGTAGGGATTCAGCAGAAGCAGTTGCACATACATATGAATTATCCAAACCGATTTCCAAATATACAAAATGTATTCATGTGTGCTGACTTATATAACACAATGGCTATTGTATTTAGATATTTGGATACATACTGATATATCAACAGATATATATTGCGACTAGAAAATGTGCTAATGAGTTCGTGTACTGCACAGATATTCCAGCAAACAACCTAAGCTGATTCCATGATCACAAAGGATAAATGTGAGATCCTAATTGCCATGGTTATTTTTCTACTTTTGGGGAACAGAGATACACCTACTGATTTAGAGACATAACTGTTTGCTTCCCTGGCCATAAAATTCTAGGCATGGACACCAACAGCATGACTGAAGGTTTAGTGGTTTTGGAAGTATAGCCGATATAGGATTTTGGTGGCGGCCATCTTGAATTTTACCATTTCGGGACAAATAAATACTCTGATGTAGTCAGAAATGGTTTTATTTGATTCCTTGACCATGAAAACCTAGGTATAGACACCAAATTCATGTTTCTAGGTTGATTAGTTTCCGAGATATTGTCAGTATTAGATTTTGATGGCGGCCATCTTGGAAAATGGCGGGAATGTATGAAGACTCCATGTAATCTTTGTCCACTCGGACCAAAATTGTTACTTAGACCCTAAGCTTCGACCTGGTACCAAAAACTAAACTTTTTCAAAAACTTGAAGTGAAAATGAAAATTTGTTCATGGTGGGAACCCCACTAAGATCCCTAACAATATAACCTAACCCACCCAGGCTAGTTTTCACTGCCATCACCCCCATAAACTATAGCTCCTTTGCACCACTTTTGTGAGGGATGGTGGATTGGCCATCCCACCACATCGGGCATCTCCCACTACCAATTTTGCTCATCAAATTTCAACAAATCAAAAATTTGCCAATCACTACTCATCATCTGCCAATCATTACTGCCAATCCCTTGCCAATCATCAAATTTTGTTTTCTTCTAATTTTGGGTCCAAAACACTAACCTCATCACCCAGTCTACTCACTAATGCCTCTCGGTGCGCCAATTCCTGTCCAAAGCCCGGCTTCGTACAGCCAAGCCATGAATGCGGGTTGTTTGGTGCCAGCGGCTGGATACGTCCCGCATTCGGTGCAGGGAAGGAGGTTTACCCGGGCCGAGGTCCCACGCACCATCTCGGCACGGAGCCATCCCATGGCCCGATCTCGACCTGCCGGAATGCCTCAACAAAAAGTGGTCGCCATGACGACCCTTCCTATCGGGCTGCCCGCTCCGCCTAGTGGAGCCCGGCCGCGGCCGTTCCACGCGAGGCCCAGCGTGGATCGCGCACGGCGGTCCTTTCGAACCCGCCGTGGCTCGGATCCCCGCTGGTTCTCGCGGCACGCGAAGCCTGGCACGCACCGAGGGCCCGATTCGGCTAAAAGTCGCTCTAACCTCTAACCCGGTTACCTTCGATGCCTCACCTGCATGCTTACACCCCGCAGCCCGTTCCTTGCTCACACATCCAGCCGTTCCCATGCTCCTCGTACTTTCTCTAACACACCCAGGTACACTCATTCCACTCCCAGCCTTGGTCACACACCTGACCACCGAACACTTTGGCACACATTCGTTGGTCGCACACCTCACCAACACACCTCTTCGCACCGCCTCCTCGGTCACCTCCTCTGTGACAACCACAGGTGTGCTCTCACTCGCACACCCAACCACGTGCCTCGCTACCAATTCCAGCGTGCATTCCCACTCACGCTCTACCATTCCAGGTGTGCATCCTTCCATTCCAGGTGTACATCCTCGCTCACCTGTCACAACCAACTCACGCTCCTTGTCACTCTCACTACTCTCACCACCACTCTTGACAACGCACTCACCCTTACTCCCGACAGCGCACTCTTTCCTCATGCACCTGTCCGTTACACACCTTTCTCGCGCACACTCTTGCGCACATTCTCCCGTTACACCCTCTGTAACACTCACCACAGGCGTGCATTCTCCCTTACTCTTGACAGCATGCGTTTCCCCCATGCACCCGTCCGTTACACACCTTTCTCGCGCTTCCTCTTGCGCACACTTTTTCGTTACTTCCTCCGTAACACTCACCACACCGCGCTTCCCTGTGCTCCCTCGCACACGCGCTTCGACCGACTCACTCTCGCCAGCACCCTCACTCCTTGGCACGCACTTTTTCCTCACACACCCCAGAGTCGGACTTTCTCGCACACCTCCTCTTTCGCACACCAGACCTGTCGCACACTTCACCAACGGCCTCTCATGAACACCCGGGTCCATCTCGACCCCCAAGCTTCTTAAATCACCTGGCGCATCATACGCACGACCATATTGGTCACCACTTACACCGGGTCCTCTTTCTCTTCGCTTCTCCTCCATCACCTGCGAATCCCTCATCCGGTTAATGAGCACATCATCACGATCCAAACACAGACTTTGGACCAATTCTTTTATCTCCTCTTTTATCTCTTTCTTATCCCCTCTCCGTCGCTTCTTAATTTCGCTCACCCCTTCTTCCACTTCTTCTAATTTCTGCTTCACCTCTTTTATGTCCCGGTACGTCTCCTCAAGTTCATCCTCTAAGGCTACCTTGACCGTTTCCATGTGCGTCCTCACCTGCCGGTCCTTCGTCTCCATTACCTCTGTCACCTCGTCCAACCTCGTTGTCAGTCCCTCACGTACCATCTGACATTCCCTCTTCGTCGCTATCAAGTCGTCTTTTAGTTCTTTCTGTGTCGCTTTTAACCCTCCCAGTACCGCAGTGTTCCTTTGTACCTGCTCCACTAACTCAGTCTGTCCCACCGTCAGCTGTTCCACCTCCTGCGTCAGGTCCTCTATGCCCCCTTGTAACTTTACAGTCCCCTTTCTCACCTCCTTCTCCATGTGCTCCTTACAGTGCCTCACCTCCTCACGCACTCCTCCGACCTCCTCACTCACACCTCTTCTGATCTCTTCTCCCATCACTTGCATCTCCTGCCCAGATGCCACCCTCATCTGCTCCATTTCCTCCCTGTGAGCATCCAGTTTAGTTTCTACCCCCATTCTGACCCCCTCTATCTGCTGCCCCATTTGTTTAACTTCCCTTTCCGCTTGGTCCCTCATGTCCCTCAATTTGCCTTCCATACTGTTTTCTAACCCCTCTAACCCCTTTTGCATTTCCCCTAATCTATTGTCTAATCCCTCTATTCTACTCCCTAACCCTCCGATCTGGGCCCCCATGTCATTCCTTAAACCCCCGATCTGGTTTCCCATGTCATCCCTCAATTTCTCGCTATTGGACCCCATTTCGCCCCCCATGACCCCCATTTGCTCACTCTGAGCCTCCATCCGGTTCCCCATTACCCCCATTTGGTTTCCCATTACCCCTAATTGCTCACTCTGCAGTTTGAGGGACGCCTGCATTTGCGCCATAAATTGCTCCATGAGGGCCTGCATTTGGGCCATCCCTCCCACTTGTGCAGCGGGTGCGGCCGCCGTAGCTATGTGCGAGGCGCCATTTTGCGCGCCCGCAACCTCGTGCGTGACGACGCCATTTTGCGACCCTGCTACCCTCACTGCTTCGCTCTCCTCATGTCCCTCAATTTGGTCCTGGATCGACCCTGCCTCACTCTCCTCTACCGGAACCCAGCCGTCTTGATCTGCCATAGCGCGACTTTCAAAATTCGGGTTTTTATTTTTTTTGTAAAACACAATCAAATTTCGCCGTTATAATTTCGAGCGCGTGAAACGCGCTCCGGGACCGATCCCACTTCCCGACACCAATCGTTACTCTAATAGTACAATTGGTGTTCCAAAATTTGGGCCTAACAAATTTAGTCCCAGGTCCGAATCCAACTCCTGACACCAATTGTTACGGACACGACTTAGATGTTATGATGGGCCGAGCGGAATGGCCGCCGTGTTCGCACAGTTTACCCGATTACACTCGAACGTTGGCCGAATCGCGCTACGCTAGATCAATGAAGGAAAGGACACAACAGCTGGGATTAAGGCAACGACACAAGGGGTACAGTTCTCAAGACCTCCAGAGGAGGATATAATATTGGTTATGCAGAACGGTTAGATTACACAGCAAGAGGTACAGCACAGCAAGATGGGCACTTAGACACAGTCTTATCTTATTGCCCGACAGACCACAGACAAACGGGACAAGACTGACTCACACAGGGATTGATGGCAAGGAAGGGCAGGCAGTCGATGGCTCAAGGTGCACCTTGGCTCAGGGGCAGAATCCACACGGTCCGGTCCAGATATGCGGGGAGGTATTGTCGCGCTCGGAAGGTGGCGTCCGTTTCTCTCCAAGCTGAGGCGCATCTGACGTCACCTCCGTCTTCCTGCGCATGCCCAGCGGGGAGTGACACGCCCTCGGCTCGTTAGCTCCGCCCCAGATGGAATCGGTCCGCCGCTTCTTATTGGGTGCGGGGGGTTACCGGGCTCCGCCCTTGACGAGGAGCTGACAGTGAGCCCCTGCGTGGTAACCCCGTCGGAGCACATGGTCAATGGCGGCTAACCAAGCCGGAGTGAGGACGCACACTCCCCGCGCCGCCGCCGCGCCGCCACCGCTGTTGTTGTTGTTGGTGTTGTTGTTCCATGAGGAAGAGATGCGGGGAGGTATTGGGAGGTCCTAAACTTACTAATGGTGCCATACAATCACATTCTGGTGCAACGAAGAGTCAGAATTAATGGAAACGAGTCCTTAACTGACATAGACTAAGAATAACTAGCAAGATGTCCTATAGTCTCGCGAGATCTTGGAGACGGCGGCAGGGATTTTCGAAGCTCCACACGGTCTCCACGTTTTTCGAAGTTAAGTCTGTTCACAATTGTATTTTGTCGAAACTGTATTTATCTTTCGGTGTGTGAAGTTATTGTGTGCAACTTTGGTTGTTTCTCGGTGTTTATCTTTCATAAATTGATCGTCTGTTTGCCGTGTCGCGAGCAAGGCCTTGTACAGTGTGCACTGTACAACCTTGAGGCTTTGTTTTTCTCTCAGTGGTCCGTCGTTTGTGATCCAATAACTTTCGTTCTCTGTATTCCCAGACTTTTCACCCATAGCCTACCTACTTCCTTGTGTAAATCTCAACTCAAAAAAAAAAACAAAAAAAAAAACAAAACATTTCCTTCTCTGTTCTCATTCGTTTATTCATTCTTATTCGTTCGTTCGTTCTTCGACCACGTGTTTCTCCCCCATTTCCCCAGATAGTTTTCACTCATTAACCTTCAATGTTTACACTTTCCCCTCAAGTTATGTATTCCGTCATATTTTATAACACCTTTTTCTTCTTCTTCTTTAAAAGGCTGCTTTCGACTTGCTCACCAAATCAATTCATCCCCAAAAAAATTTCCATCTCCTATAGTGCCTTTTTTCTACATTCCCTAAACTCTCCTGCACTCCATCCTCCATCCAGCGTCCTTAAACGTATTTTTAACTCGAAGGTCACAAGAAACTCATTTTGCAATAAATGTTCGTTTCCCATAAATCGTACACTTTCAAAAATCCAATCTCACCCCTCCCCTCCAAATCTTCCCCATAACCCCTCCCCTCCAAATCTTCCCCATCACCCCTCCCCTCCAAATCTTCCCCATCACCCATCCCTTTCAAATCTCCCCCCTTGCCCCCTCCCTCCTAAACTACCCCCTCACCCCTCCCCGCCAAGACGCCCCCTCGCCCCTCCCCTCCTAGACTCCTGCCTCACCCCTCCGCTCCAAATCTCCCCCATATCCCATCCCTTTCAAATCCCTCCCCTTGTCCCTTCCCTCCCAAACTCCCCCCTCACCCCTCCCCTTCAAATCTCCCCACCCTCATTGCTTCTCAATTTCCCCCCTCTCACTCCCCCTCCTCAAAGCGTCCTCCCCGCTTCTTCCCCCTTCAAACTCTCACCTCCATCTCCCCCAACCTTCTGCCTCGCTCTTCCCCCTCCTCAAATAACACCTCATTGTGGCTCACCCAATCACCATCAAACCTTTTGTCCGCCCCATCCTTCCCTTTCTCCGAGCTATTCTGAAATCTCTGACACACCTTCAACAGCTCTCCCTACCTCTTCCACCTCTTCCACATCTTACCCTACCCCTCCTCCCCCCTGTTCTGTATCTGATGCTCCCCCTTCCTCTTCATTAACGGTATGGACCTCAAACATCCGGGGCCTTCGTTCAAACTTAACTGATCTCTCCATACAGGTTGCTTCTGTCAAACCAGACGTGATCTGCTTAACAGAAACTTTCCTCCTTTATGATGTCTCTGATTCCATAGTATCTCTCCCGGGCTACTCCCTCCTCCGGTATGATAGACCTGAGCCTCGTCCTGGAGGCGGGGTTGCTATCTTTATCAAAAACTCTCTTCCTCACTCGCCCTGCACTGCACTCTCTCCACCTCACCCCCAGGAATACCTCTGGCTACGGCTTCCCCTTCGCTCCCACCTCTTGTTCATATGTGTGTTGTACCGTCCACCAAACAGTGATGACTCCATCTACATCTCGCTGTCTGATGATATGGACCAACTTCTATCTACTCATCCCAACTCTCTCTTCCTCATATGTGGTGATTTCAACTGTCATCATGCCAGTTGGCTGGGTGTGGGTACCTCTCTCACCAGCCATGGCTCCTCAGCAAAGGACTTCTGCGACTCACTGGGACTGACACAATCTGTCAATTTCCCGACCCGGATCTCAGTCAACGGAACATCTTCTCTTCTGGACTTGGTTATGACTAACTTCCCTGAAAATGTCTGCTGCTCTTCTTCTGCTCCGATCGGATCATCTGATCATGTCCTTGTTAAAGTGGACATCTCTCTGACCATCCTCAGGGAGCCTGCTCAGCGTCGACGAGTCTGGCATTTCACTCAGGCCAACTGGCACGGTCTTCAAGCAGCCATCAATCATCTGGACTGGTCTCCCATCTCTACCACCTCTGACATCAACTCATCCTGGGAATTCTTCCAAAGTAAATTGCTCTCTCTCATGCACAGATTTATCCCATCTCGTCTTCAGTTGTCATACCCTTCCTCCCGTCCATGGTACACGGAATCTTGTGGTGAGGCTGTTGCCCAGAAACAACTTGCCTTCGTCTCCTGGAAAGCAAATCCAACGGAAGGAAATCTCATTTCCTTTCACAAAGCCCGAAACAAGTGTGTGTCCACCCTCAGGAGAGCCAGGAAACAATATCTCTCCGTTCTCAAGACCGAACTCTCTTATCTGTCTCCCTCTTCCAAATCCTGGTGGCGTCTGGTCAAATCCGTTTCTGGTGTTTGTTCCCCCTCCATCCCCTCCCTTACCTCAAACGGCTACACAGCTGACTCCGCACGTGAAAAAGCTGAATGCCTCAACTCTGTGTTTGCCTCTAAATCTTGTGTCCCAAACCCATCCCTCTCTGTACCCACCATACCCAGTCGTACCCTGCTGCTCCTGGACTCCGTGTCCTTTCCTCCTGACAAGGTGGAAAAGTTTCTGTCAACCCTCGACTCTGATTCTGCAACTGGACCCGACGGCATCAGCCCACGGGTCCTAAAATCCTGCTCTGCTGCTCTATCTCACCCTCTCTCTGTTCTCTTCACCCTCTCTTTTGCTCAAGGTCAACTGCCATCTGCTTGGAAATCAGCCAACATCACCGCTTTGCACAAAAAAGGTGCAAAAACAGATCCTAGCAACTACAGACCAATCAGCCTTCTCCCAATTATCAGCAAAGTCATGGAATCCATCATTGCTTCTGATATGAAATCTTTCCTCTTCTCCAATGGCTTGATCTCTGATCATCAATTTGGTTTCAGACCAGGTCACTCTACTCTGGACATGCTGCTTCTGCTGTCTCAACAATGGATGGAGGTCCTCAATGCCAAACAGGAAATTAGAGCTGTCTCCCTCGACATATCACGTGCCTTCGACACGGTCTGGCACCCCGCTCTGCTCACCAAACTCTCCTCCTTTGGTATCCATGGAAATCTCCACGCATGGCTGGCGGACTTCCTCTCTAGTCGTCGTCAACGTGTGGCCCTGAATGGGTTTCTCTCATCTCCTCTTCCTGTTCAGGCTGGAGTTCCCCAAGGCAGTGTTCTGGGCCCCGTGCTTTTTCTGGTCTTCATCAATGATCTCTCTGACTCTCTCGAAAATCCTCTCTATCTCTTTGCTGATGACTCCACTCTCTGCCGCTCCATTCCTCATCCCTCAGATCGGCAGTCTGCTGCCTCCTCACTCTCTGAAGACCTGGACAAAATCACAGACTGGTCAAACAAGTGGAACATGTCTTTCAATCCTGACAAATCTCACACTCTTACTATGTCTCTCCGAAAAGATCGACTGGACAACCCTCCCATCTACTTTCTCAACAATCCTCTCCAAGAAGTTCTGTCGCTCAAGATTTTGGGTCTCACTATCTGCCATGATCTTTCTTGGGAAAACCACATTTCCAAGCTGGCCTCCAAAGCCAGTCGCCGACTGGGCATCCTCCGTCGTGCGAAGTCCTTCCTCGGCACACCTGAGCTCCTCACCACATACAAGGCTTTCATCCGCAGCTCAATGGAATACTGTTCTCCCCTATGGGCCGGTGCTCCTGCCTCACACCTAGCTCGGCTTCACGCTGTTGAAACCAAAGCTTTCAGAATTATTGGAATCTCCCGCGATGAAGCTATCTCTGAGGGCCTTTCACTCACTCACCGCAGGCAGGTAGGTGGTCTTTCTGTCTTCTACCGACTCCTCTCCGGCCTCGCACCCCCAGCTCTCTCTGTGCTCTGTCCCCCAAATATTCCTACAGGTCGCACAAGATCTGCCAGCAACCCTCTGATGGTTAAACTGCCGAAATCTCGGCTCTCCGCTCACCTTCACTCTTTCATTCCTCTTTTCTCCCGCCTCTGGAACAAACTCCCTCACTCCCTTCAATCCCACTCCTCCCTCCAGGTCTTTAAAACAGCTGTTCACCACCATCTCTTATCTTCCCCCATCCAAAACCTTGATCTTTTCTACCCCCGCTAATTCACCCCAGATCCACCTTGTTTGAAATTCCAACTTCTTTCCTGGAAGTCCTGGCAGTGTCCATATGTTTTATACCTCTCCCACTGCCCCCTTCCCACGCCCCCCCCCCCCAAAGCCCTCGCCCTCTCTCAGATCTCTCGATGTCTCCATGTCTCTCGGTCCCTGCTCTCAAATGTTGTGTTTGTGTCCTTCCCCCTCTCTCCCCATCTTGTCTACCGCTCCCTATGTTATATGTTTTATGTGTCGGTTTGTCTTTCTGTGTGATTAATGTTCGCTCTTTCACGAGCCTCGATCTTGTATACAAACAAACAAACAAACAAACAAAAAAAAAAAAAAAAAAAAAAAAAAAAAAAAAAAAAAAAAAAAAAAAAAAAAAAAAAAAAAAAAAAAAAAAAAAAAAACACAACAAAAAAAAAAAACAACAAAAAACAACAACAACAACAACAAGTTGTCTACGTGAGATGCGGTGAACCTGGGTGCGACATTTAATGGGGGAAATAGGGGAAGGTCGGGGCTACAGAGTGTTGTTTACAGACAATGGGACTAGGGAATGGGGGATTGGGGATAGTTGGGGAGTATTGGGGAAATAGGGGAATATTTACAAGCGGATATGGATGGAGGCCAAATCCCATATCCGCAACAATATATATATATATATATATATATATATATATATATATATATATATATATATATATATATATTGTATACAAGATCGAGGCTCGTGTCGGAGCTAACATCAATCACAAAAAAAACAATCGGGCAAATAAAACATACAATGAAGTGAGCGTGAGACAAGATGGGGAGAGGGAAACACACAACCACAACAGCAGAGAACAGGGACATCGGAAGATCAGTGGGAGGGAGAGGGCTGGGGGAGGGATGGGGGCATGGAAAGTCGGGTGGAGGGGGGAGGGGTGGTAGAGGTATAAAACACATGGACAATGCTAGAACTTCCAGGGAAAAAGTTGGTATTTCCAAAAACAAAAAGAAAAGTGGATCGGGGTGAATTAACGGGGGTAGAAGAGATCAAGGTTTTGGATGGGGGAAGATAAGAGATGGTGGTGAACAGCTCTTTTAAAGACCTAGAGGGAGGAATAATTTTGTAAATGATAACACACTGAGCAGTAAAATAATTTAAATTATTTATTAATAGCCTGACGTTTCGAGAGCAAACTAGTTCTCTTCCTCAGAGGCGTTGAGTGTGGTGTTAACCGTTAAGTTCCCTTGGGGATGGTTCATGTCATGGATTGGTCCAAGTCCTTGCCAATCACAGAGCTTCCCTGCATTCAAATACCAATCTAAAATACTAAAAATACCATGGTGTGAACAATCCACAACAGAACTTAACGGTTTCACCACCACATGGCACTCAACGCCTTTGAGGAAGAGGACGAGTTTTCTCTTGAAACGTCAGGCTATTGTTAAATAATTTAATTGGAGGAAAAAAAGTATCACACTGACTGATAAATAATGCAGATTATTATATTGCAACCTGACGTTTCAAGAACAGATTAGTTCTCTTCCTTCGAGCCGGTAAGTGCAGCGTCATCATGACATTTCTCTAAGTTCCAGTGGGAATGATTCCATGTGTCGGATTGGTCCATGCCCATGCCGTTCACCATGTTTCTTGTGTTCGAGTCCTCATTTAATGATTCTGTGTAGTTGGCATTATCTTGTGGTGGTGCAGCATTGATGCCAGCAGTGAACCACGTTTAGAGGCCATTTTCTCCAACAGAGCAGGGGTTGGCGTTTTTTGGGCACCCTGGTCCCCTTTTTGACCGTTCCTGCCGCCAACCCTGTTAGTCGCCTCTTGCGACACACAAGGAATTCCCAGCAAGCTGGTACTCAATTTGCCGACCTCGGAAGGATGATGGGCTGAGTCAAACCACTGGCATTAATTCAGCGATCGACCGGGATTCGAACCCAGGATCCTAGGATCCGAAGCCCACCACCCTAACCGCTAAGCCAACACCAGGCTCTGATGCCGGCAGTGTCAGTCCGTTTTGGATTTTGCCACAGTTGTAGCTAGTTCACTACACAATGCCTGGTAAAATCAGCAAAGGACTGCGATGTTATATAATAATAATCTGTGGAGGTCCAAGGGATCTACCAAGTAATTTGAACGAAGGAGCTTGGCTTTACTGTTCAAGATTGATCGATACCGCAAACCAAATGATCGGCGTTCACGGGAAAAGCAGATTATCGGGAGTGCATTCCACTCCATCTCAAATCCACAAGCTTGGGAACAACTTGATGATGGAAAAATGAAAACTTAACATGAGAAAATCATTATCAGAAAGACGACAGGAATAAAAACGTTATTACATGGAGAACTCGAACTCAGGTCCATCCACTCTTTTAATTCAACATCATTCCTCATTATTTGTCCTTCAAATAAATGCGTTAAGCGAAAATATAATCTGTGGAAATGCAATTGGGATTGAATCAGCAATTCCCCGGTAATTGAAAATAAATCACCTGTTCAAGATTAGAAAATTCAAATTGCTTACAGGTACCTATAACTTCATTATACATTTGATCCTCACAATGCTACCTTGAGCAATAAACTGTTAGATGTTCATCAAGATGCAGGTTTTGGGTCCAAACTTCTTGAAGAATTTCGGTTGATGAGTTAGGGTTCGTCATAAATTGGAGGGAACACAAGTAAGATGTCATCATAACAAAGAAGATCCCAGTACCTGGAGTCTGCAAACTTTGTAACAATGGGGCTAAGGTGAGAAAAAAAGGCTAATAAAGGGACAGAGTGTATATAAAGTGTCATCATGTTCTTCGTGTATTTCATTTGAAAGATTCTCCCAGGGGGAGCCCACTCACCTTTAAGTTGTTTTGTCTGGGTCGATTCATGATCTGAATACTAACTGTCACCTTGGTTATTCGCAGCAAGAGTTATTCACAGTAAATTGGCTTTTTTTTGCTGTTACGTCTGATCGCATTTTGTGGTAGACCTTCTTCTTTTTCCTCTTCTTCCTCTTCCTCTTTCAAATGCAGTACTTTGACTGTAGGTAGCATCATTTGCTGGGCCGATGCAATTCCCCTTGAAGATTTGAGTGGGAACTTGCAATTTCTTCATGGACGCCGGCAATAGTTGGCATACTCTTCACGCGTCGGATATTTAACGTCCACCAAGTGATGCTGGCAGACGCGATGCCCAGTTTAACGTCTATCAGAGGGACGGAATACACTGACGGATGACAGTTTATAGCCGGCTTGAAACCCAGCCTTAGAAAGCTCATACTCGAGTGCAGACAACTCTCGGACATCCTGCCAGTCACCTCATGGACGTTAAAGTGAAAAGTGTATGCTGTTTTGTTCCTGTGAAGTTTAGTATTACTCTGTTAATCTACAGGAGGAACTGCACTTATGGCATAGTCTTGCTCAGCCAAAAGATGTATGTGATATAACCACCTTTAGAGGCCATTTTTCCCCGCAAAGCGGGGGTTGGCCTTTTTCGGGAACCGTGGTTGTTGTTGTTTTTTTTTTTTGGGCCCCTTTTTTTGAAGCAATGTTTTACGGCCGGATGCCCTTCCTGACGCCAACGCTTTTTGCCGCCTTTAACGACAAACAGGGAATTACCAGTGAACTGGTACTCAATTAGCCGACCTCGGAAGGATGACAGGCTGAGTCAACCCCCCTGGCGTTAATTCAGCGATCGACCGGGATTCGAACCCAGGATCCTAGGATCCTAAGCCGGCACCCTAGCCGCTAGCCCAACACCAGGGTGTATGTGATGTATGTGTATGTGATGTATGTGATGATGTATGTGATGTATGTGATGAAACACGCAAATCAAAGATATACGTGTCAAATGTGTGTGTTCCAAGCTGGCCTCCAAAGCCAGTCGCCGACTGGGCATTCTCCGTCGTGCGAAGTCCTTCCTTGGCACACCTGAGCTCCTCACCACATACAAGGCTTTCATCCGCAGCTCAATGGAATACTGTTCTCCCCTCTGGGCTGGTGCTCCTGACTCACACCTAGCTCGTCTTCACGCTGTTGAAACCAAAGCTTTCAGAATCATTGGAATCTCCCGCGATGAAGCCAACTCCGAGGGCCTTTCACTTACTCACCGCAAGCAGGTTGGTGGTCTTTCTGTCTTCTACCGACTCCTCTCCGGCCTTGCTCCCCCAGCTCTCTCTGTGCCCTGTCCCCCAAATATGTATTCAGGTCGCACAAGATCTGCCTGCAACCCTCTTATGGTTAAACTGCCAAAATCTAGGCTCTCTGCTCACCTTCACTCCTTCATTCCTCTTTTCTCCCGCCTCTGGAACAAACTCCCTCACTCCCTTCAATCCCACGCCTCCCTCCAGGTTTTAAAAACAGTTGTTCACCACCATCTCTTATCTTCCCCCATCCAAAACCTTGATCTTTTCTACCCCCGCTAATTCACCCCAGATCCACTTTTCTGAAATACCAACTTCTTTCCTGGAAGTCCTTGCTGTGTCCATGTGTTTTTTTTTTTACCTCTCCCACCCCCCCAACCCCCCACCTTCCCATACCTCCACCCCTCAAGCCCTCTCCCTCCCACAGATCTCCCGATATCCCTGTTCTCAAATGTTGTACTTGTGTGCTTCCCCTCTCTCCCCATCTTGTCTCCCGCTCCCTTTATTTTGTCTTATGTGTCCGTTTGTTTTTTTGTCATTAATGTTATCTCGTACACGAGCCTCGATGTTATATACAAAAAAAAAAAAGCGTTGGCTAGTTTGATAGGTTGAGTTCAACATTGCCTGTAAGTTTCATCCAGAACAGTGAAAGTGTTGCCACCTCCGAGCTCTTTCTGCGCAGAGGGAAAGCGAGAAGCAAAGTCAGCCAAGGTTCTTTGGAAGCTAAACGTCCATTGCGACCACTTTGCGTTAATGCGTATGGCAATGTTCTTGACGAAACATTAACACCTGTACTCACAGCTAGATAATTCACAAGATGGCTACTGGATCGTTATTTATTTCACCGAGAACATACCCAGAGGTACTATCAGTTTTGGACAAATTGGCTTTCTTCCACTACCACTTCCATTGTCAACAGAATCAGATTCCGATGTTCTACTCAGACTCTTGCATTACAGCTCCTGTTGTTAAACCATGAAGTCGGGATACAACGTGCCACATGGAGTAGCCTCTGTTTTTCCTTCCCTGGAGCCAATATTATTCACCACACATTCCTCAAACTACAATGACATCACTGCCTCTATGCTCTGGAGGCATATCCCCAAAAGTGGCCTAGAAAAGGTGGTAGGGGTACACTCATGTTACAAGCTGGCAACAATGTTTTTCTGAAAGCCCAGACCTCTAGGAACCCAAAAAGTCTTGTTGCCAGCTTGGGAAATGGTTTGGACCAGATTTGTGGCCATTTTTCAAAATGGCCGCCTACATTTTTGGTGTTTTCTAATATTTGAGCTCTAGAACTTATATCTGGCTGTCTTAAAGGTCTCTAGGGTTATGACCTTATAACATATAGTCATACAACAATCCTCACCCAAATTGGGGTGCATGGCATATCTATAAGTGGTTTTATTGAAGCAAAAAGGCAAAAATATGCCTGAAAAACGCCTTCATTTTGATTTTTCCAAATCACTAAATTGCATACTGTGAAGTTGTTCTTTGGTCAATTTCTTTCAAAATAGTTTTAAAATTTGCCCAGATCCCTCCTCTTCATTAGCAAATCTTCAGGAATATACCCAAGTTCTCAGAAAATATGTTTTATGCATGATCAGCTACCCCTACCCCCTAAATCACAAAACGTGCCAATTTTCAATATTTCCAGATTCCAACCAATATCATTGTTGTATGACTTTTTCTCATCATGATAGGTCCAAATTAACTTACTCTATGTGATTAGGTGTTAATAAAAATTGAATTTCACACTTTAGTGAAAATCCAAGATGGCTGCCAAATGGCCATAGAATATTTGGTGGCGCGAGACCATAAGACTGCAATTTCATTCAGAGGCACTTCTAAAATGTTCCATTTATACTAAATATATGAGGCACTACTATTCTATAGGTCACATGTATGTGAAAGAGTCTTGATGAGTTGAAGATGTATTATTTTAGAGGGGGACTTTATGTAAAATTTATGTTTTATAACATTTGAATTTCAGGAAAGTAGTGTGGATTTGGAAGTGCCTTGTTTGCGGAGTATATTAGTTCCAACATAGCTGACAAACAAGGCACTTACATAAATGAAGACATAGAAGATTGTAAAATATAAGCTATATTATTTAATGTAAAACAAAAATAAACATACATAACTTGTATACATAATGCAAACATTATTATGTTACACTGATCCAAACAATACAAACGTCAATGCAATGCTTGCACCTTTAAACTAAACAAATATTTGGCACTGAATTAAAGTCATACCCAACAAGCTAATCTGGCTATTCATACATAAGTGACAGAATGTGGGATACAGTCATATCATAGACTAGTAATACATTGGTGGAACAGAGCTGAAGCAAGACTAGTTACATTACGTCAAATACAGCCAGCATAGTAACAATATGACATTATGGAATATACTCAAGTTTCCATGCATGTCGTCTAATCACTATCAGAGTCATTGAGGGGGTTCCTGCATAAGTCTGCACATTTGCATGCCAATGTGCACCGCAATCCATTTTTCCTACAGTTGCACCTGCCAGTTAGACATGGACGGGCCTTTGAGGTACATGCACACGTCGCAATTTTGACACATTCTGCTGTGAGCCCTTCCTTGGTCATGAGACGGGGCATCAGCTGGTTGTCCTCAAGGTACCAGCCGGATGTTGTTGGATTGGGGATTCCTGGATTTGGCACATTGGCATTTCGCCACACAAGGGCTTGATGATGTGCCCTTAAAATGTGCTGGTGCAATGCATCCTCTGTTGGTGGCATGTTCTCTGGCTTTTTACCAACTTTTCTGAATTGGGAACATCTCAGCGCCTGGATTTCCTTTGCGTCTCCTTTCGGGTTGTAAAGACGGCAGACAAACTCCTCAGCCTTTGCACAAATCTCTTCACTTGGAACATGTGCAACCCCTAGCTGGGAGAGTAGGTGAGGAACTTCACAAAATATTTTCCATGCTGCCTTCTTTGATATGCCTGTCACATGACTGGTGCTGTCACATTTCTCATTGAAATGCTCTGGCACAGTTACAGATCTGCTACTGCTTGACTTGACATCAGGTGCAATGGTCTTTTCGCCAGGTATGCTTCTTCGAAAGGCAGCAGACTGTGAGGCATGAAAGGAGCCTTGACCGTCAAGGGTCTCCTCTATGATGTCAATGTTATCATTAGCATATCTGATGTATCCTTGGTAGGTAGCTTGTGCAAAATTCAGGGGTATTATTGTGTTGTTTTGCTCAACATATCTGGCCAAGACAGAGTTTGCAAGGGCAGTGTCAGCTCTTCTTACAGTTTCATAACTAACACCATGTCCTGCAGCATGCATTAGTTGCACCAAGTCCTTGGACCTTGTTGCTTGGTGAACAGTGAGAGCTAGCCCTAGTTGCTTTGGTGTCTGCTTTCTGCCACCAGATGCCAAACATACTATGTCCTGTGCTATGCTCAAAATCCTTTTGCTTTCTCCATCATCATCACCTTCGGAGGTCCCTTCAGAATCCTCAAATATGCTGTCACAATCACACAGCAGGCGTAGGAAAATGTAAAGGCTTTCAGGAACCACCATCTGTGCACTTTCAGTATTGATGTCTCCAATATCTGAGTGTCCTGGCATTGTCTTGATGTCATTTCTCATTTTGACTGCCACTCTGTAAAGCCAACTCAAGAGTTCATTGTCCTTTGTTTCGGCTGAGAAAGATGGAATGTGCTGGGAGGTTTCATCAGAATCTTGTATCTCACTTTGTTCTAGCTCATCTGCCATCTCTGCTAAGTTCTGAACAACAATACCTGTTTGAATTAGTGGGAAGACTAGAAGTGAATCCTGTTGATTCATGGACTGTACAAAATCTGCCCTATCTCCTAATACCCTTTTGACTTTGTTCTTGAATGCTTTGTAACTCTGTCGGTCACATTGCTCCACACAGACACTGAAGTCTCTTCTCATCATGTAACAGTATTGGTGCCAGATGGTTTTCATGGTATAGATGTCTCCTCCAGACAGCCCAGCATCCACCTCCTCGATCATTTTGTTGAAACAAACATCTGGTGGATATTCTGGGCCTTCTTCTACCACAGTTGACTCAGACTTCCTCCTGAAGGTTACATAACAAGGAAGGTGGTACTTCCCTTCAGCAGCTATTAGGTCACTTATTCCTGCCAACCGGCATCTCATAATCTTGTTCTTTTGAGCATCATTTAGTATTCTGTCTGAGGTCTCTAAAGTGGCTACATTCCTCAATTGCTTTCCTGCCTTATCCTCCTGACAGAAAATACATTTGTCCCAGGACACTGAAGCAACTGATGCTCTAGAAGAGGGGCGAATGCATGTAGATGGTTGGTCACACGAGTCCTTTGCTTCCTTTTCATGCCGATTTTTCAGTCTCTCAATATGGTTGGCATGTGTAAACTTTGAATAACAGCCCCTGTGCCATACTATGTGTTCTTTTTCATCATCAAGGTCAATACTCTGTATTCTGTCAAGTGTTGAGATGTACTCATGGTCATGGTATTTCTGTCTCGTAATCACACAGTCTTTAAAGCGTTCGAGACCAACATCTGTGGGCTTGGTTGTCTTTTCATTTTTTCTGTTGCCTTGGCAAATGAAGCATGTGCTCCAGTCGATGTCCAGTGCAACTGATTCTCTCTTCCGTCTCCCGCCTATCACAGCTACAGGTTCCATCTTCATTCATATCTGGAAAGAGACAAAGACTATGTCTACCACAACACTGAAAGCTATTTACAGCACATGCAACAAGCAATATGTTATAGTACATTGTTAACACAACAATTATGTTAAAATGATGATTCGGGCAGGACCTGAGGAAGGATACAAAGGAAAGCATCATTATTGCAATATATTATGTCTCAAAAATGTGTTGGTATCAAATGGTAGACTGCATTACCTTAACTTAACGTCATAATGTGAAATATTATATTTTATTGGCCATTTGGCAGCCATCTTGGATTTTCACTAAAGTGTGAAATTCAATTTTTATTAACACCTAATCACATAGAGTAAGTTAATTTGGACCTATCATGATGAGAAAAAGTCATACAACAATGATATTGGTTGGAATCTGGAAATATTGAAAATTGGCACGTTTTGTGATTTAGGGGGTAGGGGTAGCTGATCATGCATAAAACATATTTTCTGAGAACTTGGGTATATTCCTGAAGATTTGCTAATGAAGAGGAGGGATCTGGGCAAATTTTAAAACTATTTTGAAAGAAATTGACCAAAGAACAACTTCACAGTATGCAATTTAGTGATTTGGAAAAATCAAAATGAAGGCGTTTTTCAGGCATATTTTTGCCTTTTTGCTTCAATAAAACCACTTATAGATATGCCATGCACCCCAATTTGGGTGAGGATTGTTGTATGACTATATGTTATAAGGTCATAACCCTAGAGACCTTTAAGACAGCCAGATATAAGTTCTAGAGCTCAAATATTAGAAAACACCAAAAATGTAGGCGGCCATTTTGAAAAATGGCCACAAATCTGGTCCAAACCATTTCCCAAGCTGGCAACAAGACTTTTTGGGTTCCTAGAGGTCTGGGCTTTCAGAAAAACATTGTTGCCAGCTTGTAACATGAGTGTACCCCTACTGTCACATTTCCTGGAAGTGCCTCCAGACTACTACCTTTATATTCCTCCAGGAGGTGTGGTACTCTGCTTGCTTGTATGACAACCAGTCACAGTGTAGTATATGAAAATATGGCTGTACTATGGAGCGTTTCATTTTTACCTACTTGATGTGATTATATCGCAGGTTATTGAAATTTTGTGTGAGTGCTGTGCGTGTGTGAGTGGTGTGCGTGTGTGCGGCCCAATGGTAGTGTGCTTCAATGAACTACTTTCTCACGCATTCACCATGATGGTGTAACGATAACTATGCCCCTTGCAGGGCAGGCTTGCCCAGGTATACAGTGATACTGTGTAGTTTATCTGAGCCGCTTCATATACACACAGTGCTCGCCAATTTGGGGCATCAGATCTATCAGTTCAATATCATTACCTTCGCCACCGAAGGTGGATGGAGGTTATGTTTTCACCCCTGTCTGTTGATTTTGAGGTCAAAAGGTCAACATAGGCCGAAGGTCAACAAATTTGTCAAATTTCTAAAATCCTCAATTTTCATCCGATTGACCTAAAATTTGAAGAAGATTTACATACCAGGTCACTGAATTCAACCACCAATTATTTTTGAGGTCAACATAGGCCAAAGGTCAACAAACTTATTTTAGGGATTTCACAAGTATCAGGCTACGCACGACATATTTCTTGTTTAGTTGTCTCTGTTTGTCAACAAGATCTCAAAAAGTTGTGGAAAGATTCAGACGCAATTAGGTAGAGAGGTTGGGTTAGTGACGAGGAGGAATTGATTAAGTTTTGGTGAAAAATCTAATCCGGATCTGGATCAGAGAATTGTTTTAAGTGATTCTTCACCATTGAGTGATACATACCACCGTGGATAGCACGGTATTTCAAGTTGTAAGACGGGTTATGACAAAACTGGGTGGATGAGTCGGTTTGGTGACAAGAACAAGCCGATTCGATTTTAGTTCAGGTCCGAATCCAGATATGACCTACCGGTGGATACAAAACGTAAACAGTTCAGCCTGGTGGGGGTTTGCTCTCTACCCAGTTCTGGATCTGTGAACACACTAGGCAATTGCTTGCTGGCGAAGCAGACCTTGTGCTAGCTCATTTATGCACACGCAGACAGGCATCTTCAGCTGAACTCTGCCAAACAGGAAATGTCAGTCTCACCCTTTGAGAAACCACATCAGTCACGTCAACCTCTGACAATCAAGTGATCAAAACGTGAGACATTTGATTGCCCATGCCAAAAGCAGCCATGTTCAATTAGTTACCCTGCCTTAAAGATCCTAAAAACTGTTCTCTCTTAGTTCCTTTTATGAACACCTCCCTCCTGCATTGACCCATAAATTATTATCCTAACAATTTTTTTTACACTGGTGGAGTCCGGGGCTTCTCGTCGACTTGTGTCAACTTCATAACCACGAATACATTCATAATACAGTACCTGCCAGGGCTTATTAGCCCGTATGGTAGATCGCGAGGATAGAACTGACACCCACTCATTTCTTGTCTGCATTATTCATGGAAGGACTCGTGAATAATGAACGGGGGCACCTCATCCGGACAGATTTTGACTCAAGAATAATCGAGGAGAGGAAGAGCGAGCAGCTATTGCGGACTTTAACAAATGCACTGACAGGCGCCCGGTTTCTGACACTTTTCATTTTTGTTTCAGTTACTTGGAAAGGCTCTGCAATCGTTGACGGGAAACTCGATCTAACTTTAAGTACTGTCTAAAGGCTTTCCACTGAATTGTCTATAAATGCATTTATGAGGACCACTGCGCTGGAACGTTCTGGTTTGTTTTTGTGTCCTTTTGGCTGTTGTCATTTGTTCCATTTGGCTTTTTCCAAATGGATTCTGCATACAAGGAAAGGCTAGGTCATCCAGCAGCACCTAAAGGCAGAGGAGCGACGAAGGAATATGGGGAGCAGGAGGCCCAGAACACCCCGTTGGCCATAGTACAGATAGTGTAATGTCTACAAATGAACCTTCTTACCTAAACGCTTAATTTATGGTGATAACTGATACTTGGCAAGTAACGTGGTGTCTTCATCCTTCCCACTCACCCAAAGAAAATTTATTTCCCCCCTGCCGATAGGTTAATTGTTACGTATTAAATTCCAGGGCGGACCATTTCAGTTAAAGGCTTTGTTTTTCTTCTTTTTCTTCTTCTTTTTTTGTATAAAAGATCGAGGCTCTTTTAAGAGTTAACATTAATCACAAAAAGACAAACTGACACAAAAACATAAGATAAAGGAGCGGGAGACAAGATTGGGGGGGGGGGGGGGGGGGAGAGAGGGAAGCCACCAATTCAACATTTGAGAGCAGGGACATCGGGAGATCTGTGGGAGGGAGAGGGCTTGGGGGGGGGGGGGGGGAGGAGGCATAGGGGGGTGGGACAGGTATAAAGTATATGGACACTGCTCGGACTTCCAGGAAAGAAGTCAGACTTTCAAAAAAGTGGATTTGGGGTGAATTAACGGGGGCAGAAGAGATCATGGTTTTGGTTTGGGGAAGACAAGAGATGATGGTGAACAGCTGTTTTAAAGACCGGCAGGGAGGAGTGGGATTGAAGAGAGCGAGGAAGTTTGTTCCACAGGCGTGAATAAAGAGGAATGAAAGAGTGAAGGTGAGCAGGGAGCCTTGATTTTGGCAGTTTCACCAGAAGAGGGTTGCAGGCAGATCTTGTGCGGGCTGAAGGAATATTTGGAGGACAGAGCACAGAAAGAGATGGGGGAACTAGGCCGGAGAGGAGTCGGTAGAAGACGGAAAGACCACCAACCTGCCTGCGTTGAGTGAGTGAAAGGCCCTCAGAGTTAGCTTCATCGCGGGAGATTCCAATGATTCTGAACGCTTTGGTTTCAACAGCGTGAAGCCGAGCTAGGTGTGAGGCAGGAGCAGCAGCCCAGAGGGGAGATCAATATTCCATTGAGCTGCGGATGAAAGCCTTGTATGTGGTGAGGAGCTCAGGTGTGCCATGGAAGAACTTCGCACGACGATTCCCAGTCGGCGACTGGCTTTGGAGACCAGCTTGGAAATGTGGTTTTCCCAGGAAAGATCATGGCAGATAGTGAGACCCAAAAGCTTGAGTGACAGAACTTCTTGGGGAGGATTGTTCAGAAAGTGGATGGGAGGGTTGTCCAGACAGTCTTTTTGGAGAGACATAGAGTGTGAGATTTGTGTGAGATTTGAGATGTGCTAAAAAAAATTGCATAGATATTGAGGCCCGTGGAAGATCAAGAGCAGAAAGGAATGGAACAAATCGAAAGGGAGAAACAACAACAGTATAGTAGAAGTGAGAGTGAGAGGGAGATCAAGGGGATGACACATGGGGTGAACAAACTTCACACAAGACACAAGCTGAATGAAACACAGCAAGAAGAGGGAGGAGATGGTGGGGATGCAATAGAATAGGAACAAAAAAAAATCCATCCAACAACTACAAACGGAAACAGGTGAGGGTCACAATAACCTGGAAAAAGGAGTACTGTGCAGTATAACCAGACTCAGACATTCGTGGGGATGCGTTCTTGGAAAATACCACGAATGTCCAATCTGCAAATGTCAGGACATTGTTTCAATGGGAAAAGGGGGGATAGGTTCCCGGCGGTTCGTGATTCATGAAAAATTCCGTGAATGTCGGAACTGAGATTGACGGAACCGCGAATCTCGGCTCAATGTTTCAATTGGAAAAAGGGGGATAGGTTCCTGGCGGGTCGTGATTCATGAAAAATTCCGTGAATGTCGGAACTGAGATTGACGGAACCGCGAATCTCGGCTCAATGTTTCAATTGGAAAAGGGGGGTAGGTTCCCGGCGGGGCGTGATTCATGAAAAATTCCGTGAATGTCGGAACTGAAATTGACGGAACCGCGAATCTCGGCTCAATGTTTCAATTGGAAAAAGGGGGATAGGTTCCCGGCGGTTCGTGATTCATGAAAAATTCCGTGAATGTCGGAACTGAGATTGACGGAACCGCGAATCTCGGCTCAATGTTTCAATTGGAAAAGGGGGGATAGGTTCCCGGCGGGGCGTGATTCATGAAAAATTCCGTGAATGTCGGAACTGAAATTGACGGAACCGCGAATCTCGGCTCAATGTTTCAATTGGAAAAAGGGGGATAGGTTCCCGGCGGTTCGTGATTCATGAAAAATTCCGTGAATGTCGGAACTGAGATTGACGGAAACGCGAATCTCGGCTCAATGTTTCAATTGGAAAAGGGGGGATAGGTTCCCGGCGGGTCGTGATTCATGAAAAATTCCGTGAATGTCAGAACTGAAATTGACGGAACCGCGAATCTCGGCTCAATGTTTCAATTGGAAAAAGGGGGATAGGTTCCCGGCGGTTCGTGATTCATGAAAAATTCCGTGAATGTCGGAACTGAGATTGACGGAACCGCGAATCTCGGCTCAATGTTTCAATTGGAAAAAGGGTGATAGGTTCCTGGCGGTTCGTGATTCAAAAAGGAAAATTAAAAAATTTTACGAAAATGAATTCAAATGATTAGAGTTTCATTCAAAATGCTTAAAAGTAGAAAAACACCAACAACACCAGGACTCTTTCCAATTTTATTGAAGATACGGTACATACAGTAGAGAGTAACTTTTGATGATGACTTAAATCCAGTAAACTCGTTGAAGGATCCCCTCTGAAGAGGATGCAAGTGAGGGTGCTGATGAGTCGTGTACCGAAAGGAATGTAGGTGAGGTCGCTGAAGACGATGTAGGTGAGGTCGCTGATGAGGACACGGGTGAGGTCGCTGATGAGTCATGCACTGACTGATCAAATCAGTGACTGATCTCATCCTGCAGCACCTCAGCCAGGAACTTGAAGATCAGTTTGGGCCTTGCCACCTCTTCCTCTTCTTCACTTTCCTCATCCTCCTCGGAAGCCTTAATGATGGCCTCCAACTCCGCCTCAGTCAGCTCCTCACCATGTGAGGTGATGAGATCCTCCAATTCCTCAAGCTCCATGTCGTCGAAGCCTTCCCCTCCAACCTTCCATGCCAACCCGGAAATTGTCGGCCTCTCTTCCGTGGTGTCAGGAAAACCTCTGAAGTCTTTGACTACCTGTGGCCATAGATTGTGCCAGCAAGCGTTGATGGTAGAGGCTTTGCTTTTGTCCTGAGAGTCCTTGATGGCGCTGATGCAGTGGACTATGTTGAACTCCTTCCACTACTTCCTGACGGTCATGTGTCAGACACTACAGCATCGAAGATGCAAGGAAAGGTGTGACAGGTATAATACATTTTAAACGTTGAAATCACCGCTTGGTTGGGCGGTTAGATCAGGAAGGTGGTATTTGGTGGCAGGAAGATGACCTCGACATCGGTATTTTTTTTGGTTTATTAATTTATTTATGCTTATACTGTATGTGTTTATTTAAAAATACTGTACATCATTCCATAAACAATGTTCATTATTCATGGATGATTTTTATTTATTTATATATTTATTTAGTGGTCTGATGTTGCATTAATGAGGAAATTAACAGCACCTTTTTGCTATTCCTTTATTGCAATTTAATTTCTCCTCATGTTTTTGCAATAATAAATTCACAACATTGAAAGTAATCAGCTTGTACAATTGCAAGATCGGATATGATCTGATGGTGAAGCCTCATGAGTCCTGCATCGTAGGTTTATATCAGTAAAAGGCCTTTCATTTATGCATACTAGTGGGTCCGTTGTAGCAAATTTTCATTGGTCTTCACGGCCTTGTAGCATACCAGCCTGCTGGAATCAATGGGGGCCTTTTGGGTCGTCTGGGTATTTTGAGTCTTAGAGGTATTTTGGGCTATCTGGGTCTTTTGGGTCCCCAGAGACTTTTGGGTCATCTGGGTATTTTGGGTCCTTGGAGTGTTTTGGGTTCTCTGGGTGTTTAGGGGCCTTCGGGTCTTTTTGGTCCTCGGGGACTTTTGGGTCCTTTGGGATTTAAATCATCTGGGTGTGTAGGGGCCTTTGGGGTCTTCATGATCTTAAAGGGTTTTCAAAGGTCGAAGGGGTCTCAGCCATCCAAAGGGTTAAAAGGTACATTTCCATAGTACGTAATTAATTAATAGACGTACGTAATTAATAGACACAAAAAGTATGCCTCACACACACACACACACACACACACACACACACACACACACACACACACACACACACACACACACACACACACACAACTCATCCATTTGTAGTAGATGCAGCACCAGGATGCTGGTTGCAGCATTTTTGGCAGGTGTTGGCTGTGCCGTGATTCAGTGCTTCCTGTAGGATATGGCAGGAATCTGTAAAAATAAATTCCGGGTAATGACCTAATCTTTTCTGAAGGTATCTATTTACATAATATCCACAAGCAAGTGAAGTACCAGCAAACCTAACACCCCCGCCAAGGCACCGTGCACTTATCGGTGCAACGCCTTCTCCGCGAAGCACCAAATGTGACAGTTTAACGTCGGCCCTGGAACGAATCCTGCAGCCTAAGCATCTTTAAAGGGAGTACACGATACGGCTGCACCATTCTCCCATATTGAGGGGCTCTGTTGATGAAATGTGATGATTCAGACTGCACATCTTTAATAAATTTGGAATACTGCTAGGTTCAACACTAAAAGGTCTTTTTATAATGCCATAGGATAGCCGGCTTAAATTATTGGAGTGGATACTATATATATATATATATCTATATCGTATGTTCTATATTGTTCCATTCAGTTTGGCTCACAGGAGGAAGATCTTAAGGTGCCGCTCAGGAAACCTTGGAATGTCGTCATGTTTCATTGGAATATTGCACGTATGACGTAGCCATGTCCTTTTTTACAATCAAAAGCTGCGGTGCAGCTCCAAACACCGATAAGTAGCATTGTGCATCGACACTTCCTTGCATAAAGCGAGGCAGATTCTTTTATTATTACTATTCCGTAAGTGTCTGCAGCGTCCCGTGCAGTCTCCAGCCCACTCCCACCCCCCTTCCCTCCTCAAATCCTCTGCAGCACCTCCATCCACCGCCCACGCCGCCATTTCACTCTCCTCCGATTGCGCTCATTCCGTCGCTGCACCACCAATGGCTCAACCGGTCACGTGATGCGTCTTTACTATTATAGACCCGACAGATGAAACACTCAGGGCCGGCGCCAGACTATTTTGCGCCCGAGGCAAGGCCAGCTACTTGTATCCCCACCCCCACCCCCCCCCAATTTTTTTTTGCCAACTTCGATTATTAAAAAGATTTTTTGTCGAAAAAATAAAAAGCAGAAAACTTGAAACTGCTAAATTTATTTTAAATTGCAAGAATAAGTGCCGCAAGATGCCAACAGCACCAATATTAAATGCGCAATATCCATTAATATGGCGGTGGCCCTGTTACCCTGTACCCTTACCCTGTTACCCTGTACCCTTACCCTGTTACCCTGTACCCTTACCCTGTTACCCTGTTACCCTGTACCCTTACCCTGTTACCCTGTACCCTTACCCTGTTACCCTGTACCCTTACCCTGTTACCCTGTACCCTTACCCTGTTACCCTGTACCCTTACCCTGTTACCTTGTACCCTTACCCTGTTACCCTGTACCCTTACCCTGTTACCCTGTACCCTTACCCTGTTACCCTGTACCCTTACCCTGTTACCCTGTACCCTTACCCTGTTACCCTGTACCCTTACCCTGTTACCCTGTACCCTTACCCTGTTACCCTGTACCCTTACCCTGTTACCCTGTACCCTTACCCTGTTACCTTGTACCCTTACCCTGTTACCCTGTACCCTTACCCTGTTACCCTGTACCCTTACCCTGTTACCCTGTACCCTTACCCTGTTACCCTGTACCCTTACCCTGTTACCCTGTACCCTTACCCTGTTACCCTGTACCCTTACCCTGTTACCCTGTACCCTTACCCTGTTACCCTGTACCCTTACCCTGTTACCCTGTACCCTTACCCTGTTACCCTGTACCCTTACCCTGTTACCCTGTACCCTTACCCTGTTACCCTGTACCCTTACCCTGTTACCCTGTACCCTTACCCTGTTACCCTGTACCCTTACCCTGTTACCCTGTACCCTTACCCTGTTACCCTGTACCCTTACCCTGTTACCCTGTACCCTTACCCTGTTACCCTGTACCCTTACCCTGTTACCCTGTACCCTTACCCTGTTACCCTGTACCCTTACCCTGTTACCCTGTACCCTTACCCTGTTACCCTGTACCCTTACCCTGTTACCCTGTACCCTTACCCTGTTACCCTGTACCCTTACCCTGTTACCCTGTACCCTTACCCTGTTACCCTGTACCCTTACCCTGTTACCCTGTACCCTTACCCTGTTACCCTGTACCCTTACCCTGTTACCCTGTACCCTTACCCTGTTACCCTGTACCCTTACCCTGTTACCCTGTACCCTTACCCTGTTACCCTGTACCCTTACCCTGTTACCCTGTACCCTTACCCTGTTACCCTGTACCCTTACCCTGTTACCCTGTACCCTTACCCTGTTACCCTGTACCCTTACCCTGTTACCCTGTACCCTTACCCTGTTACCCTGTACCCTTACCCTGTTACCCTGTACCCTTACCCTGTTACCCTGTACCCTTACCCTGTTACCCTGTACCCTTACCCTGTTACCCTGTACCCTTACCCTGTTACCCTGTACCCTTACCCTGTTACCCTGTACCCTTACCCTGTTACCCTGTACCCTGTTACCCTGTTACCCTGTACCCTTACCCTGTTACCCTGTACCCTTACCCTGTTACCCTGTACCCTTACCCTGTTACCCTGTACCCTTACCCTGTTACCCTGTACCGTTACCCTGTACCCTTACCCTGTTACCCTGTACCCTTACCCTGTTACCATGTACCCTTACCCTGTTACCCTGTACCCTTACCCTGTTACCCTGTACCCTTACCCTGTTACCCTGTACCCTTACCCTGTTACCATGTACCCTTACCCTGTTACCCTGTACCCTTACCCTGTTACCCTGTACCCTTACCCTGTTACCCTGTACCCTTACCCTGTTACCCTGTACCCTTACCCTTACCCTGTACCCTTACCCTGTTACCCTGTACCCTTACCCTGTTACCCTGTACCCTTACCCTGTTACCCTGTACCCTTACCCTGTTACCCTGTACCCTTACCCTGTTACCCTGTACCCTTACCCTGTTACCCTGTACCCTTACCCTGTTACCCTGTACCCTTACCCTGTTACCCTGTACCCTTACCCTGTTACCCTGTACCCTTACCCTGTTACCCTGTACCCTTACCCTGTTACCCTGTACCCTTACCCTGTTACCCTGTACCCTTACCCTGTTACCCTGTACCCTTACCCTGTTACCCTGTACCCTTACCCTGTTACCCTGTACCCTTACCCTGTTACCCTGTACCCTGTTACCCTGTTACCCTGTACCCTTACCCTGTTACCCTGTACCCTTACCCTGTTACCCTGTACCCTTACCCTGTTACCCTGTACCCTTACCCTGTTACCCTGTACCCTTACCCTGTTACCCTGTACCCTTACCCTGTTACCATGTACCCTTACCCTGTTACCCTGTACCCTTACCCTGTTACCCTGTACCCTTACCCTGTTACCCTGTACCCTTACCCTGTTACCCTGTACCCTTACCCTGTTACCATGTACCCTTACCCTGTTACCCTGTACCCTTACCCTGTTACCCTGTACCCTTACCCTGTTACCCTGTACCCTTACCCTGTTACCCTGTACCCTTACCCTTACCCTGTTACCCCACGCTTTGGGGCAAATGGGCTTTGACTTAAAAAAAAATATGACACTCCATGTGGTTTGCAATGCAAAATATAGAAAGTGGGCCCTTTATGAGGGTGTGAATGGAAATTACAGATAAACAAAACAGTTTTTGGTTTGAGCAATAAGTTTTATATGTGCAAAATCAAAATTTTAAATAATCAGTCTTTGATTATCTTTCGCAAATACAAAATAAAATATTTTGGCACACAAATCATTTTGAACTAAAGGGCACTCGGCATAATGCAAACCTCAGCCATTGGCAACACAACATTCAAACCTTTTACT
This sequence comes from Myxine glutinosa, assembly GCF_964187855.1. Classification (NCBI taxonomy): domain Eukaryota; kingdom Metazoa; phylum Chordata; class Myxini; order Myxiniformes; family Myxinidae; genus Myxine; species Myxine glutinosa. The sequence goes on along the minus strand of NC_136266.1, from coordinate 180,727,655 downwards.
TCACGCACCTTTAAGTATACAGGTACATACCATTCAAGGATACTTGGCGTAACCAACCCGTCATGTCACCACAATATTTAGCTCACAGTCAGAGAAACAAACAAACAAAAAAACAGACAAACAGAGTTAAAAACGTCGCATAAAAGTTTCCATTTCAGACACATCAACATCTCACTTTTCGTGCCTTTTCCTTTGCTAATTTTGTCACAATTCAACCAGATCGAGTGCTGATGCCTGGGCATGTTCGATTGATGTAGTTGCCAAGGCAACTAGTCTCTTTTACAACATTGTAGAGCGTATGTAAGTTTTTATAACTTTGAGCTTTGAGAAACTACGTTCACCGCTTGCCACTGATACTGGAAGTGTGCGAAGGATCCTCAAAGCAACGGAAAGATTAGGCACATTATCCAGGAGTTTTTGTCGTAGCATGAAGAGAAGTACTTCTTGTGGCAGCATGGACTTGGGAAGTCTTCGAGCTTTTGCTACAAGTTCAGTAATGCGCCCCTCTGATGTCTGCGCTCTAGGCGGCTGCCTAGCTGGCCTAATGGTAGCGCCGGCCCTGGAAACACTGTTATTCACGATTTAACACAAAGCTTCCATTTTGAGTCTTCACATCGATCTTATAATTACGTCAAGACAGGCATGTAAAATCGTTCTTTCTTTTTTGTGGGTTAAAGTTAAAACACACCTTGGCTTCATGTTTACCTGCCTCGTACCATGCTTCATCGGTATTGCAATCCACACAGAAATTATTGAAATTGATAATTTACCACGGTTTATTCCCAAAGCAGAGTTTGATACAAGATTGTCACCCATGCCAGGCCTTAAATCAAAGTTAAAAGGGGAAAAAATTCTACTCGTCCTATCAAACCTCTGTTGTATCCACATCACGTTGTCCATGGCATTTACCTAGGTCGACATTTAAACTCTCTATTGAGCTCTCCAGTCTAGTTTCCATTCAAAAGGAGATCAGACCACTAAATCTGCCGTTCTGGTGGTGCACCAAGAAAGGGTGCTGCATGCATAGAGTACGCCTCCTCTTCATTGGGGATTCAGTTTTCTGAGCAGTTTGTTTGTAGCTTGTGGCTGTTAATGATCTCGTGGTACCCTTCAAAACGAGTTGGCCATTGTGCTCGCTGTGTTGTGGTGAGAGTGCCGAGGTGTGAATATGGCACAATACCCCTCCTTCTCTACACTACCGGTCAAAAGTTTTGGAACACCTCAATTTTTCCAGTTTTTATTGAAATTTACGCAGTTTAATGTCTCAATCTATTCTGAAATTAAGCACAGAACAAATAAACAATTGGATATAAAAAATAAATCATAGAATCATTTTGTTCAACAAAATTTAATTTAAATTTTTGACTCAGCAAAGTAGCCACCTTCTACAGGTATAACCGCCGAACATACTCGTGGCATTCTTTCTACAATGGAAATCAAATATTGTTCGGGAAGTTCTTCCCAACACTGTTGCAGAAGTTCCCACAAATGTGCTGCACTTGTAGGTTGCTTTGCTTTTACCCTTCTGTCCAGTTCATCCCAAACCAGCTCGATGGGGTTTAAGTCTGGAGACTGTGCTGGCCATTCCATGATTTGAAGCCTACCGTCTTGTTCTTTTCCTCGAAGGTAGTTTTGACATAGCCTGGAGGTGTGTTTAGGGTCATTACCTTGCTGTAGGATGAAACCCTGACCAACTAGGCATATACCAGAGGGGTATTGCATGGCGCTGAAAAATGCTGTGGTAGCCCTTTTGGTTCAGGGTGCCAGTCACTCTGTGCAAGCCGCCGACTCTGGATCCAGCAAAAGAGCCCCAGACCATCACGCTTCCTCCTCCATGTTTGACAGTTGGTGTCACACACTGAGGATCCATCCTTTCGCCTCCTCGACGGCGTACAAAAACCCTGCGTGATGAACCAAAGATTTCAAATTTTGATTCATCGGTCCATAAGACCTTCTTCCAGTCTTCAGTAGTCCACTGGCGGTGCTTCATGGCCCAGGCAAGCCTCTTTTCCTTATCTTGCCATCTTAGCAATGGCCTTCTTATCGCCACTCGACCTGTCAAACCTGCAGCTCAAAGTCTTCTCTTCACAGTTAAAACTGAGACTTGCTTACTGCGACCAGTGTTAAGCTGTGCTTGAAGCTGTTGTCCTGTGAGCCGCCGATCATGCAAGCTGTTGACTCTCAGAAACTTGTCTTCTGATTCTGTTGTGGCTTTGGGTCTGCCAGACCTCTTCCTGTCAGAGTTTCCTCCAGTTTCCAATATACTACTTCCTGCAGTGCAATATTGTCCAAATAATGCTTCAGAGGGTGTAATAATGGTCTTTTCCAATACAGCTTTCATACAGACAGGGGGTTTGTAATCAAGTAATCAGCAGAGGTTGGGACACCTGTAGGAATTGTTTGCATCAACTTTCAAGGCTTAATTTACTTACATTGCTGCAGAACAGCTGTAAGTTGTTAACCCATTACTTGTTCCCTGAAGAAGGCCTTTTTTATAATATAACTGCAATTTACATTATTTTCCCATTTTTGGTAACCTAAACTTTTTTTTAAACCTCGAGCAGTTTACTGCTTACCTTTGTACCATTTCAGGTTATTCACTGGACTTGAATTGCTTAAATTTCAATAAAAACTGGAAAAATTGAGGTGTTCTAAAACTTTTGACCGGTAGTGTATGTTTACGTGAAACTCGATGGAAATATTTTAAACACCATAACATTCAAGTTCACAAAATATTTACCATTCCCATCCTTTTTGACATATTATTAGCAGAATGTGTGTGGCTATATGGTGTTGGTCCAAAGGCCAGCTCCATTAGCTTGAAAGATCCCATGGAATATTTTTAAAACTCCAAAATGGTTCAAATATTAGATAGCTAGTTGCCTTAAGTCATCCGATACAGTACTCCTCCCAGCTCCGCACTATAATGAATTTCTTTATCTCCATGAATTTTGCCAAGAATATAACTAAGAACCAGATTTTTTTTAAAGGCAAACACATTTCTACTGAGATATATCTTACTGTCCCAGTTTTGCATGATTAACAACATCATGAAACTTTGTGTTTTTGGGAAAGAAGTTTATTTTCTTTGCATACTTTTAGAAATCTAAAGTGTCTTGCGAATGTGAAATTTCTCATTAATTCTCATGGTGCCTGAGTCTCGTCGTCGATTGCATATCTATTTCTCCCCAGCCCTCTTGGAGAGTAGTTAAGATCTAAGTACACACGGCTGGTGTTAGTCTCTAATGAATGCCACTTTCAGGCGAAAACGTTGAACTTTTAAAGCTTTTTTATTTTTGACAAGTTCGTTTGGATTTAATTATAATATCTCCTTACTTAATGTTAAATATTCTCACAATGTGATTTTAATATTCCTGTGTGTTCAATTAAACAAGCCTTACCTGTAATTGAAATGAAAAAATATATAGCTGTACTTACCTTTCAATATTCCTGAAATTGTTGTTTAAATATTATTGTCTGTTACATTAATTATTCCTTTGGTAACTATTTAAATACTCTCGACATTGCATTGATTTATGCATGTAATTTCAATTACAGTACAATGATTTGTATTTCCTTAAATATTCCTGAAATTGTGATTCAAAATTTTTTTTTTTTTTTTTTTTTTTAAATATACAGGATCGAGGCTCGTGAAAGAGTTAACATTTATCACACAAACAAATCAAACAGACAAACAAACAAAGTATATAATAAGGGGAGCGGTAGACAAGATGGGGAGAGAAGGGGAAGCACACAAACACAACATTTGAGAGCAGGGACATCGGGAGATCTGTGGGAGGGAGAGGGCTTGGTGGGAGGAGGCGTGGGAAGGGGGGGGCGGGGGGGGGGGAGAAGTATAAAACACAAGGACACAAAGGACTTCCAGGAAAGAACTTGGTATTTCAAAACGGTTCATTTGGGGTGAAATTAGCGGGGGTAGAAAAGATCAAGGTTTTGGATGGGGGAAGATAAGAGATGGTGGTGAACAGCTGTTTTAAACACCTGGAGGGAGGAGTGGGATTGAAGAGAGTGAGGGAGTTTGTTCCAGAGATGGGAGAAAAGCGGAATGAAGGAGTGAACGTGAGCAGAGAGTCTTGATTTTGGCAGTTTAACAATAAGAGGGTTGCAGGCAGATCTTGTGCGACCTGTAGGAATATTTGGGGGACAGAGCCCAGAGAGAGCTGGGGGGGCAAGGCCAGAGAGGAGTCGGTAGAAGACGGAAAGACCACCAACCTGCCTGCGGTGAGTGAGTGAAAGGCCCTTGGAGTTAACTTCATCGCAGGAGATTCCAATGATTCTGAACGCTTTGGTTTCAACAGCGTGAAGACGAGCTAGGTGTGAGGCAGGAGCACCAGCTCAGAGGGGAGAGCAGTATTCCATTGAGCTGCGGATGAAAGCCTTGTATGTGGTGAGGAGCTCAGGTGTGCCAAGGAAGGACTTTGCACGACGAAGGATGCCGAGTTGGCGACTGGCTTTGGAGGGCAGATTTGAAATGTGGTTTTCCCAGGAAAGATCATGGCAGATAGTGAGACCCAAAAGCTTGACTGACAGAACTTCTTGGAGAGGATTATTCAGAAAGTGGATGGGAGGGTTGTCCAGTCGGCCTTTTCGGAGAGACATCGTAAGAGTGTGAGATTTGTCAGGATTGAAAGACATGTTCCACTTGTTTGACGAGTCTGTGATTTTGTCCAGGTCTGCAGAGAGTGAGGAGGCTGCAGACTGCCCATCTGAGGGATGAGGAATGGAGCGGCAGAGAGTGGAGTCATCAGCAAAGAGATAGAGAGGATTTTCAAGAGAGTCACAGAGATCATTGATGAAGACCAGAAAAAGCGCAGGGCCCAGAACACTGCCTTGGGGAACTCCAGCCTGAACAGGAAGAGAAGATGAGAGAAACCCATTCAGGGCCACACGTTGACTACGACTAGAGAGGAAGTCCGCCAGCCATGCTTGGAGATTTCCATGGATATCAAAGGAGGAGAGTTTGGTGAGCAGAGCAGGGTGCCAAACCGTATCGAAGGCACGTGATATGTCAAGGGAGACAGCTCTAATTTCCTGTTTGGCATTGAGGACCTCCATCCATTGTTGAGACAGCAGAAGCAGCATGTCCAGAGTAGAGTGACCTGGTCTCAAACCAAATTGATGATCAGAGATCAAGCCATTGGAGAAGAGGAAAGATTTTATATCCGAAGCAATGATGGATTTTTTGACTTTGCTGATAATTGGAAGAAGGCTGATTGGTCTGTCGTTGCTAGGATCTGTTTTTGCACCTTTTTTGTGTAAAGCAGTGATGTTGGCTGATTTACAAGCAGATGGCAGATGACCTTGAGCAAAAGAGAGGGTGAAGAGAACAGAGAGAGGGAGTGAAAGAGTGGAAGAACAGGATTTCATGACCCGGGGGCTGATGCCGTCAGGTCCAGTTGCAGAATCAGAGTCGAGGGTTGACAGAAACTTTTCCACCTTGTCAGGAGGAAAGGACATAGAGTCCAGGAGCAGCTGGATACAACTGGGTATGGTGGGTACAGAGAGGGATGGGTTTGGGACACAAGATTTAGAGGCAAACACAGAGTTGAGGCATTCAGCTTTTTCACGTGAGGAGTCAGCTGTGTAGCCGTTTGAGGTAAGGGAGGGGATGGAGGGGGAACAAACACCTGAAACAGATTTGACCAGACGCCACAAGGATTTGGAAGAGGGAGACAGATAAGAGAGTTCGGTCTTGAGAACGGAGAGATATTGTTTCCTGGCTCTCCTGAGGGTGGACACACATTTGTTTTGGGCTTTGTGAAAGGAAATGAGATTTCCTTCCATTGGATTTGCTTTCCAGGAGGTGAAGGCAAGTTGTTTTTGGGCAACAGCCTCACCACAAGATTCCGTGTACCATGGACGGGAGGAAGGGTATGACAACTGAAGACGAGATGGGATAAATCTGTGCATGAGAGAGAGCAATTTACTTTGGAAGAATTCCCAGGATGAGTTGATGTCAGAGACGGTAGAGATGGGAGACCAGTCCAGATGATTGATGGCTGCTTGAAGACCGTGCCATTTGGCCTGAGTGAAATGCCAGACTCGTCGATGCTGAGGAGGCTCTCTGAGAATGGTCAGAGAGATGTCCACTTTAACAAGCACATGATCAGATGAGCCGATTGGAGCAGAAGAAGAGCAGCAGACATTTGCAGGGAAGTTAGTCATAACTCATAACCAAGTCAAGAAGAGAAGATGCTCCATTGACTGAGATCCGTGTCGGGAAATTGACAGATTGTGTCAGTCCCAGTGAGTCGCAGAAGTCCTTTGATGAGGAGCCATGGCTGGTGAGAGAGGTACCCACACCCAGCCAACTGGCATGGTGACAACTTAAATCACCACATATGAGGAAGAGAGAGTTGGGATGAGTAGATAGAAGTTGGTCCATATTATCAGACAGCGAGGTGTAGATGGAGTCATCACTGTTTGGTGGACGGTACAACACACATATGAACAAAAGGTGGGAGCGAAGGGGAAGCCATAGCCAGAGGTATTCCTGGGGGTGAGGTGGAGAGAGGGCAGTGCAGGGCGGGTGAGGAAGCGAGTTTTTTAAATAAAGATAGCAACCCCACCTCCAGCACAAGGCTCAACTCTATCATACTGGAGGAGGGAGTAACCCAGGAGAGATACTAAGGAATCAGAGACATCATGAAGGAGGAAAGTTTCTGTTAAGCAGATCAAGTCTGGTTTGTCAGAAGCAACCTGTATGGAGAGATCAGTCAAGTTTGAGCGAAGGCCCTGGATGTTTGAAGTCCATACCGTTAATAAAGAGGAAGGGGGAGCATCAGATACAGAAGAGGGGGAGAGGGGTAGGGTAAGATGTGGAAGAGGAGGAAGAGGTAGGGAGAGCTGTTGAAGGTGTGTCAGAGATTTCAGAATAGCTCGGAGAAAGGGAAGGATGGGGCAGACAAAATGTTTGATGGTGATTGGGTGAGGTACAGTGAGGTGTTATTTGAGGAGGGGGAAGAGCGAGGCAGAAGGTTGGGGGAGATGTAGGTGAGAGTTGGAAGGGGGAAGAAGCGGGGAGGATGCTATGAGGAGGAGGAGTGAGAGGGGGGAAATGGAGAAGAAATGAGGGTGGGGAGATTTTAAGGGGAGGGGTGAGGGGGGAGTTTATGAGGGGAGGGGTTGGGGGAGTCTCGGAGGGGTGGGGCGAGGGGGAGTCTTGGAAGGGAGGGGTGATGGGGAAGATTTGGAGGGGAGGGGCAAGGGGGAAGATTTGAAAGGGATGGGTGATGGGGAAGATTTGGAGGGGAGGGCAAGGGGGAAGATTTGAAAGAGATGGGTGATGGGGAAGATTTGGAGGGGAGGGGCAAGGGGGGAGATTTAAAAAAAAAAAGGTGATGGGGAAGATTTGGAGGGGAGGGGCAAGGGGGGAGATTTGGAGGGAGGGGTGATGGGGACGTTTTGGAGGAGAGGGGTGATGGGGAAGATTTGGAGAGGAGGGACGAGATTGGATTTTAGAAAATGTACGATTAATGGGAAACGAACATTTATTACAAAATGAGTTTCTTGTGACATTCGAGTCAAAGATCCGTTTAAGGACGCTGGAGGGTGGGGGGGGCGGGGGGGGGTGGAGTGCAGGTGAGTTTAGGGAATGTAGGAAAGAGGAATTGTAAGAGATGGAATTTTTTTTTGGAATGAATAGATTTGGTGAGCAAGTCGAAAGCACCCTTTTAAGGAAGAAGAAGAAAAAGGTGTTATAATATATGACACAAATACAGTACTTCAGGGGAAAGTTGAAACATTTTAAAATTTAACAGTGAAAAATATCTGGGGAAATGGGGGTGAAACACATGGTCGAAGAACGAATGAACAAATAAGAACAACGAATAAATGAATAAGAACAACGAATAAGAACAGAGAAGGAAATGTTTTAAACAAGGAAGTAGGCTATGGGGTGAAAAGATTGGGAAAACTGAGAGAACGAAAGTAATTGGAGCTCAATCGACGGACCGCTGAGAGAAAAACAAATCCTCAAGATAGGACACGGTACAAGGCCTCAAAATACGCGTCACGGAAAAACAGACGATTTTTTATACAGGTATGAAACATTAAAACCGAGAATCTTCCTCGGGACACACTATAGGTACACACACACCGAAAGATAAATACAGTTTCGACAAAAACCACAATTGTGAACAATTACTTAACTTCGAAAGCATGAGAGCGTGGACAGCTTCGAAAAACCGTGACCTCGCCGACAAAGATCTTGACGGCGAGTTCTTTTATTTTTGTCTTTTATTGTCTTGTCAAATATTATTATCTTTACATGAATTATTCCTTTGGTAATTATTTAAATATTCTCTCCATTGCATTGATTAATTATGCATGTAATTTCAATTATAGTACAATGATTTGTATTTCCTTAAATATTCCTGAGATTGTTGTATAAATATTTCTGTAGTTCTATTAAATATTCCTCAAAATGCAAAAACAACGATTTATCTGCTTAATCTCTAGCTCGTCTACAACGGAGAGAAGATGATCTGTTAAAGCCATTACAATATCCAATCAGTCCGTCCGTCCGTCTGTCAGTGGGTCCTGTTAACATTTTTTGGGTTTTTTTTGTCCGACTCCACCGAGGCAGCTCAACATACCGTAGACCTCTTACACCCTTTGGACCTGTTACACCCTTTGGACCTCTTAGATCCTTTGGACCTCTTACATCCTTTGGACCTCTTGCATCCTTTGGACCTCTTGCACCCTTTGGACCTCTTGCACCCTTTGGACCTCTTACACCCTTAGGACCTCTTACACCCTTTGGACCTCTTACACCCTTTGGACCTCTTACACCCTTTGGACCTCTTACACCCTTTGGACCTCTTACACCCTTTGGACCTCTTACACCCTTTGGACCTCTTACACCCTTTGGACCTCTTACACCCTTTGGACCTCTTGCACCCTTTGGACCTCTTGCACCCTTTGGACCTCTTACACCCTTAGGACTTCTTACACCCTTTGGACCTCTTACACCCTTTGGACCTCTTACACCCTTTGGACCTCTTACACCCTTTGGACCTCTTACACCCTTTGGACCTCTTACACCCTTTGGACCTCTTACACCCTTTGGACCTCTTACACCCTTTGGACCTCTTACACCCTTTGGACCTCTTACACCCTTTGGACCTCTTACACCCTTTGGACCTCTTACACCCTTTGGACCTCTTACACCCTTTGGACCTCTTACACCCTTTGGACCTCTTACATCCTTGAGATGACGTCTTAGACGACATTAGTCCCTCACACCATTTTACACTACTTTAGGATCCAAAAGGTTTTAAGGATCCTATGACTGGACAAAAACTGATGAGTTCCAAAAACTGATGAAAAATAAACGTTTTTCATCAATTCAGGACCCACTCGCTCATCCTACATAGTTTTCACTTCGTGAATACAGTAGTGTTACATCAGGCTTATCAATTCCCATGGGCCCATCCATCGAATTAAACTGAAAACCAACTTTATCACCCAATGCACCCCAGCTATGACCACACTCCCCCTCACTTGGGAATATTCATTTAATATACCTGTAATTGATTTTAAAATGTTCCTTTGCATTTCTGAAAAATATTCCTGTAATTGGGATTTAATTAATGCTTTGTTCCATTTGTTCCATTCCTGTACGTAAAGTTAAATATTCCTGCAACTGTAATTTTAAAAGTGCTGTAATTGCATTTAAATTATTAAAATATTAGTATGATTTTTACAATGTCCTCTAATTTTAATAAAAATATTTCCAGTATCTATCCTGAATTAAATTGTGTAATTACCCTTGCCAGAGGAGAGGGTATTGCATTTGAGTCCGTTTGTTACTTGACAGCCTAACCCTGGTGTTGGGCTAGCGGCTAGGGTGTCAGCTTAGGATTACCTAGGATCCTGGGTTCGAATCCTGGTCGATCGCTGAATTAACGCCAGGGGGGTTGACTCAGCCTGATCATCCTTCCGAGGTCGGCTAATTGAGTACCAGTTCACTGGTAATTCCCTGCTTGTCGTTAAAGGCGGCAAAAAGGGTTGGCGTCAGGAAGGGCATCCGGCCGTAAAACATTGCTTCAAAAAGGGGACCGAAAAACAACAACTACCACGGTTCCCGAAAAAGGCCAACCCCCGCTTGCGGGGAAAAATGGCCTCTAAAGGTGGTTTTTTTTTGTTGTTTTTTTGTTACTTGACAGCCTGGTGTTGGCTTGGTGGTTGGGGTGCCGGCTTGGGATCCTAGGATCCTGGGTTCGAATCCTGGTCGATTGCTACATTAACACCAGGGTTGTTGACTCAGCCTGTCATCCTTCCGAGGTCGGCAAATTGAGCACCAGCTTGCTGGGATGAATGATCCTGGTGTGTACCCCGGTTTAGAATAGGTACACCGTATCCCTGCGCATCGTAAGAGGTGACTAAGGGCTGGCGCCAGGAAGGGCATCCGGCCATAAAAACATTGCCTCAAACAGGGAACCATGATTGTCATGGGACCCGCAAGGATAACCCCTGCTCTCGCAGGGAAAATGGCCTTAAAACGATCATTCATTCATTTTTTCCGTTTGTTACTTGCCGGAAAAGACTCCGGCAAGTATGTTGATCGGTTGGTTTGTTACTTGCCGGAAAAGATTCCGGCAAATATGTTGATCGTCTGTCTGTTTGTCTGTGCGCAGACTACGTCTACACCGTTGCACGTAGAATCGCCAAACTTTACACACATATTTGTCTTGCCCTGGAATAGACTGTGCCCAATTTTTAACTCTCGGCCCAAGGCCTCCATTATGACGTCATACTTTGATAATTCGACAAGTACAAAACTTCATCCAATCAAGATGCAATTTCTTGAGCGCCATGTCGGCATAAACTGGTGGAGAAAAAATAATAATGATGACGTCATTGTTCACGTGGTTCGGCCGCCATCTTGGAAAAATGTAAAAACTTTGCACCTCTATATCTCCGAAAGTGCTGAATGGAAAAAATTGAGACATGGCTCATTGTAAAGAATTCACCATGGGGAATAACATATATTAATGATGATGTCTTAGGTGCCTCCATTATGATGTCATAATTCAACATGTACAAAACTTCATCCGATCAAGATGAAATTTCTGGAGCGTCGCTTCGGGAGAAATTGGTGGAGAAAAAAAATAATAATGACGTCATTGGTCATGTGGTTCGGCCGCCATATTTATTTTAACACAAAAGCCTTAAAAACCACTAAAAACACTTTTTTCTCCAAAACGGCTAAACAGATAGAGTCAAAATATTACATTCATGATCACATACCCATGGTGAACAAAAGGTTCCATGACAATGACATCATAGGTCAAATGGTTTGGCGGCTATGACTTTTTGAAGAATAAAACTTTAAAAAGCCACTGCTCCAGAACAGCTGAACAGATTGAATGGAAACTTCAAACGTATGTTCCCTATGCCTTGCGCATACCATGGCGTCCTTGAATAATTCATATGTGACATGGTTTGGCAGCCATATTGGATTGAACAAAAATCTTTAAAAATTTTTTATATCTCTTGAGCCGCTTCATTCATCGATGTGAAACTTCAAAGTAATGTTGCAGTCCTAAAGCGGAACAAGTGTTTGAAATTTCAATATGATTGGTCTTATGGTCTGGCAGCCAGAAGTTGTTATTGTTTGAAGAAAAACTCTACTATATTATCTTCTCCTGCCATGTGAGTTTTCATATATCTATTAATTATGTACTGTTTGAAGTCGGTGACATCCTTTTTCATTAATTATGCACGTCTATTAATTATGTGCTATCGGAATGTACCTTTCAACACTTTGGACTGCCGAGACCCATTGTACCTTTACAGAACCTTTAAGACCCATAAGACCACCAAGACCCCAACATACCCTGAATATCCTTAAATACCATGAAGAAGCAGAGGACCCCAAGGATCCAAGAGTCCCCGAGGACTCAAAAGACTCCGAAGACCTCGACCCTGAAGACGCCGAAGACCCAAAATACCCCGATGACTCAAAACAACCCAATGACCCAACATATCCAAAAGACCCCAAGTACCCAAAAGAGCCATAGGACCCAGATGACCCAAAAGACTCATAGGATGCAAAATACCTCGGGAACTCAAAAGACCCCGACCGCCTCGTTAAAATAAAAAAAATTCTATTTTATAAAGAAGACATCAAGTGTCACGCGTGTCCGATGCAAGTGAGGTTGTACAAAATAATGAAAGAATGTACAAAAACACCCTACAAAATACACCTCACAAACACATCCTTGCAATCTCCGATTGCTCTGCTCTTTCTTTGTATGTATAATACAAATGTATAATGTATAATACTCTGCTTGTTGTATGTATAATATTCCTGTCATTTTAGTGAAAATATTTCCAAACTCTGTCCTAAATTAAATTGTGTAATTGCATTTTTAATATTCCTGTGTATTTCGATTGATGTTATTTTAATTTTTTTCCTCTTTCAATTATATTTTTCTTACATCTTTGCTGCTGTTATTATGTAACTAAACAATTGGAAGTAACCTAAAAGACCTGTCTAATTTGTCTCACATTGTGGTGAGCAGGAATCGAGGTGGGGCCTGATCTTTGTGGTACACCTGATGTACCAACACAGCTGACATGCCGTGTGCCTTGTCCTGGTGATTGCGTGCTTAGTAACTGGGGTTCCTGGTCATCCTGCTCACACTCTTGCTCTGACGGGACAACAGCCGGCGTTCTAACACGGGCTCGTGCTATTCTGGCTCTTCCAGGAGAGGGTAGGTGATATGATGCTCCTGTAATGAGCTTGAGATACACACTGATTGGAAATATTGATCATCAGGTTTCTGGACTAAACGAGAGTCCTTATGAATCACACCACCTATAGTGAGTTAATATGGATTATTTTTTCTCTCTCTCTCTTGTTTGGAAAGTGTTGCTCTTTTTGGAAAGTTTGCTGATTTTTCTTATCTTTCTTATCTGGACATCGAAGCTCATTTGAAAGCTAGCGAACAGAGGTTGAGAGATCAATCTACAAATAATGGGGGTGAAGGGGAACAGATGGGCAAGCGATGGATACAGCACAGTGAATAGGAACATGTTATTTGAGGACCTGTGTGCAGAGGTAAATAAGTGTTTGTTGTTTGCCGTTTTTTGCTGGGAAATTATCACAAATATGCATTGTTTATTGTTTTACTTATCATGGTAATCTACCATATAAATCACAATTGTCAGTTTGTGTGTTTGTACAGATGTCTGTCCCCCTTCACAAGGGTAAAGTTTTAAGGGCCAATCTTTTGACATGAATGTGTGTTCACTACGGTCTAATTTTGAGGATAATACAAACTTGAAAAACATTTTTCATAAAAGAGAAATTATGTCTCTTCTATTGGAATTGTAGATGGTGGTTCGAAAACCGAGCCTCAAGGGCGGTGTACAGAAACGTTAAAAAAACAAACAATCAATACAAGGCGCAGGGAGGTGAAAGTCGCAGCACGTGATGTGCAACGTATGCAGAGTAAAACGAGTGTTCATTTACATCTTTATGATATCTAATAAATAAAGATATAAACACACCTGACAATAGGCCGAGGCTTCAGACTTTGGCATGCTCACGAGGCTGCACCGTCGAATAAACTGTTCCAGCCCATCATTTTTGACGGGCCTTTTACGAGTTGAGATTAAAGCATGTGTTCTGGAACCACCATATAATTGTTCTTTGCATCCCTAAATGAAAGAAAATCGACATGAAATGGAATAGTTTGTGATGCATTGAAATAATGAATATTGAAGGAGAAAAACAATGACCACTTAACCATAAAAAAAATAAAACGTGACTGGTCATTAAATGTCCTTTGACATTTGGTTCTGTTTTCAATATTCATGTATTTCTTGGTGAAGTGTTGATGCATTTGTTTGAAAGCACAAGGTTCAGAGAATAATGAGAAAAGCAGCAGAACGTCCATTACAGACTCACTTGTCAAGAAACTATTTGATGAGACACAGAAGTGTTTTCTCCTTTCACAGTTGATGTTGTTCTATGCAATTTTGTTCAATATGATCCATTTTAGAAGAACGTTTCTGAAAGTGTATTTACATCTCGACTCTTGAGTATGTTCATCAGTAGTGATGAGAAATGCCCATCATAATTTAGGCACAGGACACCAGTAATTAAATATATTAATTGTCAGGATTTGATGAAATTTTTTTTTCCATCATTAACTCCATCACACTCATACTGTCATTCTCTCTTTCTCGAGACTATATTGTGGTTTATGCATAAGTACCCTAATTTAATTATTATCTTATGTTCAACTTTCATGTTGACCGAAAATGTTGTTGTTGTTTCATGTTTCATGTTGTTGAAAAAGGGGACCGAAAAACAACAACAACCACAGTTCCCGAAAAAGGCCAACCCCCGCTTGCGGGGAAAAATGGCCTCTAAAGGTGGTTCAACTTTCATGGACAGTCACCGGGGAGGCCTGAATGAATATCCCTGCATTAGATACATAAACTGTAAAATTCTTCCAATACCTACATGAATATTTCAAAATATATCATTACATTAGCTACATAAACAAAAATAAGTCTTTTATACAAGGGTCGAGGTTCATGTAGGAGCTAAATAACAAATATCAGCAAGTTTTAAAACGACAAAATAGTATGGTTTTGGGAGTCGAGAGAGGAGCTAGAGGGTGAACATACACAAGCAGAAAAGGAGGATTATAAAAACAAGATGATGTCATGCAGAGCACAATACTTGCAAAATCCACCCCCTCACACCACCCCCCCCCCACTACCACGCCCTCCGAAAGGTTGCCATTGGTCCATCAAATTGTCCATTTCATCAAGATTAAAATTGACGATGTTGATCAAAGCTCGGGTTAATATGATGAAAAGTGATGATTTTTCAGATGAAAATTGATGATTTTAGAAGTTTGACCTTAAGTTGAGCTTTGACCTTTTGACCTCAAAAATAGTTGGTTTCCCAATTCCGTGAGGCACTATGCAAATGCTATTACATTTTCAAGTGAATCGGATGAAAATTGATGATTTTAGAAGATTGACCTTAAGTTGACCTATGACCTTTTGACCTCAAAAATAGTTGGTTTCCCAATTCCGTGAGGCACTATGCAAATGCTATTACATTTTCAAGTGAATCGGATGAAAATTGATGATTTTAGAAGATTGACCTTAAGACCTCAAAAATATTTGGTTTCCCAATTCCGTGAGGCACTATGCAAATGCTATTACATTTTCAAGTGAATCGGATGAAAATTGATGATTTTAGAAGATTGACCTTAAGTTGATCTTTGACCTTTTGACCTCAAAAATAGTTCGTTTCCCAATTCCGTGAGGCACTATGCAAATGCTATTACATTTTCAAGTGATTTCGGATGAAAATTGATGATTTTTCACATGAAAATTGATGATTTTGGAAGTTTGACTTTGAGTTGACCTTTGACCTTTTGACCTCAAAAATAGTTGGTTTCCCAATTCAGTGACACAATATACAAATGCTGTTCGATTTTCAAGTCAATCGGATTTAAAATGGAGATTTTAGAAATTTGACCTCCAGATGACCTTTGACCTTTGACATCAAAATCAACAGGCTACTCAATTGTGACGACCTCTACAACTTGGGGAAGTTTCATGACGATCGGTTTAGAATTGTGACCTGTAGGCGAGTAACAAACAGACAGACAAACAAACAGACGAAATCTTCGATTTTGCAAGTAATAATGAGAAAAAATGGCCTGGAGAGGAATATAACCCAAAATAATCTGTGTGTGTGGAAAAGATGGTGGATAAGTGTGGGTGAGTGCATGAGGTAGTTATTTACAGCACATTTGAAAGACTAAAGTGAGGATGAGACAATGGACACAGGCAGACGATTCCACATTCGGGAGAATAATTAGGGAAGGAATTAGGTGGGTGAGCTTTAGGAGAATAAGAAGGTGAGGATTTCTTGAGGAATACATGCGGCCGACCTGGGGTGGCTTGAGGAGTGCACAGGTAGGAGAGGGCAGGAGTAGCAAGAAGAGACGTAAGCCTGCGTAAGCCTATTTGGAGAGTGACAGTCTTTGGGAATCTGCCTTGTCTTGACATCCCAATGGTTTGGAAGGCCTTCTTTCAAGAAGATCAAGGTAGAAAGCAGGAGCACCAGCCTAGATTAGGGAGCCATACTCCATTCTAGGGCTGGGCGATATCTCAATATTATTGGCTCAATAAGATATTTTTAAAGTATCGTCAACACGATATTACAATTTTTAAACTGTCGATGTGTCGACACGTTCGATTATTGAAAAAAATGGTGTGCGGTATCGTAAACTGAAGATTTTGAGATGTATTCCCATTGTTGTTGGTAAGAATATCGACATGAAGGACTCATTTTATCATAATTACAATAGTCCCGGTCAAAAAAAGATATACACCACCTTTCTATCCTTACTAACTTCCTTCACTCTCGCAGCCAACATGTGGCTCTCAATGGAATTCCTACACCTCCTCTCCCTGTCAATGCTGAAGTGTTCTCGGCCACATCCTATTCCTAATATTCATCAACAATTTCCCTGACTCTCTGGAAAATCCCTTTTTCAACTTATCTATTTGCTGATGACGTCATTCTCCATTCTTTGGATAGGCAGGCAGCAGCCTCTTCCCTCTCTTCAGAGCTTAACAAAATCACAAACTGGTCAAACACTTGGAATATGTCTTTCAATTCTGAGAGATCCCACGCATTCACTCTCTCGGAAGGACAACATGACAAACCCTCCCATTTACTTTCTTAACAATCCTTTCAAATAATTTCAGGCATTCAAACTATTGGGTCTCACTCTCAGTGATGATCTCTTTTGGGAGAGCCACATTTCAAAGTTGGCCTCCAAGCCAGATGCCGACTGGGCATCCTCTGTCAGGCTAAGTCCTTCCTTGGCACCTCTGAGCCACTATCCATGTCCAAGGCTTTCATCCACAGCTTGATGGAACGCTGCTCTCTACTCTGGGCTGGCACCCTTGCTTGATGCCATGGAAACCAAGGACTTCAAGATCATTGGAATCTCTCGTGATGAAACTGAGTCTAGGGCCTATGACTTCCTTCACCATCGCCAGACATGTCAGTCTTGAACCCTCTTCCCTTTCAATGTTTGTACCCCCACTCGTTATCTGCAGGATGCACACCATCCACCAGAAACCTCCTACTAATGAAACTTAGGAGGAGGTTGTTGGTGGAACCTTTTGGTCTGCCTGTGGAAACCTTCCACCCTCTCTACAAACCCACTGTTCCTTCCATGTCTTAAAAACAGGTGTTCTCATATCTTCCCCCATCCAAAACCTTTTCTGTTCTCCCCTCTGGGCTGGTGCTCCTGCCTCACACCTAGCTCGTCTTCACGCTGTTGAAACCAAAGCGTTCAGAATCATTGGAATCTCCCGCGATGAAGCTAACTCCAAGGGCCTTTCAGTCACTCACCACAGGCAGGTTGGTGGTCTTTCCGTCTTCTACCGACTTCTCTCCGGCCTTGCTCCCCCAGCTCTCTCTGGGCTCTGTCCCCCAAATATTCCTACAGGTCGCACAAGATCTGCCAGCAACCCTCTTCTGGTTAAACTGCCAAAATGAAGACTCTCTATTCACCTTCACTCCTTCATTCCTCTTTACTCCTGCCTCTGGAACAAACTCCCCCACTCCCTTCAATCCCACTCCTCCCTCCAGGTCTTTAAAACAGCTGTTCACCACCATCTCTTATCTACCCCCATCCAAAACCTTGATCTTTTCTAACCCCGCTAATTTCACCGCAGATTCACTTTTTTGAAATACCACCTTCCTTCCTGGAAGTCCTTGCAATGTCCTTGTGTTTTATACTTCTCCCACCCCTCCCCCCCCCTTCCCACGCCGCCTCCCCCCAAGCCCTCCCACAGATCTCCCGATGTCCCTGCTCTCAAATGTTGTGTTTGTGCTTCCTCTTCTCTCCCCATCTTGTCTACTGCTACCCTTATTATGTGTTTTGTGTGTCTGTTTTGATTTTTTTTGTGTGATAAATGTTAGCTCTTTCACGAGCCTCGATCCTGTATTCAAAAAAATAAATAAATACAAAAGACCTTGATCTTTTCTACCCCTGTTAATACAACCCGAATCCACCTCCTTCAAATTCCCATTTCTCTCCTGAAAGTCCTTGTAGTGTCCATCTTGTATATCCCATGTAGCCCAACCCAGCCCTCCGCCTTCCACAGATCTCCCGATATCCCTGTTCCCTACCGTTGTTGTGATTTCCTCTCTCGGTTCGTATTGTCTTTTGCTTCCGTTGTTACCTGTTATATGTGTTAGCTCTTATGTGAGCCTCGACTTAGTACACAAGTTTTTTTTCCAAAACTATGAACTTTTCTACACCCATGAAACCAACCCCAAACCCTTCCAAAAATTTGCTTCTGTATCCATCTTGTCCACCTCTTGCGTTCTCTTCTACCTCTCACCATTATCCACGTGCTTTCTTGGTCCGTATCTGTCAATTTTTTCCCTCGACCATTTCCCACCCTTCTCCTCCTACTGTTCCTTTTGTTATGTTGCGTCCTGATCTGTTCTGCGTTCTAGCTCTTCCATGTGCCTTGACTATACACACAAAAAATAAGAGGAAGAAAAAAAAAGGGCACCAACAAAGGTCCCCCACTGTTTCCACTAAATGGGGGGAATCAGGCAAGCACTTGAGCAGGTGTTGCTGAATATCAAAGGAAGACCACTTAAAAACCAAAGGTGAATGCCAGAAAATGTCAAGGTACAGAGATATCCAGCGAGATAACTCGGACCTCTTGCTTGTGGTTCAGGACATCCACCACTGCTTTGTCAGACTAACATATGCAATGGAGAATGAAAAGTTTGACATGGAAAGATCTCGTAATGAATGATTACCATTTGGGGAGATGTGTGATCGAAAATAGACACACTGAGGAAGTTCAGTCATTTCACAGAATGACTGCTGCTCAGCCATTAATTGAAGTATGTGAATCAACACCAAGTCATCTGACATGATGGCAATTAAAATCTCCTTGGATTAAGAAGAGTGAACAGGGATGAGGAGAGAGAAGATTGCCAATTTTTGTGGGGAGTTTTGTAATATATGATGTCATCATATTTGGGAGGATAGGAGATCGTAGCAAGAAAATACGTTGCTACGGAGAGGCACTCAAGGCCATATAGTCTTTTTTTTTGGATACAGAGTCAAGGCTCGTGTAAGAGCGACAACATTACACACGAGAACAGGCACAGACCAATAAAACATACAATAAATAAAGGGAGCGGGAGACGAGAGGGGGAGAGAGAGGAAAACATACAAGCACAACAACAGTAGATAACAAGGATGTCGGTAGATCTGTGGAAGGGAGAGGGCTGGGTGTATGCGTGAGAGAGGGGGTGGGAAGGGGTGCACGGTATAAAACAAATTGACACTACTAGGAATTTCAGGAAAGAAGTTGGAGATTGAAAGAGGTGGGTATAGGGTTTTAACGGGGGTAGAAAAGATCAAGGTTTTGGATGGGGGAAGATAAGATATGGTGGTGGACAGCTGTTTTAAAGACCTGGAGGGAGGAGGGGGATTGAAGAGAGTGAGGGAGTTTGTTCCAGAGACGGGAGAACAGAGGAGTGAAGGTGAGCAAGAGAGTCTTGATTTTGGTAGTTTCACCAAAGAGGGTTGCTCGCAGATCTTTTGCGACCTGTCGGAATATTTGGGGGGACAGAGCACAAAGAGAGCAGGGGGAGCAAGGCCGGAGAGGAGTCGGTAGAAGACAGAAAGACCACCAACCTGCCTGCGATGAGAGAGAGAAAGGCCCTCGGAGTTAGCTTCATCACGGGAGATTCCAATGATTCTGAAAGCCTTGGATTCTACAGCGTGAGGATGAGCTAGGTGTGAGGCAGGAGCACAGCCCAGAGGGTTAGAGCATTATTCCATTGAGCTGCGGATGAAAGCTTTGAAGTTTTGTATGAAGAAGAGCTCAGGTGTGCCAAGGAAGGACTTCACACGACCGAGGATGCCCAGTCGGCGACTGGCTTTGGAGGCCAGCTTGGAAATGTGGTTTTCCCAGGAAAGATCATGGCAGATAGTGAGACCCAAAAGCTTGAGTGACAGAACTTCTTGGAGAGGATTGTTGAGAAGGTAGATGGGAGGGTTTTCCAATCGGTCTTTTCGGAGAGACATCGTAAGAGTGTGAGATTTGTCAGGATTGAAAGACATGTTCCACTTGTTTGACCAGTCTGTGATTTTGTCCAGGTCTGCAGAGAGTGAGGCGGCTGCAGACGGCCGATCTGAGGGATGAGGAATGGAGCGGCAGAGACTGGAGTCATCAGAAAGAGATAGAGAGGATTTTTTAGAGAGTCGGAGAGATCATTGATGAAGACCAGAAAAAGCACAGGGCCCAGAACACTGCCTTGGGGAACTCCAGCCTGAACAGGAATGGGAGATGAGAGAATTACAAACTCGTCCTAAACTAATGCTTCCCCTTATATTCATAGGGGGAAGCACGAGTTTAGAAAGGTTGCAACATTAGCTTTAAAGGTGATGGGATTAGTAGTTATGGCTTTTACATATGTACACAAATAATACACACACAAACACAAACACACACACAAACACACACACAAGCACATACATAGACACACACCCACGCACACAGACACACACACACACACACACACACACACACACACACACACACACACACACACAAACACACACACACACAAGCACATACACAGACACACATTCACGCACACACAGACATACACAAGCAAGCACACACACACACACACACACGCACACACACAGACACACACCCACACACAAACACACACTCTCACACACACACACACGCACACACACAAGCACACCCACAAACACACACACACACACACAAGCACATACATAGACACACACTCATGCACACACATACACACACACACACACAGTCACACACACACACACACACACACACACACACACACACACACACACACACACACACACACACACAGACACACACACACACAGACACACACACACTTTATAACGTGTCCACATGAAAGTGGATACTTTGAGACCTGGGAGGGCTCCGTTCCAACTTCTGAAACCCGCCAATGGAGATAACAACCATACATGGCATATGCTAAGCTATCGGCCTTTCTTTTTTTCTTATTTAAAATTTTTTTACGTACGCGTTTATTGTTTTTTTTACATACATTTTTATTAACGGATGCTTTTTCTTTTTTTCCCATTTACCAGCATTATTGTCATGGTTGTTTCACAGTTTACACTTATATAAATTACAATTTTCAAATGCTAGATATTTATTGAGGTTTTTTTCACTGAAGTTTTTAAATGTAAATTTTCATTTACGGACACTTTCTGACGGTTCTGTGATTTTTCTAAGTGTTGCGACTTCACTGTCTGTCAGTTTGCCAAATATCAGTTTTTTACGACACCTGGAAGGTACCGAACATTAATATCAGTCAATCAGTCAGTCAAACAATCAGTCATTCATTGGTTAGAAAGACCTTTATATATTAGATTAAATATAAATTTTCCTTAGTAGGTGTAGGGAAGTATTTTAGGCATCCACAAAAAGTAGGGAAAAAACAAATTGATGCCGGGAATGCCGAGTACTCCTGCCATTACTAAATATTGAAAAGCAACAGGCATGGGCCTGAGATAACAGGTGTATGGAGTCAGGGAGGGCAGCCAGGTGTGGGATTCTGGAGGAATGTATGTGACCTGGACGGGCTGGGGAGAATGGAGGGACGGGAGGGGAGAGGGCTCCAGGTGGAATTCTGCACACCAACAACTGGAGATGGGAATCATTTTCTCTTTGGATCCCTTTCACTGTATTTTTTTACAAGCTTACGGACGTTGTCAGTTATAGGCAAGAATGAGTTTATTCATATTTCAAAATCCATTATGAGTATTTTTATGGATTTTATTTGAAAAGTCCAATTGAATAAGCTATTTGAAAGCAAGAGGAGAGAAAGTTTCTTGCATATCTTGTTTCCTGGTGCTTGTACAATAATTATAAATATCAGATGCGAAAGTAAATTGTGTAGCGAGGAAAAAGAAGAAGAAATGGTGGATGAATTATCAGAGATGCAAGCCAAGAAAGTTTTTTTGTTTTGTTAAAATCGTGAATAAAAAACAAGCGCGTGATTTTTGGGAAAATGACCCTAGTCGTTGAAGAAAAAGTCTGTGAGGTCAAGCTCCTTTGTCCACTCTATTGCTACTGTCATTTACCATTTGAGAGGAATACTAATGGAGAGATAGGTGAGGTTGGCTAAAGGTTAACTGACACCTCCAGTGACACCTCCAGTGGAAACCTTAACGATAACAAGGCCTAACGCATACTTTGCGGTCCTGATGATGAAAAGAAAGGTTTTGAGGAGATTCCATAATTCTTTATAACGTGTCCAATCTCCATGTACATTATAAATGTTTTTTTTTCTGTAAACTTTAATAACGTTTCGGTTTAAGGGGTAATTGATGATGAGTTATGAATTGATGATGAGTTATGAAATTCTGTCTACAAGCAATATTCCCCACATCCCATAACTGAATAAGGATTTTAATATGTTTGTTGTAATAATCAATAATTCTGTCTAAAAGAAAGCTTTTGAGGAAATTCCATGATTTCCTCTTCTTTTTAACGTGTCCAATCTCCATGTAAATTATAAATGTTTTTTTCTGTAAACTTTAATAACGTTTCGGTTTAAGGGGTAATTGATGATGAGTTATGAAACTCTGTCTATAAGCCATATTGCCCACATCCCATAACTGAATAAGGATTTTAATATGTTTGTTGTAATAATCAATAATTCTGTCCAAAAGAAAGCTTTTGAGGAAATTCCATGATTTCATCTTCTTTTTAACGTGTCCAATCTCCTTGTAAATTATAAATGTTTTTTTCTGTAAACTTTAATAACGTTTCGGTTTAAGGGGTAATTGATGATGAGTTATGAAACTCTGTCTATAAGCCATATTGCCCACATCCCATAACTGAATAAGGATTTTAATATGTTTGTTGTAATAATCAATAATTCTGTCTATAAGAAAGCTTTTGAGGAAATTCCATGATTTCCTCTTCTTTTTAACGTGTCCAATCTCCTTGTAAATTATAAATGTTTTTTTCTGTAAACTTTAATAACGTTTCGGTTTAAGGGGTAATTGATGATGAGTTATGAAACTCTGTCTATAAGCCATATTGCCCACATCCCATAACTGAATAAGGATTTTAATATGTTTGTTGTAATAATCAATAATTCTGTCTATAAGAAAGCTTTTGAGGAAATTCCATGATTTCATCTTCTTTTTAACGTGTCCAATCTCCATGTAAATTATAAATGTTTTTTTCTGTAAACTTTCATAACTTTTTGGTTTAAGGGGTAATTGATGATGAGTTATGAAATTCTGTCTATAAGCCATATTGCCCCCATCCCGTAACTGAATAAGGATTTTAATATGTTTGTTGTAATAATCAATAATCCTGTCTAAAAGAAAGCTTTTGAGGAAATTCCATGATTTCCTCTTCTTTTTAACGTGTCCAATCTCCATGTAAATTATAAATGTTTTTTTCTGTAAACTTTCATAACTTTTTGGTTTAAGGGGTAATTGATGATGAGTTATGAAATTCTGTCTATATGCAAAATTGCCCCCATCCCGTAACTGAATAAGGATTTTAATATGTTTGTTGTAATAATCAATAATCCTGTCTAAAAGAAAGCTTTTGAGGAAATTCCATGATTTCCTCTTCTTTTTAACGTGTCCAATCTCCTTGTAAATTATAAATGTTTTTTTCTGTAAACTTTAATAACGTTTCGGTTTAAGGGGTAATTGATGATGAGTTATGAAATTCTGTCTATATGCAATATTGCCCCCATCCCGTAACTGAATAAGGATTTTAATATGTTTGTTGTAATAATCAATAATCCTGTCTAAAAGAAAGCTTTTGAGGAAATTCCATGATTTCATCTTCTTTTTAACGTGTCCAATCTCCATGTAAATTATAAATGTTTTTTTCTGTAAACTTTAATAACGTTTCGGTTTAAGGGGTAATTGATGATGAGTTATGAAATTCTGTCTACAAGCAATATTCCCCACATCCCATAACTGAATAAGGATTTTAATATGTTTGTTGTAATAATCAATAATTCTGTCTATAAGAAAGCTTTTGAGGAAATTCCATGATTTCCTCTTCTTTTTAACGTGTCCAATCTCCTTGTAAATTATAAATGTTTTTTTCTGTAAACTTTAATAACGTTTCGGTTTAAGGGGTAATTGATGATGAGTTATGAAACTCTGTCTATAAGCCATATTGCCCACATCCCATAACTGAATAAGGATTTTAATATGTTTGTTGTAATAATCAATAATTCTGTCTATAAGAAAGCTTTTGAGGAAATTCCATGATTTCCTCTTCTTTTTAACGTGTCCAATCTCCTTGTAAATTATAAATGTTTTTTTCTGTAAACTTTAATAACGTTTCGGTTTAAGGGGTAATTGATGATGAGTTATGAAACTCTGTCTATAAGCCATATTGCCCACATCCCATAACTGAATAAGGATTTTAATATGTTTGTTGTAATAATCAATAATTCTGTCTATAAGAAAGCTTTTGAGGAAATTCCATGATTTCATCTTCTTTTTAACGTGTCCAATCTCCATGTAAATTATAAATGTTTTTTTCTGTAAACTTTCATAACTTTTTGGTTTAAGGGGTAATTGATGATGAGTTATGAAATTCTGTCTATAAGCCATATTGCCCCCATCCCGTAACTGAATAAGGATTTTAATATGTTTGTTGTAATAATCAATAATCCTGTCTAAAAGAAAGCTTTTGAGGAAATTCCATGATTTCCTCTTCTTTTTAACGTGTCCAATCTCCTTGTAAATTATAAATGTTTTTTTCTGTAAACTTTCATAACTTTTTGGTTTAAGGGGTAATTGATGATGAGTTATGAAATTCTGTCTATATGCAATATTGCCCACATTCCATAACTGAATAAGGATTTTAATATGTTTGTTGTAATAATCAATAATTCTGTCTAAAAGAAAGCTTTTGAGGAAATTCCATGATTTCCTCTTCTTTTTAACGTGTCCAATCTCCATGTAAATTATAAATGTTTTTTTCTGTAAACTTTCATAACTTTTTGGTTTAAGGGGTAATTGATGATGAGTTATGAAATTCTGTCTATATGCAAAATTGCCCCCATCCCGTAACTGAATAAGGATTTTAATATGTTTGTTGTAATAATCAATAATCCTGTCTAAAAGAAAGCTTTTGAGGAAATTCCATGATTTCCTCTTCTTTTTAACGTGTCCAATCTCCTTGTAAATTATAAATGTTTTTTTCTGTAAACTTTAATAACTTTTTGGTTTAAGGGGTAATTGATGATGAGTTATGAAATTCTGTCTATAAGCAATATTGCCCACATTCCATAACTGAATAAGGATTTTAATATGTTTGAAGTAATAATCACATGTGATGTTTTTTCAATTCTTTTTTTCAGGAGGAATTTTGATTTTAAAAATAATTTTGTTTGATTGAAAAAGAACATTTGAATATTATTTTGTTCCTCAATTTTTTCTTCCAATATGTGAAAATCACCTTCCTGATCAGCTTTTAAATTCCACTCTTCCTGACATGGCTTCAAGCACATGGTGCACCGCAATGTCATGTCATCCCCATATAATAATAAAAATAACCACCTTTAGAGGCCATTTTTCCCCGCAAAGCGGGGGTTGGCCTTTTTCGGGAACCGTGGTTATTGTTGTTTTTCGGTCCCCTTTTTGAAGCAATGTTTTACGGCCGGATGCCCTTCCTGACGCCAACCCTTTTTGCCGCCTTTAACGACAAACAGGGAATTACCAGTGAACTGGTACTCAATTAGCCGACCTCGGAAGGATGACAGGCTGAGTCAACCCCCCTGGCGTTAATTCAGCGATCGACCGGGATTCGAACCCAGGATCGTAGGATCCTAAGCCGGCACCCTAGCCGCTAGCCCAACGCCCAACACCACCCGCTAGATCATGTCATCCCCATCCCGACCAAAAATCTATTCTACCCCTATTTATCCAACTGAACCTAACCTTATTGTAAATTATTGTGTTTCCTCCCATCCTAACTATTGTAGATTAATGTGTTTCCTCCAATCCTATCTCTTCTCTTCCTGTTTGGTCATTCCATTATTTACTGTCTTCAAATGTTGATCCACTGCCCCTTATCCGTTTGATGTCTCTTTACCCTAAAAAAACACTCTTCCATGAGCCTCAATCTTGTATTGAAAACAAATATTTATAGTGAAGCTTCACCAACTTCATAGTAAAATTAACAAGCTTTACTAACTTATACTAACGTAAGTGTGTGCATATACATAAACTACATGACCAAAAGTATGTGGACACCCGAACATCACACATCTCATTCCAAAATCATGGGCATTAATATGGAGTTGGTCCCCCCTTTGCTGCTATAACAGACTCCACTCTTCTGGGAAGGCTTTCCACTGGATGTTGGAACATTGCTGCAGGGATTTGCTTCCATTCAGCCATAAGAGCATTAGTGAGGTCGGGCACTGATGTTGGGTGATTAGTCCCGGCTCGCAGTAGGCATTCCATATAAACCCAAAGGTGTTCGATAGGGTTGAGGTCAGGGCACTGTGCAGACCAGTCAAGTTCTTCCACACCGATCTCGACAAACCATTTCTGTATGGACCTCGCTTTGTGCACAGGGGCATTGTCATGCTGAAACAGGAAAGGGCCTTCCCCAAACTGTTGCCACAAAGTTGGAAGCACACAATCGTCTAGAATGTCATTGTATGCTGTAGCGTTAAAATTTCCCTTCACTGGGACAAAGGGGCTTAGCCCGAACCATGAAAAACAGCCTCAGACCATTATTCCTCCTCCACCAAACTTTAAAGTTGGCACTATGCATTCGTGCAGGTAGCGTTCTCCTGGCATCCGCCAAAACCAGTTTCATCTGTCCAACTGCCAGATGGTGAAGCATGATTCATCACTCCAGAGAACGCGTTTCCACAGCTCCAGAGTCCAATGGTGGCGAGCTTGCCACCACTCCAGCCTACGCATGGTGATCTTAGGGTTGTGTGCAGCTGCTCAGCCATGGAAACCCATTTCATGAAATTCCCGACGAACAGTTATTGTGCTGACATTGCTTCCAGAGGCAGGTTGGAACTCGGTAGTGAGTGTTGCAACCGACAACAGATGCTTTTTACGTGCTACCTGCTTCACCACTCGGCTGTCCCATTCTGTGAGCTTGTGTGGCCTACCACTTCACAGCTGAGCTGTTGTTGCTCCGAGACGTTTCCACTTCACAATAACCGCACTTACAGTTGACCGGGGCAGCTCTAGCAGGGCAGAAATTTGACTAACTCACGTTGGAAAGGTGGCATCCTATGACGGAAAGCCACATTGAAACTCACTGTGCTCTTCAGTACCGCCCATTCTACTGCCAATGTTTGTTTATGGAGATTACTTGGCTGTGTGCTTGATTATATACAGTGCATTCAAAAAGTATTCAGACCCCTTCACTTTTTTTGTTACGTTGCAGCCTTAGAAATCGTTTAAATTCATTTTTTCCCTCATCAATCTACACTCAATACCCCGTAATGACAATGAGAAAACAGGATTTTAGAAAGTTTTGCGAATTTATTAAAAAGTAAAAACTGAAATATCACATTGACATAAGTATTCATACCCTTTGCTATGACACTTTAAAGTTAGCTCAGGTGCCTCCCATTTCTCTTGATCATCTTTGAGATGTTTCCACACCTTGATTGGAGTCCACCTGTGGTAAATTCAATTGATTGGACATGATTTGGAAAGGCACACACCTGTCTATATAAGGTCTCACAGCTGACAATGCATATCAGAGCAAAAACCAAGCCATGAGGTCGAAGGAACTGCATGCAGAGCTCAGAGACAGGATTGTGTCGAGGCACAGATCTGGGGAAGCCTAGAAAATAATTTCTGCTGCATTGAAGGTTCCCAAGAGCCCAGTGGCCTCCATAATTCTTAAATGGAAGAAGTTTGGAACAACCAGGACTCTTCCTAGAGCTGGCCGCCCGGCCAAACTGAGCAGTTGGGGGAGAAGGGCCTTGGTAAGAGAGGTGACCAAGAACCCGATGGTCGCTCTGGCTGAGCTCAAGAGATCCTGTGTGGAGATGGGAGAAACTAACAGAAGGACAACCATCACTGCAACACTCCAACGATCTGGGCTTTATGGCAGAGTGACCATCGGGTTATTGGTCACCTCTCTTACCATTATGGGGTATTGAGTGTAGGTTATAACATAACCACCTTTAGAGGCCATTTTGAGTGTAGGTTGATGAGGGAAAAATGAATTTAAACGACTTCAGCATAAGGCTTCAACATAACAAAATGTGAAAAAAGTGAAGGGGTCTGAATACTTTCTGAATGCACTGTACATACCTGTAAGCAATGGGTGTGGCTGAAATAGCCGAATCCACAAATTATAAGGGGTGTCCGCATACTATTGGTCATGTGGTGTATATGTGTGGATATATATATATATATACACACACACACACACACACACACACACACACACACACACACACACACACACACACACACACACACACAGTCACGTGAAAAAGTAATTACACCCCATGTAAAGTTTGACTTTTTCAACATATTTCAACATACAGCTATTTGATATTCATTTCAACAATATTGATAGGTAAAGGTGATATAATATAACAAATATCATGAAACATTTACATTTTGTAGTCCATTGTATAATTTAAATAAACATAAATGCAAATTTCGCATGTGGAAAAAGTAAATACACCCTTGGCTCTAATAGGTGGTATTGCCCCCTTTGGCAAAAAAAACCTCAAGTAGGCGTTTCTTATAACTGTCTACCAGTCTCTGACATCGACTGGGAGAAATTTTTGCCCACTCCTCCATGCAGAATTCTTTCAGCTGTGGGATGTTTGAGGGGTTTCTTGCATGCACAGCTCGTTTCAAATCCCCCCACAACATCTCGATGGGATTTAGATCCGAGCTTTGACTTGGCCATTCCAGAACCCTCCATTTCTTTCTTTTCAGCCATTCCTTGGTGGATTTACTGGTATGTTTAGGGTCATTGTCATGTTGCAAGGTCCACCTACGGTTGAGCTTCAACTTTCCGACAGATGGCCTCACATTATCCTCAAGCACCCTCTGGTACAATGAAGAATTCATAGTGGATTTTATGATGGTGAGCTGCCCAGGCCCTGATGCAGCAAAGCTGCCCCAAACCATAATATTTCCACCACCATGCTTTACAATTGGTGTAGTGAAATTATACCAAGGTGAACCCAGGGTGTGCTCGCTACAGAAGGGGCGTCTATAAGACCCGGGACAACCGGGGCGCGCGGACACTCCAGCGGAACTCACTGTGACATAGTCCTGTAGTTTGAATGGTATGTACGCCCCTAAATGCTGCGCTGACTGTCCTCTCTGTTGGACCATTGCTATATTGAATCGACCATTGCTCATGAAATACTCTGATTTTAATGCCTGTTGCATGCATGTATTCTTACAGGATGTACTACAGATCTAAATGATATTAAACCTACCCAGAGGTCAAGTCGTGTCTGAGCTTGATTTTCACGACATTTAATATCATTTAGATCGCCGGAATGGCTGACCACAAGATGATCGTGGTACCGATTCTCGGAGCCAACCCTCAAGCTGAGGGATCAGCATCAGAGTTCACTCACTGGCTCAAAACGCTGGAGAATTACTTTGCTGCTCACGAAACAGAGCCCACCGCAGCGATAAAGCTGTCCGTGTAACAGTCGAAGGTCTATCACACCGTTTTCCGGAACATTTCTCGATTTGGGACGTACGCTACGGCGCTAGCCGAGCTGAAGCGCCTCTACGTAAAGACACGGAGCGCTGTGCATGGCCGGCATCAACTCTCTCAGCGGCGACAGCAACCATCTGAATCGATCGATCGCTTCGCGCAGGAGTTGCGCTACCTGTTGGCAGACTGCGTGCAGGACGTCCGGACCCACGAGCAAGTGCAGGACGACTTGCTCTGAGATTCATTCATCTCCGGAATTAATTCTGGAGTTTTGCGGCTCCGGCTCCTAGAGGTCGCGGATCTGACATTTACAGAGGCACTACGGCTGGCACGCGTATACACAGATGCCCGAGAACAATCCACCGCATATGATCACGCACGAGTCGTGGCGGGGACCTCGCAACTCGCGCGACCGGAGAGGGCTACCGCCGAGGATACGGAGGAGGACCCGACCACTACGGCCGAGTCTCTGGGAGCTCCTGAAGCGGACTCCGCTTCTGGCCTCACTGCTGCCGCCGCTGCCCGGCCACGGCCTGACCGGTATGCAAAATGTTATTTTTGCGGGAATCGGCAGCACCCTCGCTCTGAATGCCCGGCCCGGGAGGCTACATGCCACCTGTGCTCCACCAAGGGCCATTTTGCAAAGGTCTGCAGGAAGGCCGCTCGGGGCACGCGTCCCCGCGCAACCTTGAATGGGCTCATCGCGGAGCCAACGGATCGAGCGCCGGACGGGGCGCCTCACTCGGCTTTGAAGAGCCGCTCTCCTTCTCGCGGGCCTCTGGCTACACGCCCGACCTTGGTGAGATACACCGGGCCGCCGAAACAAATGGCGCGAACGCGACCGGCCACAGCACGACCGACCTTGACTGGCGTTCGAACGCCTACTTCAAACAAGCGACATGCTCCTGCTTTGGAAACTCCTCTCGATGTGCGGCAAACGCAGCACGTGACTCGAGCCCCATCTGACGGCGGCTTTTACGAATTACATGCACCCACTTTGGCATATGAATCTGCAGACGGTAGAGATCTTTCTCACGTGACGCGAGCGCCATCTGGCGGCGGCTCTTATGAATTACATGCACCCACTTTGGCATATGAATCTGCAGACGGCAGAGAGCTTCCTCACGTGACTCGTGCATCAACATGGGTGGCCGGTTCTCGGGACAACCCGCCGGATCTTCATGGCCTCTCAGGGACTTCGGTTGAGCACAAAAGGGGCATGTCGATTGAAACTTGTGATAAAGGGACGCACGTTCCCAGACGTGTATCTCATGGTATTACCTGCTTTATGCGCTGACGTTCTGTTAGGCCTTGATTTCCTTAAGCGGCATGGACGTTTGGAAATAGACTTCGGTGGGCCGGACATGCTCGCTGTGTGCGCCCTCGCTCAAATGGACATGGAGCCTCTCTCACTGTTCCCCAACCTGACCACTGATTGTACCCCTGTAGCCGTCAAATCGCGGCGCTACTCTCGCGCGGACGTGCAATTCATTGCGGAAGAAACGGCCCTGCTCTTAAAGGACGGTATTATAGAACACAGTAGGTCACCGTGGCGGGCCCAAGTCTTAGTGGTGCGGAGTGAGGCCCACCGCCGGCGCATGGTAATCGACTATTCGCAGACGATTAATCGTTTTACACAGCTGGATGCCTACCCCTTACCGGGGATGGACGCCCTGGTACGCCAGGTGGCTCTGTATTCCGTTTATAGCACTCTCGATCTGCGTAGTGCGTATCATCAAGTCCCCATCTCTAGGGCTGATCGCGTCTTTACAGCCTTTGAATCGGGTCAGCGGTTGTACCAGTTCACGAGACTTCCCTTTGGGGTAACTAACGGAGTCGCTTGTTTTCAGAGGGCTATGGATGACCTCGTTGCGAAGGAGAATTTGACCGATGTCTTTGTCTATCTGGACAATCTTACGGTTTGTGGGTATGACCAGGAGCATCACGACGCTAATCTGAAACGCTTCCTCGAGGTCGCGCGGAAATATCGCCTAACCATGAATGCGGCTAAGTGTCGATACTCTCTACGCACGGTAGACCTTTTGGGGTACACCGTGACCCATGGCTCCGTCTCTGCGGATAAGGAGCGTCTGCGCCTTTTGCTCGATATGGCTCCGCCTAGCGATCGGGCTTCGCTGAAACGCGCTCTAGGGCTGTTCGCCCACTACTCAAAGTGGGTGCAAAATTTCTCCGCGAAGCTCCGCCCCCTCGTGGCCTGCGACACTTTCCCCATGGGCCCGGCCGCCCTGGCGGCCTTCGAGGGCCTTAAAGTCGACATCGCTGGCGCCGCTGTCGCGACGATTGACGAGAGTGCCTCTTTCGTTTTGGAGAGTGATGCCTCGGATCATGCGATAGCGGCGACTCTTTCCCAAGGAGGCCGCCCTGTGGCTTTCTTCTCGCGGACTCTCACCTCCGCTGAGCAGAGGCATTCGTCTGTCGAAAAGGAAGCGTACGCGATCGTCGAATCAATTCGGCGATGGCGGCCGTATCTGCTTGGGCGGAATTTCCAAATCGTCACGGACCAACAGAGTGTTGCGTTTATGTACGACACCTTACATGCTCAGCGCATTAAGAATGAGAAAATCACCCGTTGGCGTATCGAACTCGCCGACTTCTGCTACACCATCAAATACCGCCCGGGGAAGGATAACCTGGTCGCGGACGCCTTATCGAGGCCGGCCACTTGCGCGGGGGTTGTAACTTTGGAGGGGCTGCACACTTTGCACGGCACTATGTGTCATCCCGGGGTAACGCGCTTCGCGCATTTTGTGCGCGAGGGCAATCTGCCGTACTCGATTGAGGACATCCGCCGCATCTGCCGTGATTGCGCGATCTGTGCGGAACTCAAACCGCGTTTTTATAACCCTCCTATGGGGACACTCGTTAGGGCTACTAGACCGTGGGAGCGCTTGGCGATGGACTTCAAAGGGCCGCTGCCAATGTCGAGCAACTCTCGCTTATCTGCTCACTATCGTCGATGAGTATTCCCGATTCCCCTTTGCTTACACGTGCGGGGATATGTCGGCTGCCACGGTTATTCGGTGCCTGCAGAATTTGTTTTCTATGTTCGGGTATCCAGCCTACGTGCATACCGATCGGGGTGCGGTGTTCCTGTCCCAGGAGGTGAGGGGCTACTTGCTCCAGCATAATGTCGCTTCGAGCTACACCACCCCGTACCGGCCCCAAGCGAATGGGCAGATCGAACGCTTTAATGGGATTATATGGAGGGCCGTCATGCTAAGCCTTCGGACCCTCGGCCGAGGCCTCGATAAATGGGCGTGGTCACTACCTGCCGCTCTAAACTCGATCCGGGCTCTCCTATGTACTGCCACCAACCAGACTCCTCACGAACGACTGTTCCACCACCCTAGAAGCTCCGGCAGTATCCAATCTTTACCCAGCTGGCTCGCTGAACCGGGGCCCGCCTATCTCAAACGAGCGGTTCGCGCTAGCAAATACGACCCCCTTGTTGACAAGGTGCAGGTCCTCCAGGCTAATCCCGAGCATGCTCGCGTGTTAACGGCGGATGGCCGCGAGTCTACCGTCTCCGTACGCCATCTCGCCCCATGTGGGGACGACGACAGGGATATCGACGAGCCCGTCTACGAGTCTATGGACTCTACCGAAGCTTCCCCTATGGAACTACCACCGTTACTCCCGTCGTCCCCCACTCCCGTGCCCGAAGGCGCAGGGGCGCCCCCTCCGACTCCCACCTCCGGCGGCTATTCCGACGCGGGGGACTCCGGGCTTGGGGACGCCGTGCCCGATAGATTCCGAACACGAACTGGCAGGGAAGTTCGCCGCCCCGACCGCTACGGGTGGACCGACTGACGTGGATTGACGTGACCCATTCGTTTATTGCTGATGCTTGCTTGCAACCTGCCTAGCGGCAGTATAGTTCTAACGGCGGGGAGAATGTAGTGAAATTATACCAAGGTGAACCCAGGGTGTGCTCGCTTCAAAAGGGGCGTCTATAAGACCCGGGACAACCGGGGCGCGCGTGAACACTCCAGCGGAACTCACTGTGACATAGTCCTGTAGTTTGAATGGTATGTACGCCCCTAAATGCTGCGCTGACTGTCCTCTCTGTTGGACCATTGCTATATTGAATCGACCATTGCTCATGAAATACTCTGATTTTAATGCCTGTTGCATGCATGTATTCTTACAGGATGTACTACAGATCTAAATGATATTAAACCTACCCAGAGGTCAAGTCGTGTCTGAGCTCGATTTTCACGACAATTGGTATCAGGTTTTTGTGGTCAAATGCTGTCTTTGGTTTTCGCCAAACATGTCTTCTGATACTGTGGCCAAATAGCTCTACCTTTGACTCATCTGTCCAGAGCACATTGTTCCAGAATTGCTGGTCTTTGCCGAGGTGTTCATTGGCAAACTTTAGTCTTGCCTTGATGTTCTTTCTGGACAGCAAAGGTTTCCTCCTGGCACACCTCCCATGTAGATCAAATTCGTGCAGCCTCTTTCTAATGGTAGACTCGTGTACTTTGACATCAACAGTGGCAAGAGCTACCTGTAGATCCCGTGATGACATTCTGGGGTTCTTAGAGACTTCTTTCAGCATCTTGCGGTCTGCTCTCGGGCTGAACTTGTTGGGGCGGCCTGGCCTGAACAAGTTGAGAGTTGTTTGGAATCTTCTCCACTTGTAGATTATCTTCCGAACAGTCGAATGATTGATTTCAAATTGTTTGGAGATTTTAAAATCCCTTCCCAGACTCGTAGGCATCTATAACCTTCTTTCTGAAGGCCTCAGAGAGCTCTTTTGATCTAGGCATGGTGACGCCGCACACTTCAACAACAAAGAGCAAACCAAACTAAATGTCTGAGGTTTAAATAAGACAGGTTCCTCCAAGATCCTCTCTAACGATGTTCTAATCATTTGCACCTGAGCTGGTGCACCTGATTCTAATTTTAGGTATTTGAAGTGGTGATAAATGTAGGGGTGTACTTACTTTTTCCACATGCAAAATTTGCATTTATGTTTATTTAAATTATACAATGGACTACAAAATGTAAATGTTTCATGATATTTGTTATATTATATCAACTTTATCTCTCAATATTGTTGAAATGAAGATCAAATAGCTGTATGTTGAAATATGTTGAAAAGGTCAAAACTTTACATGGGGTGTACTTACTTTTTCACGTGACTGTGCATATATATATATATACAGTGGTACCTCGGCTTACGAGTTTAATCCGTTCCGTGACGGAGCTCGTAAGCCAAATCGCTCGTAAGTCAAAGCAAATTTTCCCATTCAAATGCATTGAAATGCTATTAATCCGTTCCAGCCTCAAAAAAAAAACACCAATTTTTTTTGTTAGGTGCTTTTAAATAACAAAAATGTACTTTATAAATAACAAATAATGTATAAACAAGCACGACCTCGTATATACTGTACATAATACAAGAGAATGTAAAGAAATAAACTGGTTTTATTAAGCAGAGGAGAAGAGCATGCCAGGTGAGGTGTGCGTGTTGTCGACTTGGCGAGGCAGTACGATCGTACTCCTTCTACGATATGTACGATTTTGAAGCAGAAGGAGTCCATAAAGGCTATAACGCCAGCCAAGGGCGTTACGATTATTTCAAAGCTCCGGACCTCTATCCATGAAGATATGGAGAAGTTGTTGTTTGTGTGGTTGAAGGAGAAGCAGCTCGCAGGAGATACCGTGACCGAGAGCATCATGTGTTTGAAAAGATTGAAACTCGGATATCGAGCACGGACCACGAGGTGTTTTTTCTTTTTTCTTAATCTCGGTTTCAGTGAACTTTTGCTCTGTGCTCACGTGTACTGTACCTGTACCTGTAATGGTACGTCAGAGGATGGCACCTGTTGTCATCATATTAAGTGCAAGATGTTCTGCATCGTAAGTTGGTACACCGTGGTCTTTCGGCGGTGTTTAAGCCGGCCGTCTTGGCTTCTGTCACCATTGGCATTGAGTCTTTCGATGTAGGTAGGTCGTTGTGTGCCGGTGCCTTGGCCGAATTCCTTCATTGCTGCATTGTTAGCTCACCTGGTTTTTTATACCACATCTTTGGTTATCGGACCAGCGAATGACGTCATCTCCAAAGTATGGCTTATTCTCACTTGTCTTGGACGATCTTCTACTTCTAGCCTTCCACCGTGCATTTGGTGTCCACTGTACTTACTGTACAGTGCCTGGTAAAATTGATGTAATGGGTTTTTGACCGTCAACGCCATGAACCGTCATGAACCGTCATGAACCGTCAACGCCATGAACCGCTAACACTCAAAAGCCCATTTATCGCGCCTTATAAAGCAAAACGCAAACCGAAAGCCATGCCTCTCAAGCGAGGCGTGCTTCCGTGGTCACGTGATCCACAGGTGTAGCTCATTATACCCGCACGCGCGACACGCTTTGGCGGTCACGTGACCAGCCACTCTGGAGGCGGGGATCCCCGCCGATGACGTCACCGGCTGGAGCAAGGAGATTCCTCGCTCATGTATTTCGACGATTGCGTGTTTTATATCCAAGCAGAGATGCTTTCACGGCAAGATAACCACGTGACCGGAACCGGAAGCCACAACCGGAAAATTAAAAAAAATAAATTTTTTGAGCTCGTACATCGGATCTCGGCTCGTATCCCAAAGCAACAAACCGCCCGAGCGACGGCTCGTATCCCGAAAAACTCGTACGTTGGGGCACTCGTAAGCCGAGGTACCACTGTATATATATATATATATATATATATATATATATATATATATATATATATATTGTTACGGACCGCGGATTGGATGTTATTTACCGAGCGGAGGTAACCGCGGCCGAACAGTTGTTCCCCGTTTCTTCCCGACTCACCCGATTCACCCAGACGTTGGCCAAATCGCGCTATGCCAAATCAATGATAGAAAGGACACGACGACTGGGAAAGAGGAAACGACGCAAGGGGGGTACAGTTCTCAAGACCTCCGGAGGAGGGTATAATTACAGTGGTGGAGAAAAGGGGTAGATTACAAGGCAGAGTGAGGTAAAGACACAGAAGAGATGGGCACTTAAATACAGTCTTATCTATTCCCAGACAGACCACGGACAAACGGACAAGGTAGACTTACACAGGGATTGATGGCAGGAATGGACAGGTAGGTCGATGGCACAAGGTGCACCTTGGCTCGGGGACAGGATAAAGCACGGTTCCAAGATGCAGGGAGGTCTCACAGCGCTCGGAGGTGGTCTTGCTTGCTCCAAGCTCAGCGCGCATCTGACGTCACCGCTCTCTCTCTGCGCATGCTCAGCGGGGAGTGACACGCCCTCGGCTGGTTGGTTCAGCCCCAACTGTGGCCGGTCCGCCGCTTCCATTGGGTGCGGGGGTTACCGGGCTCCGCCCTTGACGAGGAGCCGACAGGGAGCCCCTGTTTGGTAACCCCGTCGAGCACATGTCCGATGGCGGCTCGTTGGGAAGGCCTGGTGTCCTCCCACCACTCCTACCAAGCCGGAGTGAGGACGCGCACTCCCTGCGCTCGTTGTTGTTGTTGTTGTTGTTGAAGAGAACTGTCAGGAAGAGCTGCGGGGAGGTATTGGGAGGTCCTAAACTTCCTAACGGTGCCATACAATCACATTCTGGTGCAACGAAGGGTCAGAATTAATGGAAACGAATCCTTAACTGACATAGACTAAGAATAACTAGCAAGATGTCCTATCGTTGTCGACATGAGATGCGGTGGACCTGGATGCGACATTTAATGGGGGAAATAGGGGGAGGTCGGGTCTACAGAGTGTTGTTTACAGAAAATGGGACTAGGGAATGGGGGATTGGGGAGAGTTGGGAAGTATTGAGGAAATAGGGGAATATTTACAAGTGGATATGGATGGATGCAAATCCCATATCCGCAACACGGCACCCTTCTCGACCTTGGGCCGGCCCGACCCGATAAATTTTTACCTACTTTAGTGTGGCACTCAGATGTAGTTCCCTCTACTATTAACTCAACCCTGAGTGCGACAGTTTTACAGATGTTCACAAATGAGTAAATATGTCCCCCTGCGAAGTTGCACCCTTCTCCTAACAGAAACACACCCACAGGATAACCGAATCGCGGAAAGCATCCTCAAACTAAACATACAGCCGGTAGGGAGCATCATTTATACAAGACTACACTGATATTTACACTACGATCCAGGACCTGTTCTTTGAGGAACACATGTAGATGTTATGCATAGGGAGAGCACGCATGCCAGCATCGATACACCAACCCACGAGTGCCCTGTGGCCCTACGGCCTTTAATAATGTGCAGAGCACCCCTTCCAAGCACCAAAAGCACCACCCCATTATGCACAGTCAGCACCATCCGGTGCACCAATAAAGTGTTCAATAAAAATGCACAATCAAGTGTCCATGGTCACCCGTGGTGTCGCAGCCGGCCGATGTTCTGCCGCTGGTCTTGCCTTCATGGAGTGCACTTGGCCTTCTGGCTTCTTTAGAAATAAAGAAAGGCGCCAACCGCGTCCATTTCTTCATTGTGGCCGTCAGGGGCCAACTAAAAGTGGTTCACCTGTATGGCATAGGTGCCACATTGACCCAGAGGTCCATCAACGGGTGGTGCTTGACCGCAAAAGAACTGCGGTCCATTGTGGGCAGCCACAAAAATTGCTGTCCATATGGTGTACCGATCCAGGCAGCAAGCAGCGGAAGTACAGGCCCACAACTGCGGAGCCAGCACCTCTCTCTCCTCTCTCTCTGCCCCAAAGCCAGATCCTCGGAGGTGGGAGACAAAAGAAGACAGGTGAGTAAGGTGGTAAGGGCGCGAAAGTGCATGCAATATAAGGTAATGCACACTGGGGGCACATGGGAACCAGGTGAGACAGGTACGTTCCTACCGTACGCCCCCCCCCCCACCAGGTAACCTACATTGCCCCTCCCTTACCCCTTACTGTATCCACAAAACACAACACTACCCATAAACATCTACTTTACACATCAACAAACGTCCCTACTGTCTTCCCCGTTCCTCCCATAAACCAAATTCGTCTTCTCTCCCTCCTAACCAATCAAATTTGCTATTTCCAACTCTCATCAAAATTTGCCATCTCCAACTCAACATCAAAATTTGCCATCACCAACTCATCATCAGTCCCTCCTAAGGAGGGAGAGATGGAATCACCCCAATGTCTCATCCACGTCGTGATGCGTCTCACAAATCCAAACAGCAATTCTCATCTCCTGCAACACAAAACAAAGAAAACACAGGTGTGGAGTCATCATCATCACCTCAGGTAAGTGGCTGCGTATGGTGCGACAGGTTCATCAATCCTAACTATTTCCTAAATGACTTGAACAACTTTACATTACCAGGGGTCTTTCTCCTGCCAAACCATTGGCCCTTATAACTCTATGTGGTTCGAAGAACCAAAATCCCATTGACCATCTGTGGTGCACACCATCAATTTGGGTCTCACTCCCCGATTCAACACTCGGTGCTCCCGCACAATTTCGGTGGCTGGGTCGTGTGACGCTCCCAGCTGGTCCGCCCACCTGCACACCTCCACCACTGTTGTTGCCTACCGAGCTCACCTGCTCCTCACCCTAACCTAACTAACTGGGGAAGGCCCTCTCGCACTCTCACCCCCTCGGTGCCCTCTCTGGCACGGGCTGCCCGATCCACACCCGGGATCCTCAGGCACCCACTGACACTAACGGCTCCCGGAGCCCACCTGCGGCCTCACCTGGCCGACATCTAACAGTGGCGGAGTGCCCAACCATTCACACTCATACTAACAGGCCACACGACCAGCCAATTTCACCACACCAATGCACCCATCCACAATACCATTCTGCAACCGCACCACAAATGCCAATATCCAACCACAATTTACCTATACCTTCTAACTACTCTTTAAACTACCCTCCACGGGTACTCGTGAAAAGGGCCCACTCTTCCCCCATCCACACCTTCGCACCACGCACACCACTCCGTACCACTTACTCCAACTCTCTCCACACCACTCATTCTCTGCTCCATATATTCCACACACCTGTACTTGCACACCTGTGCTCTCATACTTGGTGCCGCCTGCACCCTTCTCTCCCCCAAGCGCATTCGCGCTGATCCACAACACTCACTACTCACCATGACACTCATCCGCAATGCTCTCTCATTCATCACTTGTACACTCACACACACCTCGGAGCATTGCCTCACCGATGCCTCATTTGAAGCTGCTCACCAGCACTTCCATTCATACTGCATCATCTGCTCTGTCTACTCCCTTCTAAAACTCGCGCTCCTCCGTCTTCCCTTACACTCAGCGCTCCCACGTCATTATCAAACACTAAGCTACTACGTCCCCACTACAGGTACCAAGTCTCTTACATAAATCTTGTCACCTATAGTCACCTCTAGTCCCTATCAATATAACCAAGCCCTCCCTGGCTCGGTTGTCAGAGCCACCCCATAAACTATAGCGCATTTGCCCCCATCATGGGAAGGGTGGCAGGGATGCCACCCTTACCCACTGTCATACGGCGCGAGTGGGACCTTGTGGGACCACCTCGTATGCGAGTCGTTGCCCGCCTGCCAGACCCCGTGCGTCGCCCCTTGCGGGGTCAGCGCGGGGCCGAACCGGCATGGCCCCCACAGTACATTACCCCCAAGGGGCTCCCGTGCCTCCCCTGTCCCTCTAAAAACTACCCCTGTTGGTGTCGATGCATGGGTCACGCTTCCGCAACCCGCTACCCATTCCATACCACCACAACCTTGCTCACTCACACCTCGCACCTCTCCCATCACCGGACCCCCTCGCTCGCACCCTCGTTCCATACACTCCGGACCAGCCATACACCTCACTCTTGGCCTCTCACGAACATCCGGGTCCATCTCGACCCCCAAGTTTATTCAATCACCTGGCGCATCATACGCACGACCATATTGGTCACCACTTACACCGGGTCCTCTTTCTCTTCGCTTCTCCTCCATCACCTGCGAATCCCTCATCCGGTTAATGAGCACATCATCACGATCCGAACACAGACTTTGGACCAATTCTTTTACTTCCTCTTTTATCTCTTTCTTATCCTCTCTCCGTCGCTTCTTAATTTTGCTCACCTCTTCTTCCACTTCTTCTAATTTCTGCTTCACCTCCTTCATCTACTCGTGCGCCCCCTTAAGTTCTTCCTCTAACTCCACCTTATTTTTTTCTATGTGCTCCCGCACCTCCCGCTATTTAACCTCCATCACCTCTACCACCTTGTTCATTTTCCTCGTCAGGTCCTCATGTACCGTCTGACACTCTTTTTTAATTACCCCTACGTCCTTTTTCATCTCCTTCTGTGTCGATTTTAAACCCTCTATTACCGCTGTGTTCTTCTTTACCTGGTCCCCCAACTCCTTTTGTCCCACTGTCAGCTCTTCTACTCCCAGCATCAACTCCTCTATACCACCTTGCAATTTTACAGTCCCTTTTCTCACCTCCTTCTCCATGCGCTCCTCACAGTGCCTCACCTCCTCGCGCACTCCTCCGACCTCACTCACACCTCTTCTGATCTCCCCTCCCATCACTTGCATCTCCTGCCCAGATGCCACCCTCATCTGCTCCATTTCCTCCCTGTGAGCATCCAATTTAGTTTCTACCCCCATTCTGACCCCCTCTATCTGCTGCCCCATTTGTTTAACTTCCCTTTCCGCTTGGTCCCTCATGTCCCTCAATTTGCCTTCCATACTGTTTTCTAACCCCTCTAACCCCCTTTTCATCCCTTCCATTTGATTCTCTTGAGCGGCCATTCTGTTTTCTACCCCCGTTAACCCCTCCTGTATTTCCCCTAATCTATTGTCTAATCCCTAAAATTTGTTTCCTAATCCCTCTATTCTACTCCCTAACCCTCCGATCTGGGCCCCCATGTCCTCCCTCAATTTCTCGCTATTGGACCCCATGTACTCCCTCAATTTCTCGCTATTGGACCCCATGTCCTCCCTCAATTTCTCGCTATTCTGGGCCAACAGGGCCCCTATTTGCGCCATGAGGACTTGCATGTCCATCGGCGGCACGGGTACAGCTACCGCAATCGCCTGCGCGGCGCCGACCTGTTGTTCGCGCTCCACTTCCCCATGCCTAGCGCCGCCATTTTGCGAACCTGCCGCCCTCACTGCTTCGCTCTCCTCATGTCCCTCAATTTGGTCCTGGATCGACCCTGCCTCACTCTCCTCTACCGGAACCCAGCCGTCTTGATCTCCCATAGCGCGACTTTCAAAATTCGGGTTTTTGTAAAACAAAAGCAATTTCGGTACTTTGTAATTTTGACCAAATTTTGTCTAGCTGTTTTTAAAAATTTGGTTCGGGCCTCGTATCTCACTCCCCGACACCAATTGTTACGGACCGCAGATTGGATGTTATTTACCGAGCGGAGGTAACCGCGGCCGAACAGTTGTTCCCCGTTTCTTCCCGACTCACCCGATTCACCCAGACGTTGGCCAAATCGCGCTATGCCAAATCAATGATAGAAAGGACACGACGACTGGGAAAGAGGAAACGACGCAAGGGGGGTACAGTTCTCAAGACCTCCGGAGGAGGGTATAATTACAGTGGTGGAGAAAAGGGGTAGATTACAAGGCAGAGTGAGGTAAAGATACAGAAGAGATGGGCACTTAAATACAGTCTTATCTATTCCCAGACAGACCACGGACAAACGGACAAGGTAGACTTACACAGGGATTGATGGCAGGAATGGACAGGTAGGTCGATGGCACAAGGTGCACCTTGGCTCGGGGACAGGATAAAGCATGGTTCCAAGATGCAGGGAGGTCTCACAGCGCTCGGAGGTGGTCTTGCTTGCTCCAAGCTCAGCGCGCATCTGACGTCACCTCTCTCTGCGCATGCTCAGCGGGGAGTGACACGCCCTCGGCTGGTTGGTTCCGCCCCAACTGGGGCCGGTCCGCCGCTTCCATTGGGTGCGGGGGTTACCGGGCTCCGCCCTTGACGAGCCGACAGGGAGCCCCTGTTTGGTAACCCCGTCGAGCACATGTCCGATGGCGGCTCGTTGGGAAGGCCTGGTGTCCTCCCACCACTCCTACCAAGCCAGAGTGAGGACGCGCACCCCCTGCGCTCGTTGTTGTTGTTGTTGTTGTTGTTGTTGTTGTTGAAGAGAACTGTGAGGAAGAGCTGCGGGGAGGTATTGGGAGGTCCTAAACTTCCTAACGGTGCCATACAATCACATTCTGGTGCAACGAAGGGTCAGAATTAATGGAAACGAATCCTTAACTGACATAGACTAAGAATAACAAGCAAGATGTCCTATCGTTGTCGACATGAGATGCGGTGGACCTGGATGCGACATTTAATGGGGGAAATAGGGGGAGGTCGGGTCTGCAGAGTGTTGTTTACAGAAAATGGGACTAGGGAATGGGGGATTGGGGAGAGTTGGGAAGTATTGAGGAAATAGGGGAATATTTACAAGCGGATATGGATGGATGCAAATCCCATATCCACAAGAATATATATATATATATATATATATATATATATATATATATATATATATATATATATATATATATATATATCTTTATATATATATATATATATATATATATATATATATATATATATATATATATATATATATATATATATATATATATATATATATATATACACAGTGGAACCTTGACTTACGAGTTTAATTCGTTCTGTGACCGAGCTCGTAACTCAAATTGCTCGTAT
>NC_136266.1:180406639-180679139 GCF_964187855.1 Myxine glutinosa | reverse complement strand
TAAGTTGTGTTATATAGCCATACTTGTATAAAAACCCATCAAAATGACAGGTTGGAGCAGTTTATTCGATGGTACAGCCGCATGAACGTGCCAAAGTCTGAAGCCTTGGCCTAGTGTCAGGTTTGCGCATATCTTCTT
The DNA here is from genome assembly GCF_964187855.1 of Myxine glutinosa. Classification (NCBI taxonomy): domain Eukaryota; kingdom Metazoa; phylum Chordata; class Myxini; order Myxiniformes; family Myxinidae; genus Myxine; species Myxine glutinosa. Next base: position 180,679,001 of record NC_136266.1, on the reverse strand, counting down.
TATTTATTAGACATCATACAGATGTAAATGAACAATCGTTTTACTCTGCGTGAGTTTCACATCACTTCCAGTGAATTTCCCCTCTCTGTGCTTTGTATTTCTTGTTATTTAAAAAAACTCTTATGTACACCGCCCTTGTGGCCCTGTTTGCAAGCCACCATCTACACTTCCAAATCTAAAAGACATAACTACTCTTTTATGGAAAATGTTTCTTGAGTTTGTTTTATCATAAAAAATATACCGTAGTGAACACACATTCGTGTTGAAAGATTGGCCTTTAAATCCGACTCAAATTGTCTTTATGAAGGGGGACAGTCATCTGTATAAAGACACACACTGACACTGTGTTTTATATGGTTCATGTGTGTGATGCACTCAAATCATATGTGCGCTGTTGTAATGGAATATGTACACCCTGAGTCTAAATTATAATCACTGCAGACACCTGCCTCTTTGCTATAGACATACATAACATGAGGGAAAAGCAAAAATACTATTTTTCTCGTTATCAATTTTCTTGCTATGAATAAAAGGCTTATTCGAGTTCGGAACACGTACAGTCGTACATGGCATGAAAACAAATCTTGAAAGATAATTCTCATTGAGTGGGGACAAAGTCCAATTGTTACCTTCGCAAAAGCGGAAGGTTATGTTTTGATCGCTGTGTATTTATTTGTATGTCTGTGTGTGTGTGTGTGTGTATGTTATTCGCATAACTCAAAAAGTATTCAACCGAATTGCATGAAATTTGGTGGGATGATTGGTTATTATACGGGACACATTTGATTAGATTTTGGGAGCAATCGGGTCAAAGGTCAAGGTCAAGGTCACGAAAAGGTCAAAATCGTATTTTTACCATAGCGCGGTCAATTTTTATCCAATTGGCATGCAACTAATGCCAAAATGTTCAGAATTCAATGCCCGATCTTGTGATATACGACATGACCCAGTGAAGACATTACCCTTGTTAGCGGTTGGGGGTCAAAGGTCAGGGGGGTCACGACCTTGCAAAATGTGCGTTTTTTGTCATAACTCGGTCAATTCTTATCCGATTTGCATGAAATCAGCACCAAACTGTTCACTGTTCTGTTCCCTACACTCCCATGCCAAGTACAGAACAGTAGCTGCGGCGAAGGTATGCGCTCTACCGAGTGCCCGTTCTAGTTTGCTTTTGTTATACCTGCTGGGAAACTGAGTGTCTGCCAGTGATGGTGAAACTTTTGATGATAGAAGGCCGCATTCCAGTGGATTGGGAACTGAGTACCCTCGTCCCTCTATACAAGGAGAAAGGTGAACCTCTGGAGTGTGGCTCGTATCGAGCGATAAAGTTATTGGAGCATGGAATGAAGGTATTGGAAAGGGTGTTGGAGAGGAGGATAAGGAAGAAGGTGAAGATCGACGAAATGCAGTTTGGATTTATGGCAGGAAGAGGAACGACAACCGCGCTCTTTATTGTGAGGCAGTTGCAGGAGAAGTACATGGAGAAGAGGAAGAAGTTGTTTCTTGGGTTTGTTGATCTGGAGAAAGCATTCGATGGGGTTCCACGTGAAGTAGTAACATGGGCATTGAGGAACTTAGGAGTGGAGGAATGGTTGATCAGAGTAGTGATGGTAATGTACGAGAGAGCACACACAGCTGTAAGGACGAAGGACGGGAACAGTGGTGAGTTTGAGGTGAAGGTGGGAGTGCATCAGGGGTCGGTACTCTGTCCACTACTATTTGTAGCTGTGATGGAGGTGCTGGCTCGGAACGTAAAGGAGGGTTTACCGTGGGAGTTGTTGTATGCAGATGATCTGGTGTTGATTGCAGAAAGTATGGATGGACTGAAGGAGAAGATGAACAAGTGGAAGGAATGTATGGAGACAAAATGTCTGAAGGTGAATATCGGAAAGACGAAGGTGATGGCAAGTGGTAAAGCATGTGGTGAGGTGGATAGAACTGGGAAGTGGCTATGTGCTGTATGCAGGAAGGGTGTCGGAGTGAACTCCATTCAATGTACAATGTGTGCTGAGTGGGTTCATCAAAAATGTAGTGGTTTCAGAGGGTCATTAACCAGTGTGGCAGCTACATTCAAGTGTAAGGTGTGCACAGAGGGAGCTGCAGATGGAGGAAATGTTGAGTTGGATCTTGGAGACGGTGTGAAGCTGGAAGGTATGAAAACATTTTGTTACCTTGGAGACATGCTGAATGGAGAAGGTGGATCAGACTCAGCAACGGTTGCTAGAGTGAGATCTGCATTGAAGAAGTTTCGGGAACTGAGTGGCGTGCTGATGATGAGGGGAGTGTCGTTGAAGCTGAAGGGAAAGGTGTATGCTGCATGTGTGAGAAGTGTTATGATTTATGGGAGCGAGACATGGGTAATGAACATAGAGCAGCAACGAAGGCTGGAAAGGGTGGAAATGCGAATGGTTCGGTGGATGTGTGGAGTATCGTTGAGAGAGAGGAAGACAAATGATGAATTGCGAAAGATGATTGGAATAGAGCCTGTGATTGATGCTGTGAAGAGGAACAGTTTGAGATGGTTTGGTCATGTGTTGAGGAAGGATGAAAGTGACTGGTTGAGAAGAGTGATGGAAATGAATGTAGAAGGAAGTAGAGGACGGGGAAGACCGAGAAAGACTTGGCTAAATATGGTGGAAGAAGAAATGCGGGCAAGGGGGTTAACAAGGGGAGATGCAGAAAATAGGGCAAAATGGAGAAGATTGTCCTGGGGACTGCAAGGCTAACCCCCACTCTTGCAGGGAAAATGGCCTTTTAAAATGCCTGTTGTTGTTGTTGTTGTTGTTGTTGTTGTTGTTGTTGTTGTTGTTGTTGTTGTTGTTGTTGTATGGCAGGTAATGCCCTAATTTACATGATTTTCCTTTACAACTTGTGTACACTGTCAATGCAATGCTCATTGAAGCCAAGAAACTCCAAATATTATGGGAAAAAAAACAACCCAGAACAGTTAGTTGAGTGTAAAAAGTAAAAAGTTTGAATTGAATAATAAGTGAAAACATTGAAATAAAAGGGGTTATCTGTTAATTGTTTGCCTTAGAATACTTGCATTACGATGCTGAGACGCCAGACAATTAAATAACTAATCTAGTTCACTAGAAGTTCAAGATTAGATTATCGAGAGAGTAACATAGTTCACATCTTTCTTCATCTGATCCATTAGGCTCCTTGATAAGGAAACAATTGAGCATCGCTTATAAAATGATACATAACCTAGGGAAATTGAAATCAGCTTGATACGCCATCCAGACATATTAGGGATGGGATATTTCGTGTGACATCACATTTAATTTATGTTTCGTGTGACATCACATTGATTGTATGAATCTTCTATGCTTTCCCCTGACAATGCCGCCATGCAATATCTGTAATGCATTGGTGGAGCTTGTACTATTCAACCTGTGTTACCTTTGAGAGAGATGGACGGTAATCAGCTTATATTATCTTAACCAACTATTACATCACATTGGAGCTACATTCAGTGTAGTTGTGCCTTTTTGCTTGTTTATTTTCGTTTTTTGCCAAACAATACCACTTCAAAGGATGGCTGAAAAGGAAAGGGCCAGACTCACTTAATTCAACTCACATTTTTTTCAAAAGATGGATGGGGTGGGTGAAGGTAGAAAGAGTCAAAAGCAAATATAATCAGTTATTCCATTGTCAAATTTTGGAATTACTATATCTGATCATTATCAAATTTCACACTTTGTATCCAACTCGGAAGACTAACCATCCCAAGTGACAGGAAAAGCTCGCAAAAGTATCCATCCCCCTCCTCTCTCTCTCTCCATCCCCTTCTCCCTCTGCCCCCCCCTCTCTCACTCTCTCTCTCTCTCCCCCAATCCCCTGTCCCTTCCCCACTCCGCTCTTTCCAACACTTTCCTCTCCACCACTTCTCTCCCCACTCCCTTCCCTGTCTCCCCCACTTCTCTCCCTTCCCCACTCTCTGTCTCTCTCTCTCTCGCGGTCTCTCTCTCTCTCTCTCTCTCTCTCTCGCTCTCTCTCTCTCCCCATTCCCCTGTCTCTCCACTACTCACATCTCTTTTACTCCTCTCCCCACTCTCTGCAAGTCCGTGTCTATCCATTTTCAAAGGTTTTAATTTCCTTTTTAGTTTTTTTTTGCTTTCACTATTCATTTGGTACTTTTATTTGATATCTGATGTACCATACTCATTACTGAGCGTCTGTGCCACCAAAGCAGCTTCCTGAGCAATGGTTATACTGGGTGGTTTGCCATTGCCTTCTCGGCAGTAGTTCGGGTAGGAATTTGTAATTTGTTCAGGGTGCCGGAGATAGCTCACCCACTCTTCGTGAAGGACAACGTGGGGATCCTTAATGTCCACCAACTAATGTCGAAAGATGGGACGCCCAATTTTACATCGGAGGTACGGCACACATTGATGTTTATCCAGACTGTGAAATACCAGGATGATAGTTTATAGCTGAGTCAGGATTCAAACCCAGGCTAGAGAGCTTAGAGGAGAGTGTGCGTACCTCGAGGGCATCCTGTTTTCCCAGGTTGTCCATGAACACCCTGTTAATAATCAAACTATGATTCCTTGTTGTAGCGGTATGTATTATATGTTAAAATGCATAATAAAAGTAGAATCCGAATCCAAAAAGATCACGACTGATATCTCTGGACGGTGCAAAATAAAATCAGAATACAATAATTACCTTTAAAAGAGGAAAAAAAATGAATTTTGGAGCCATTTTACCAAACATCCCGCAGAGCCTATTAATTATTTTTAAATCATCGATTTTTCCTAATTTTTCTCCGATTTCACTCGAGATTTCAACATAATTACTGAGGCCATGAGCTCCGATCGTGAAATATGGAATCAGATTTTGAATATCAGCTTTTAAGAAGCCTGTATGATACATTATTCAAAGTTTCCAGGAGACGATCACATTACACCTAGCCTCACACCATCCAATCAGCATAACCACGAACGGATGAAAAGACAGCCATCTCTGATATATACGTATACATATATACATACGTAGTGTGTTCAAAAAGTATCCGACCTTTATTTTTCGTGTGTAAAAAAAAAGAAGCTAGGGAGGTGTTGATTGGTGTACGTATGTAGGCGATCCTAATGCGCATGTGTGAATTTTTTCCCACCTGCAGAAGCTGTCATTCGACGGCAGACCGCCGATGAGTGAGGACATGTAAGCGAGCGCCGTCGGATTTTCGTTTTTGACAAAATGACGGAAAAACTTGAACAACGCTACTGCATCAAATTTTGTGTAAAGCTTGGCGATTCCCAAGTGGAAACGATCCGCAAGATTCAACACCGTTCATTCCATTATGAAGGAGGATTTGGGCTTCAGGAGAATCTCAGCGAAGTTCGTACCAAAGCTGCTAACGATTGAGCAGAAGCAACTCCGTTTGGAGATCGCACAGGACATGCTGGAGACTGTGAACAGCGATCCCAGCTTCCTCAACACAGTGATCACTGGCGATGAGTCCTGGGTTTATGGGTACGACCCAGAAACCAAGTTGCAGTTTTGATGCAAGTTTGATGAAACACAAAATTTGATGCAGTAGCGTTGTTCAGGTTTTTCCGTCATTTTGTCAAAAACGAAAATCCGACGGTGCTCGCTTACATGTCCTCACTCATCGGCGGTCTGCCGTCGAATGACAGCTTCTGCAGGTGGGAAAAAATTCACGCGTGTGCATTAGGATCGCCTACATACGTGCACCAATCAACGCCTCCCTAGCTTCTTTTTTTTTACGCACGAAAAATAAAGGTCGGATACTTTTTGAACACAGTAGTATATATACATACATACACACGACATGACCAAAAGTATGTGGACACCCGAACATCACACCTGTATGTGTTCGTCGAACATCTCATTCCAAAATCATGGGCATTAATATGGAGTTGGTCCCCCCTTTGCTGCTATAACAGCCTCCAATGTTCTGGGAAGGCTTTCCACAAGACGTTGGAGCATTGCTGTGGGGATTTGCTTCCATTCAGCCACAAGAGCATTAGTGAGGTTGGGCACTGATGTTGGGTGATTAGGCCTGGCTCGCAGTAGGCGTTCCATTTAAATCCAAAGGTGTTCGATGGGGTTGAGGTCAGGGCTCTGTGCAGGCCAGTCAAGTTCTTCCACACCGATCTCGACAAATCATGTATGTATGGATCTCGCTATGTGCACGGGGGCATTGTCATGCTGAAACAGGTAGGGCCTTCCCCAAACTGTTGCCACAAAGTTGGAAGCACACAATCGTCTGGAATGTCATTGTATGCTGTAGCTGTAGCATCCTGCCAAATCCAGATTAGTCCATCGGACGGCCAGATGGTGAAGAGTGATTCATTACTCCAGAGAACGCATTTCCACTGCTCCAGAGTCCAATGTAGGTGAGCTTTACACCACTCCAGCCGATACTTGGCATTGTGCATGGTGATGTTAGGCTTGTTTGCTGCTGCTCGGCCATGGAAACCAATACTTTGAAGCTCCCGACGAACAGTTGTTGTGCTGACGTTGCTTCCAGACGAAGTTTGGAACTCGTTAGTGAGTGTTGCAACCGAGGACAGATGATTTTTATGCGCTATGTGCTTCAGCACTCTGCGGCCCCTTTCTGTGAGCTTGTTTGGCCTACCACTTCACGGCTGAGCTGCTGTTGTTCCTCGACGTTACCACTTCACAGTAACAGCACTTACAGTCAAAGTTAATGTTCCTGACTGCAAAGCTCCTAATTGTCGAAGAGCAGGGCAGAGACAATGTGTCAGCATGGCAGGCTACACTTGTTGCTAACAGGTTGTGCAGCAATTGCTGGGGTGAGACTCAATCTGTGCCTTGCTTCCCTGTCAAGTTAGGGGGTTCAACCTGTGTATATTAATGGCTTAGATTGGTCCCAAATAAACACTTTGCAGTATGTTGTACTGATGAGGGAAAAATAAGCCCTCGTCGGAATGGCATGGTGTTGAAGTCATGGGGACTCACTCCTATGGAGGAGGGGTCCAATTGTATGACCATGCATTCTGGCCCTTTGGGGTCAGGATGCATGTTTGAATGAACATGTACTTCAGCCTTGGGGTTGAGGTGCATGTGTAATGTTATTGGGACAGCCTTGATAGACGTTGTGCCTTGGCCATGGGGTCAAGGTGCACGTCCAAGGCTGTTTAAATGTTTGATTTTTTTTCAAAACCTTTTTCATTATAAAAAAGGCAGGCCTCATAAGGCCAAAATGAGGGTGAAATCTAGATCAACATCTTTGCCTTTGGCTATTTGTGACCATAGAGCTGTAATCTCAGTCTGCAAAGACTTGAGTACCACACGGATGCCTCCTAGTTTGGAGGTGATGTGTTGGTATAATTTATGTGCATGACATCAGTGTCATGTCATAGGGTTAGTGTGCTTCCTTAGTCAAATATAAATACAATATATATCTATATATATATATATCTATATATATATATATATATATATATATATATATATATGTATATATATATATATCTATATATATATATATATATATATATAACTGTAAGAAATAGTAGAAACTCCAAAGTACGAGCAGGGCGTCTCATTTGTATTGAATAAATAATCGTTAGATTAAATAAGACGCGGACGTAGCTTCAGGACGTCGATCTTTAATTGTCGACAAAGCACCCTAACTGTAACGCAAACGGTCACTTCCGTTGAACTTGGGGCTGACTCAGAAGAAGACCTTTGTTGGTCGAAAGCTTGTCGACAATTAAAGATCGACGTCCTGAAGCTACGTCCGCGTCTTATTTAATCTAACGATTATATATATATATATATATATATATATATATATATATATATATATATATATATATATATATATATATATATATATATATATATACACATATACATACACACGTAGAGCTTTTGTTGGTCGTGAGTGTGTTGCAACCAAGAACAGACGATTTTTATGTGCTATGCGTTTCAGCACTCGGCAGTCCCGTCCTGTGAGCTTGTGTGGCCTACCACTTTTCGGCTGAGCTGTTGTTGCTCCTAGACGTTTCCACTTCACAATAACAGCATTTACAGTTCTAGCAGGGCAGGATTTTGACGAAGTGACTTGTTGGAAAGGTGGCATCCTATGACGGTGCCACATTGAAAGTCACTGAGCTCTTCAGTATATATATTGAAGACGGCTGACCCATCATTCTTTCAGATATATCTATCGATATATATATCTATCTATCTATCTATATATATATATATATATATATATATATATATATATATATATATATATATATATATATATATATATCTATATCTATATATATATATATATATATATATATATATATATATATATATATATATATATATATATATATATCTATATATATATATATATATATATATATATATATATATATATATATATATACAGTGGAACCTTGACTTACGAGTGCCCCAACTTACGAGTTTTTCGAGATACGAGCCGTCGCTCGGGCGGTTTATTGCTTTGAGATGCGAGCCGAGATCCGAGTTACGAGCTTTCGCCACCCGGTCACGTGGTTATCTTGCCGTGCACGTACAGTACGTATCTCTGTCGTATAGCGCTGCATTTTTTTTTTCGCATTTTGGTTATTTCGAGTTCACGCCGCCAGGTGGGTTCTGGTCACGTGGTTATCTTGCTGTGCACGTACAGTACGTATCTCTGTCGTATAGCGCTGCATTTTTTTTTTCGCATTTTGGTTATTTCGAGTTCACGCCGCCAGGTGGGTTCTGGTCACGTGGTTATCTTGCCGTGCACGTACAGTACGTATCTCTGTCGTATCGCGCTGCATTTTTTTTTTCGCATTTTGGTTATTTCGAGTTCACGCCGCCAGGTGGGTTCTGGTCACGTGGTTATCTTGCCGTGCACGTACAGTACGTATCTCTGTCGTATAGCGCTGCATTTTTTTTTTCGCATTTTGGTTATTTCGAGTTCACGCCACCAGGTGGGTTCTGGTCACGTGGTTATCTTGCCGTGCAAGTACAGTACGTATCTCTGTCGTACAGCGCTGCATTTTTTTTTTCGCATTTTGGTTATTTCGGAAAATTTCTTAGTTTTAACCATGGGGCCTAAGAAAGTGAGTGGCAAGTGCAGTGCTGAGAAGAAGAAGAGGATGATGTGCTTGGATATAAAACACGCAATCGTCGAAAAACATGAGCGAGGTGTCGGGGAGGACGTCTATAACAGCAGAGGAGAAGAGCATGCCAGGCCACAACTTGTTCAGAGTGCCGGCGATAGCTCGCCTTCTCTTTGTGGAAAACACGGTGAGATCCTTAACATCCAACAACTAATGGGACGCAAACGGGGCGCCCAGTTTAGCGGTACACACATTGATGAATCACCCTGCCTGTGATTCACCCATGACAGGTTATAGCTGGGTCGGGATTCAAACCCAGGCTGGACAGTTTAGACTTTAGAGTCAAGTGTGCGTACCTCCAGTCCAGGCCATCCTGCCAACTTGTATGCTGCATACAGGTGAAATATAAAGCGCGAGATATTTTTATATATACTGTATATTTAAAAAAAAATTGGTGTGGTTTTTGGCGGGCTGGAACGGATTAATAGCATTTCAATGCATTTCAATGGGGAAATTTGATTTGAGATACGAGCAATTTGAGTTACGAGCTCGGTCACGGAACGAATTAAACTCGTAAGTCAAGGTTCCACTGTATATATATATATATTGTTACAGACGCGGCTTTAGATGTTATATTGACCGAGCGGTGGTGTATTTAACCGCGTCCGAACAGTTACTCCCCGATTAGAGCCCGATTCCACCCGACGTTGACCAGATCGCCCCACAGATATTCAATCGGGAAACCTCCAAAGCGACCGAAAGAGAATGAAAAAGAAGAAGAAGAAGAATACGGAGGAAGAACAGATTTATTATATACACACAAGCAATGGATGGAAGAAGCAGTAACACAGCGAATCGTTAACTTACACTATTCATTTTTACTTAGCCCCAAGACAACGAGCAGGACAGGACGTTCACACTTACACAGGGGATAATGCAGGCAGGTAGGGCTTGAGGTGGATTGCTTGATAGGGAGGCAAAGTCGGGAGGCCGCAGCTCGCAATTCCTCGCGGTTTTGGCGGGAAACCCTCCGTCGTGTATCCGCTGCGGTAGACGTCACGCGCTGGTTCGGCACACCTGCTCCTCTTCTTGAGGTGGAGCCGTCTCCCTCCTTTCAGCGCGTCTCTCCAAAGCTGGTTTCCTTGCCGAGTACCTTTCCTCTTTGGCTTGGAGCGTTTCGCATCTCACCGCCTCTTGGTGCAGTCTCTTTGCTCATCTCCCAAGGCCTCTCTCAAGTCATCTCCCAAGTCCTCTCATAAAGCAGTCCCTTACAGTCGCTTTTATCACCTCGGGCGGAATTAAGCCGCCGGCTCCGAGGGTACGCCTACCGGGTCGCTCACCGCGGTGCTGATTGGCTGTTAGGGCCGGTTCACTCCTTCCCTCTTATGACGAGGTGGAGACACGCCTTTCTTCTCCGACTCAAAGCACATGGGCAATGGCGGTTGAAGAAAACCGCCCAAAATGCGGAAGGCAAATGGAAGGGAGGTTTTGGGGAAATTGGAAGGGCCTACGCTTATTTTGTTTGATACAATGCAAAGTCAATCTAGTGGGAAACACATATTTAGCCTACATGGAATAAGGAAATACACTATTTAAAAGATATATCGTGACCTGCGTGTAAGTTTCATGGAATTAACTAGGATGGCTGCGACCATTATTTACATTACGAGGATGTTACCATACTTTTGTAACGTTCACATTGTAACGTTTCCAAATTCGTTACACTGCACCCTCCTTTCTTCAGGACCGTTCTCGGGCCTATTAAACTTTAACTTAGTGTGACACGTAGGTGTAATTCCCTCTACAATTAACCTGACCCTGAGTGTGACAATCTTAAAACACAAATAAGTATGTCCCCCTATTGCATTGCACCCTGTCTAACAGACTCAAGCCCACAGCTAACCGAATTACGGAATTATTCTCAAACTATACATTTACGGTGGGGAGCATTATTTACAATGACGTGATTTCTTATTTACAACGCAACCCAGGACCTGTGTTTTTTTTTTTTTTTTTTTTTTTTTAGGGAACAAGAGAAAGAAATTCCTGTTGGGAGGGAGGAGACAGCACGCATTGCATCGATGCACCAGTACCAATACCACCAAAGCACCCAAAAGCACCAAACACCACAAAGCACCAAAAGCACCACAAAGCACCAAAAGCACCACTCGGTGCGCAGTCACCATGGTTCATAATAAACACAACAAAACAACTGGTGGTGGTCTTCTCTTTCTCTGCTGGGCCGATGTTCTTCCCGACGTCTTCTGGCTTCATGCGGCCTATTTGGACATAATAAAAAGCACAACTTGTGTTCGTTTTTATTTAGGGCCTCAGGGGCCAACTAAGGGTGGTCCACCTGTTTGGCATAGGTGCCACCTTACCGAGGTCCGCAAGCAAGATTCCCTGGCCACTATGGCCGGTCTCCAACAGAGGTGCCCTGCCCCAGAACCTGGGGTCCATCAAGTGGTACTTGGCCGCAGAACAGCGGTCCATAAAGTGGTACATCAACGCAATGCATGCTGGTTCTGGGAATCTCGGGCGCACAATGGCCACCTCACGCACGCTCCCATCGGCACCCAATGGCGCACAGGTCATGTGGGAGACAAAAGAAAGACAATTGAGCGAGGGGTAAGGTCACAAGGGTACACGTCAATAAGGCAATGCAAGGTGAAATGCGTACGGAGGGCGAAGTGAGAAAGCTCGTCCCTACCGTACGTCACCCCCCGGGTCACCTACCCTACCCTTGCCCTTGCCCTTACCCCATATGTACAAAATCTACACATTACAAATTCGTCACTACTGTCACGTCTTCCCCATATTTCCCCTATACCAAATTCGTCACCACAATCCCTCTACTTCAAAATTTGCCATCACCAATTCATTATCAATCCTCATAAGGAGGGAGAGATGGAATTACGCACAATGTCACACCCACGTCATGATGCGTCTCACAATCCAAACATTTGCATCATAAAAAATAATCAAAACATGGCATGGTGTGGAGTACCTGTCACCTCAGGTGAGTGGATGCAGATGGTGCGAGGAGATCCTTCATCCTAACTATCCTCTAAATGACTTTAACACACTTTACACTACCCGGGGTCTCTCCCTGCCAGTCCATTGGCCAACTTACACTATGGGTTCTAAAAACCAATTCCCATTGACCAAACTGTGGTGCCTCTCAATTTGGGGTCTCACTCCCCCGATTCATCTCCCGGTGCTCTCGCACAATTTCTGGGCTGCGACGTCTAGCTCTCCCAACAGGTCTACCCACCTGCACACCTCCACCACTGTAGTTGCCACCCGAGCTTACCTAGCTCCTCACCCTAACCTAACTAACTGGGGACAGCCCCTCTCCTGGCTCTGTCACCCCATGGTGCCCTCTGGCACTGGGCTACCCGGGTCCGTCCTCCGGATCCTCGGGCCCCATCCACAACAACTACTACCGGCTCCCAGAGCCCACCTGCGGCCTCACCTGGCCGACATCCTTACAGTGGTGGAGCGCCCAAACAACTACACACACTAACAGGCTACACGCCCAGCCATTTCCACAACACTAGTGCACCCATCCAAATACCATTCTGCCACCCGCACCACAGATGCCAATATCCAACCACAATTTACCTGTACCCTCTACCTAACACTTACACTACCCGCCCCGGGTATCCGTGATGGGGGTCCACTCTTCCCCCATTCACACCTTCGCACCATCCACTCCACTCCACAATTTCCACCATTCTCACTCCACGACCATCCATTCCAATACTCCAGATATTCCACACTACCATTTATTCCACACAGCCACATACACCTGTTGTTGCACACCTGTGCCCTCACACCTGGTGCCACCTGCACCCTCCTTTCTTCCTGGACCATTTGGGTCAACACAACACGCAATCACCACTACTCCCTCATACACTGCTCCACACACCTGTTCAGTTGCACACCTGTGCAATCACACCTGTTCCATTCTCACCTGTTCAATCCTCACACACACGGCAGCATCTCAGCTAACTACTCCCCTCTGAAACTTGCGCTTCCCAGTCGTCCCTTTAAACTATTGCGCTCCCACGTCATTATAATCCACACTAATCTACCTGCGTCCCCACTACAGGTATCAGTCACTAACTAACCTTAACGTTACCTAATGTCATCTTCGCTAGATCCCTACAATTATCCAAGCCCTCCCTGGCTCGGTTGTCATAGCCACCCCATAAACTATTGCGCATTTGCCCCCACCTGTGAGGGATGGTGGATTTGCCATCCCTCCACATCGGGGGTCTCTCACTATCAATTTTGTTCGTCCAGATTCCAACCAATTCAAAAATTTTCCATTTACTGCCAATTCTACTCACTTTTCTAAATTTCGTTTTAAATCACTATCACTATCACGATCACCATCATCACAGTCCGCTATATCCTAGCCTCGGTGCGTCATGACATCATTAAACTCGGCTTCGTAAAGCCGAGCAATGAATTCGGGTGGTTTGGTTGCCTGCAGGTTGAATCCGTCCGGCTTTCGGTTCAAGGGAGGTGGTTTGGTTGGACCGAGGCTCCACGCACCATCTCGGCGCGGCACCTTGCGGTCCCGGGCCCGATGGCTCAATCTCCCCCGGTCGGAACCCCGTCCCCACGAGGGGGCACCGTTCCGCCTCCTCCCACTCGCCCTTGAACCGGACCGGTCGCCTCGCCCGGCAAAGCCCGGATTCGACCGTGCGGGGCGGGGCCAAGCCCGAATCGGCAACGACGCTTCGAAGAGAAGCGACGCAGCATCGATCCGCGCCGGGCTCGCACCCAACCAAGCACCCCTCGCACCGAGTGCTCGCATCGGCTATCCGTCGCTCTAACCACTAAACCGGTTACCATCGGTGCTTTACTTGCATGCTTACAAGCATACGCTACCCCTTTCACCCTCACAAAACCTGGCGTTCCAACGCTGTCCGTACATTCCACCAACGCTCTCCCTGTTACACACCACACCTCTCGCGCACACTTTGGTCCACACCTCTCCTCCGTTACGTCCTCCGTAACACTCACCATGGGCGTGCACTCTTGCATCCACCCACTAACGCGCTCACATGGGCTCTCCCACACCCGCGCCATGACCAACTCAGGTGTGCTTCCTCGCACACGTTCCACCACCACCTTACTCTCCGTGTCACACTTCGTACACCCCGACGTGCATTCTCGCTCGCACTCGGTTTCACACTCGCGCTCCGATGTGCCCTCTCGCACCTGCGCCATCACCAACTCACTATTCGTGTCACACTCCGTACACCCCGACGTGCATTCTCGCTCGCACTCGGTTTCACACTCGCGCTCCGATGTGCCCTCTCGCACCTGCGCCATCACCAACTCACTATTCGTGTCACTCTCCGTACACCCCGACGTGCATTCTCGCTCGCACTCGGTTTCACACTCGCGCTCCGATGTGCCCTCTCGCACCTGCGCCATCACCAACTCACTATTCGTGTCACTCTCCGTACACCCCGACGTGCATTCTCGCTCGCACTCGGTTTCACACTCGCGCTCCGATGTGCCCTCTCGCACCTGCGCCACCACCAACTCACTATTCGTGTCACACTCCGTACACCCGACGTGCATTCTCGCTCGCACTCGGTTTCACTCCCACACTTTATAGCACACCCACTCGCCGACGCACACTTTTTTCTCCCACGCGTGCCATTTCCACTCACACGGGACCCTTCACCAACGCCCGGGTGCCATATCGATCCCAATCGCGCGACAATTCTTTTGTCGCCAAACATCCTCTTACAAAATCTCCCCGCACAATACACAACAGCACGACTCACCTGGGGGATCCTTTTCTCCACGCGAACCTGCAAACTTCCATTCGGGTTAAGCACAGCATCGTGATGTGAGCAGGGACTTTGTACATAATCCATTTCTCCCTGCAATTCCCGGGCTACCTCCGTCATCTCTTCAATTTTAATTCCCGCTACTGCTTTTTCTTTATTAACCTCGGCGACCGTTGGCTTTAATAAAACACCCTCCTCTACCTCAGCGGTCGCCGGCTTTTCCAAACCCCGTGTCGCGATTTCTACCCCCGTCATTGTACCCGTGCTTTCCTCCGCTTCGCTCAACCGGCGCTTCTCGACCCGCGTTACTTCCTTGTGCACCCCTGGGACCCTTTCGCCCACCATGCGATCCATGGTCTCCCCACATTTTTGCATGCGGTCACCCATTCTGTTGGTTATTGCTTCAATTTGGTTTCCCCATCGCTCATTGTTAGCCCTCCTTTCGTCCCTCATTACTCCCAATTGCTCTCTATTCTTCTCCATAAGGGCCTCCATTTTATTACTCAATTTCTCCCCGTTTATTCTCAGCATCTCGGCGAATTGCGCCATGAAGTCCCCCACATCAAAGCCTGCTGGTAGTGGTACGGTCACGGGCGCGGCAAAATTTGGTGCCGCTGTAACCACGTGCGCGAGAGCGCCATTTTGTGCACCTGATACCCCCTCAACCACACCTTCTTTACTCTCCTCCACCACTTTTCCCACTTCTTCCCTGGGGTCCTGGGTCGATTCTACCCCGTCTATCTCTCCCACCGACATCCGATCGCCTTGATTGTCCATGGCGCGATCTCAAAATTCGGGTTTTATAAAACAAAATAAATTTCGGCAGCTTGTAATTTTGAGCGCGTTAAGCGCGCTTCGGGTCCGATTTCGGGTCCGATATCACTCCTCGACACCAATTGTTACTCTAATAGTACAATTGGTGTTTCAAAATTTGGGCCTAACAAATTTAGTCCCAGGTCCGAATCCAACTCCTCGACACCAAATGTTACCGACGCGGCTTTAGATGTTATATTGACCGAGCGGTGGTGTATTTAACCGCGTCCGAACAGTTACTCCCCGATTAGAGCCCGATTCCACCCGACGTTGACCAGATCGCCCCACAGATATTCAATCGGGAAACCTCTAAAGCGACCGAAAGAGAATGAAAAAGAAGAAGAAGAAGAATACGGAGGAAGAACAGATTTATTATACACACACAAGCAATGGATGGAAGAAGCAGTAACACAGCGAATCGTTAACTTACACTATTCATTTTTACTTAGCCCCAAGACAACGAGCAGGACAGGACGTTCACACTTACACAGGGGATAATGCAGGCAGGTAGGGCTTGAGGTGGATTGCTTGATAGGGAGGCAAAGTCGGGAGGCCGCAGCTTGCAATTCCTCGCGGTTTTGGCGGGAAACCCTCCGTCGTGTATCCGCTGCGGTAGACGTCACGCGCTGGTTCGGCACACCTGCTCCTCTTCTTGAGGTGGAGCCGTCTCCCTCCTTTCAGCGCGTCTCTCCAAAGCTGGTTTCCTTGCCGAGTACCTTTCCTCTTTGGCTTGGAGCGTTTCGCATCTCACCGCCTCTTGGTGCAGTCTCTTTGCTCATCTCCCAAGGCCTCTCTCAAGTCATCTCCCAAGTCCTCTCATAAAGCAGTCCCTTACAGTCGCTTTTATCACCTCGGGCGGAATTAAGCCGCCGGCTCCGAGGGTACGCCTACCGGGTCGCTCACCGCGGTGCTGATTGGCTGTTAGGGCCGGTTCACTCCTTCCCTCTTATGACGAGGTGGAGACACGCCTTTCTTCTCCGACTCAAAGCACATGGGCAATGGCGGTTGAAGAAAACCGCCCAAAATGCGGAAGGCAAATGGAAGGGAGGTTTTGGGGAAATTGGAAGGGCCTACGCTTATTTTGTTTGATACAATGCAAAGTCAATCTAGTGGGAAACACATATTTAGCCTACATGGAATAAGGAAATACACTATTTAAAAGATATATCGTGACCTGCGTGTAAGTTTCATGGAATTAACTAGGATGGCTGCGACCATTATTTACATTACGAGGATGTTACCATACTTTTGTAACGTTCACATTGTAACGTTTCCAAATTCGTTACAATATATATATATATATATATATATCTATATATCTATATATATATATATATATATATATATATATATATATATATATATATATATATATATATCTGGAACTACAGACTTGGCATTTAATATGGAATTTTTTTTTGTGGGGGTGAACTTACTTTTCAAGATGACTTAGAACCAAAAGTTCATTGGAATTATGTTGAAATTATTCTAGATTTTGTTAATGTGACCTTTAAAAGAAACAAAAACCACATTTGACATTTCGAAGCAAATAAATTGATCCTTTAAAGTGATGTAAACTGATATCGAACTCAATTCACGGACAGTACTGTGTTAAACTTCTGTGCGTTTTCCAGAAGTATCTCTTTATTTTGCACATTAGCCAAAATTTTTTTTTAACAAAAACAATAGTTAAATTACGACTGGGATTACGGACAGTAAAATTACAGTTCAGTACTTCGTGTAACCCCCACGAGCATTCAGGAGAGCACGTACACGTTGAGGCATGCTGTTCACGAGATTTGCCAAGGTTTGGACAGGAATTGCTTGCCATGCAGTTACAATAGCCTGCTGCAATTCACGCACAGAGGCAGGCTGCTGGTCCAAGTTGTCGATTTGACGCGTTAATTCTGCCCACAAGTTCTCTATCGGATTCATATCTGGGGACATGGCAGGCCACTCCATATGCTCTACACCACGGTCAGCAAGAAAGTGTTGGATCATGCGAGCACGATGAGGCCGTCCATTGTCATCTTGGAAGACAAAGTTTCCTCGAAAGGCTGCACGAACAAATGGAAGCTAGGTTTCTTCCAGAATGGCCCTGTGCTTGAACTGGTTCAGGTTTCCATTCAGAACAACCAGGTCAGTTTTTCCCCCTGCATGAAAAGCAGCCCAAACGGTCACCCCACCACCTCCGGCTTGGACTTTTGGCACTATACAATCTTCGTTGTCGGCTTCATGCACTTGTCTGCACACTCGGACGCAGCCCTATTGACGATAGACCAGAAATCTAGACTTGTCACTGAAGATCACGTGATTCCAGTGTCCTGGCTGCCATTGACGGTGCTCTCTGGCCCACTGCAATCGGCGCTGGCGGTGTTGTCTGGTCAGACGTGGCTTTCTCAGGGGACGCCTGGCACGATAGCCTGCTTGAACCAGTCGTTGGTTGACTAGCCTTGTGGATACAGGCACATTTGTCAGTTGCTGCCACTCAGCCCTAAGCCGATTAGCTGACTTGGTACGGCCATTGCAGACTAACCGGTGCAGCTGGCGAGCATCCCTCCTTGTGGTTCTGCGGGGACGTCCTGACCTCGGTATTGGAGTAGGGACACCCCTCTGGGCATTTCATTTCAGGATCTTTGACACCTGACCTTGAGTGATGCCATACTGCCGAGCAATAGTACGCTGTTTCATGCCGGAATTTCGTAAAGCCACCACTAAATGACAAACAGCATTGTCGAGTTGACGGACCATCTCCAGGGGAAGCGGCAATAACTTTTGTTGATGTGCAGCAGTTGTTTTCCACTAATACAGAACGCAACAACCCTTATATACCCGATTGTGAAGCCAATCGTCAAATGTACCTGTCCTTACATTTTGTCACGCCACCTGTGATATAATCCTGTTATTGACTTCTTGCTGCGACAGACAATCAGTGACCTGGTTCTTTTAACAAAGAAATCACCGAAGTGTAAAAGAAACTCACCAGATTGATATACCGAGTTCAGAAAGTAAACCCAAGTCAAGCAAAAAAAAAAATTCCATATTAAATGCCAAGTCTGTAATTCCAGTACATTGCCAGAAGACAGATTCAGTGCTACCTAAGGTGCAGCCTGACAGCAAGGATTACATTGGGTGGTTTGCCATTGCCATCCCAGTGCTAGTCAGAGCAGGAATTTGGAAATTGTCCAGTGTACCGGAGATAGCTCGCCTCCATTTCCCGAAAGATAAAGTCGGATCTTTAATGACCACCAACTAATGCTGGTCGGTGGAACGCCTAGTTTAACTTCCATCTGATGCACGGCACAAACATTGATGCCTCATAGCACATGCAAAACAACAGCTCAGCTCAGTTAGACAGCTCAGAGGTGAGTTTGTGTACTTCTTTTTTTTTTTTTTTTTTTTTTTGTATACAAGATCGAAGCTCGTGAAAGAGCGAACATTTATCACACAGAAAGACAAACCGACAAACCGACACATAACCTACAAACCGACACATAAAACAAATAACATCGGGAGCGGTAGACAAGATGGGGAGAGAGGGGGAAGGACACAAACACAACATTTGAGAGCAGGAACCGAGAGACATGGAGACATCGAGAGATCTGTGGCAGGGAGAGGGCTTTGGGGGGAGGCATGGGAAAGGGGGTGGGAGAGGCATAAAACATATGGACACTGCCAGGACTACCAGGAAAGAAGATGGAATTACAAACAAGGTGGATCTGGGGTGAATTAGTGGGGGTAGAAAAGATCAAGGTTTTGGATGGGGGAAGATAAGAGATGGTGGTGAACAGCTGTTTTAAAGACCTGGAGGGAGGAGTGGGATTGAAGGGAGTGTGGGAGTTTGTTCCAGAGGCGGGAGAAAAGAGGAATGAAGGAGTGAAGGTGAGCAGAGAGCCGAGATTTCGGCAGTTCAACCATCAGATGCTTGCTGGCAGATCTTGTGCGACCTGTAGGAATATTTGGGGGACAGAGCACAGAGAGAGCTGGGGGAGCAAGGCCGGAGAGGAGTCGGTAGAAGACAGAAAGACCACCTCCCTGCCTGCGGTGAGTGAGTGAAAGGCCCTCAGAGATAGCTTCATCATGGGAGATTCCAATGATTCTGAAAGCTTTGGTTTCAACAGCGTGAAGCCGAGCTAGGTGTGAGGCAGGAGCACCAGCCCATAGGGGAGAACAGTATTCCATTGAGCTGCGGATGAAAGCCTTGTATGTGGTGAGGAGCTCAGGTCTGCCTAGGAAGGACTTCGCACGACGGAGGATGCCCAGTCGGCGACTGGCTTTGCAGGCCAGCTTGGAAATGTGGTTTTCCCAAGAAAGATCATGGCAGATAGTGAGACCCAAAAGCTTGAGCGACAGAACTTCTTGGAGAGGATTGTTGAGAAAGTAGATGGGAGGGTTGTCCAGTCGATCTTTTCGGAGAGACATAGTAAGAGTGTGAGATTTGTCAGGATTGAAAGACGTGTTCCACTTGTTTGACCAGTCTGTGATTTTGTCCAGGTCTTCAGAGAGTGAGGAGGCTGCAGACTGCCGATCTGAGGGAAGAGGAATGGAGCGGCAGAGAGTGGAGTCATCAGCAAAGAGATAGAGAGGATTTTCCAGAGAGTCGGAGAGATCATTGATAAAGACCAGAAAAAGCACAGGGCCCACCACACTGCCTTGGGGAACTCCAGCCTGAACAGGAAGGGGAGATGAGAGAAATCCATTCAGGGCCACACGTTGACTACGACCAGAGAGGAAGTCCGCAAGCCATGCATGGAGATTTCCATGGATACCATAGGAGTAGAGTTTGGTGAGCAGAGCTGGGTGCCAGACCATATCGAAGGCACGTGATATGTCAAGGGAGACAGCTCTGATTTCCTGTTTGGCATTGAGGACCTCCATCCATTGTTGAGACAGGAGAAGCAGCATGTCCAGAGTAGAGTGACCTGGTCTGAATCCAAATTGATGATCAGAGATCAAGCCATTGGAGAAGAGGAAAGATTTCATATCCGAAGCAATGATGGATTCCATGACTTTGCTGATAATTGGGAGCAGGCTGATTGGTCTGTAGTTAAAAGGATCTGTTTTTGCTCCTTTTTTGTGTAAAGCGGTAATGTTTGCTGATTTCCAGGATTCTGGCAGATGACCTTGAGCAAAAGATAGGGTGAAAAGAACAGAGAGAGGGTGAGATAGAGCGGCAGAGCAGGATTTTAGGACCCGTGGGCTGATGCCGTCTGGTCCAGTTGCAGAATCAGAGTCGAGGTTAGACAAAAACTCCTCCACCTTGTCAGGAGAGAAGGACACAGAGTCCAGGAGCAGTTGGGCCATACTCCCAGCCCCCTGTCTGAAAAAGGTACCAAAAAAGGTAAATACGGCAACTTTAGGGAATTACTCGGTAATTTCTGCACAGGCAGCCATGTATTGTTTTATTGGGTTATTGATTTACTGTGAGACATTATTTTTATGGTGTAGTCCATAGGGCATTGCTGTCTGGCTGTCCGTATGTATGTATGTATGTATGTATGTATGTATGTATGTATGTATGTATGTATGTCCCATCCGCCAGCATTTTGCCGGTTTATTCAATTAAAAATTTTTTTTTCTGCAACTGTTGGTCCGAATGACACAATATTTCATCAGAGGAGCGCCTCAACCTGCAGAATTTGGTAATGATAAATATGACGTCATAGGTCACGTGGTAATGGTAAGACCTTGGAAAAATCTTGAAAAAAACGAAAACCTTTGCACTTCTATATCTCCGAAACTGCTCCATGGAAAGAATTGAAACGTGGCTCATTGTAAAGAACTCCTCATGGGAAATAACATATGTTAATGATGATGCCTTAATTTTGCCTTAATTTTGATTTTGCCTTAATTTTGGTGCCTTAATTTTGCCTTAATTTTGCCTTAGTGCCTTAATTTTGACGTCATAAATCGTCAAGCAGAACACTTGATCCAATCAGTATGAAACTTATTCAGCATGATCTATGGATAAATTGTGTCAAAAAAAAAAGATGACGTCATCGGTCAAGTTGTTTGGCAGCCATATTTTTACGGCTTAGATTGTAGGGCAATGCTGTCTGGAAGAGCGTCTGTCTGTCCGTCTGGTGTATCTTTGTCTTTCCCTCAAACTTCCACCAATCAGAGCTGAGGATCTGATCACATGACAGGGGGACAGCAGATCCTCCACTTAGTAGTTCCAAGCCTGGCTGTGCCGTTGTTAGACTATCGGCAGTCTTGTTAAGTTACATCTGAACATACATTTGCTAATTTATTTTAGCAAATCTTATCAATCCCTAACATCAGGGATTGATAAACAATGAGAGATTTTCAATGTAAACGTAATCCGTGCTGAACCATGGCATAGTCAAGAAAACTGACAAATAAGAAAAGTGCAAAGGAAAGGTGATAAATCTAGAACCATCACTCGGTAGAGAGCATACCTCCGCCAGCTTGACCCGTTTAGTGTTGTATCCACTGATGGGTCGGATCTGGATCCGGACCTTAATCAATATCGAATTGGCTTGTTATTATCACTTACCCAACTCATCCAATTATGTCGTAACTCATCCATAACCTTTTGAAATATCGTGTTTTTATTTGTTTTTGGCCCCATCACTCAATGAGCCTGGTGTTGGCTTAGCGGTTAGGGTGCTGGTTTGGGATCCTAGGATCCTGAGTTCGAATCCCGGTCGATCGCTGAATTAACACCAGGGGGGTTGACTCAGCCTGGCAAATTGAGTACCAGTTCATTGGTAATTCCCTGTGTGTCGTGTCGCAAGCAGTGACTAACAGAGTTGGCGGCAGGAATGGCATCCGGCTGTAAAACATTGCTTCAAAAAGGGGACCACGGTGCCGGAAAAAGGCCAACCCCAGCTCTGCAGTGAAACATGGCCTCTAAAGGTTGTTCCTATCCCTTAATGGTAAAGAATCACTTAGAAAATTGAAAAATCCTCGTGTCAGGATTTGGATCTTCACCAAAATTGACTAGATTCTTCCTTGTCACACACCCAAGCTGTCCACCAAGTTTAGTCCAAATACATGAATAACTTTTTGAAATATCGTGCTGGATGTCGTTTTTTGTCCTATCACTAAATGATGGAGAATTACTTAAAATATTCACTGATCCGTATCCGGATTTTAATCTTCACCCAATTCAAATAATTTCATCCTTGTCACATACACAACCTCTCCATCAAGTTTTGTCCAAATCTGTCCACAATTTTTTGAGATATCCTGTTCACAGACAGACACAGAAACAGACAGGCAGACAGACAGGGGTGGAAAACATAAGCACGCCCACCTTTGGTGGTGCAGGTAATCATTGACAATAACGGACAAAAGCTAAAGCGAAAAGCAGACATTTAGACCCTGAGAGGGCTTGGCTCCACCTTTGAGCACCCAGCTCAGAGATTATGATCCGTGAATGTGAAATGTCACTGATGAGATGAAGGATATGTTCTTGATGTGCCCGGGAAAGGATGGGAGAAGTGGCAGTGGAATGTAGGTTAAGGATGAGGTGTGAAGATGGGTAGGTTGACAAAGGGTGTGCAATATGGTAAAAGCGGGATTGTTGCATTTAATCACCTTGAACGGCTGAAAGGCGGACGTTGTCATTTGCATTGATTTTACTCTCCGACGGTGGCACGTTGTCATTGCATGCACACTCTAATTTGATGAGTTCAGTCAATTAAATGGAAATGGCTTTTTCCATTTCCTGCAGATTATAATGAATTATGTTTTTCACGACATTGTGTTCTCGCGTTTGTTACTGAAAGAATTCATTCTGACAACACGAAATTGGAAAAGGACTGTTCATAATGTAATGTTATAATAGCTAACTCACATGAGATGTTTCTGTTCCGATGATGAAGGATCGATCTTGCTTCGTTTTTCACATTATTTTGTTGATTCAATGATTGTGTCCAACGTACAGCCGTGTGTTTTCAACATTACTCAACAAAGTGGTAAATGTCTTACGTTTGTGCTTGATACCCACATCCTTCATTGGTTTTCTCCATTATCCCATGACGTGTATTGCCATTTGCACAATGATTTGTTGCTCATTATGGTATAGCATTCATATTTATGATTTTGTATTCATTCTTGGTTGCTTTGTATCTGAAGATGGCTGTTCAGGTGTCAAATGCGAACGACCTGGGTATGTGAATATGTTTTGTAGCGCAGAAGCTTCTGCCCAGACGACAAGAAGAAAACGACGTAAAATGTCATAGTCCCCATGGTTTTAGTAATTTTTCTGGACCGAGCTAAAGGCCACCAGTCGGCCATCTTTGACCGAATTACAAAACAAAATCTTCTGCATATACATATACTCTCATGTGTTGTCTTCCTGCCAAGTTTGAACGAAATCAGTCCATGCATGTCGAGAAATGGATGGGGACACGTTTAAGTTAAAGAAAAATGGTCGCCAGTCGGCCATGTTGAATCTGATCTCGAAAAAAATGGTGTGCATATGTAACCCATCATTCTTTTTCAGTGTGCCAAGTTCGAACAAGATTGGTGAATGCATGTCCGAGAAATGGTTGAGGACGTGGTCAATATTGGGTTTTTAACAACTAAAATGGCCGCCAGTCTACAAGTCGGCCATCTTTGATTCAATCGCAAAATAAAGTGAGGTGCACGTGTACGCCATCATGTACTGTGTGGCAAGTTCGAACAAAATCGGACCATGCATGTTCAATAAACGGTTGGGGACATGTTTAAGTAACAAAATGGCCGCCAGTCAGCCGTCTTGAATCTGATCTCAAAAGAAAGTGATTTGCATATGTAAGCCATCATTTATTGTTTGTGTTCAAAGTTTAAACAACATCGGTAAATGCATGTCTGAGAAATGGTGGAGAACGTGTTTCACATCGGGTTTTTTTACAACTAAAATGACCGCCAGTCGGTCATGTTTGATCGCATCGCGAAACAAAACGATGTGCAGATGTATATTGTTATGTATTGTCTTTTTGCGAAGTATGAACAACATCGGAACATATATCTCTGAGATATGGTTGCGGATGCATGTACGCATGGATGCACGGAACGACGGACGAGACCCAATCCATAAGCCCCCATTTTGGACTAAGTCTATCGGGGGCTAATAACCATACTCTGAGATAGAAGGCAGTGTAATCTGGTGGCAAAGAGCCGACAAGAATACCAGAACATCTGGTGCGAACAATTTCGAAAATAATTTGAAATGTATTCATGGTGTCTGTGATAACCAGAATCGGTGGCGTATTGGGAAGAGTGTCTGCTCTAAGTCTGGGAGGTCAGTGTTTCGATTCCCAGCCGAGTTATACCAAAGATTTTTAAATGGTACGTTCTGATACACACACACACACACACACACACACACACGCTTCTCCTTTCACCAATAGATGTAAAAATCTCGTATAATTTCTCTTGTGGCCCTGGAACCAAACAAAAAAATATACGTATACTTATATAACACCACTCACAGTCCACAAATCTTCCACTCCCACCTCCTCCCAAACATGATTAAAAGTAAATATCATCATTTTAAACTTGCCCTGTGCATTGACAAGCCCCAGATATGACCTTCTCATCGGCATTATGAGGCACGAAGGTTTGGGTAGAATGCCCGTTTATGAACCTTCGGCCTTTCACTGGCATACATCGTCGGGAGTTTTTTGCAATACAAACTGTAACATATCCAACTTTTTGGACGAGTTGATTAGGTTATCCAACTGTTTTGTTGTGCAGAGGCACATTCCTTTCTTGCAGGTATGCATTCAAGTCGTTTTGGCTTCGTTAAAAGTTTTTTTTAGTCATTTACAGTAATCCTACAATCGTTATCTGGAAATGTCCTGGAAATTATCTGGAAATGGTATGAAAAATGTCCAGCGAAGCCCGAGTTACTTCATTACGAGCGGTTTCTGAGCAAGCGTGCCAAGTAATCTGGTCATTTTGAAAGCCACATCTTGCATACACCTATCTATCTATAATTCCAGTAATCTCTGTGTGTATGTTTGTATGTTTGTATGTTTGTATGTCTGTGACCGCTGTTTCTCGACAACCACGGGTCCGATATACTTTAAACTTGCCAGGTATATTGCTGGGGACCCGAGGATGTGCCTTTTCAAGGTTTGAAATTAATCGGACAAGTAGTTACCGAGCTATGGCGATTTAGCCGTTCGCCGTTCGCTTTGGCGTTGCGAATGGACCAAACCATTTCATGTAAATAGAGGGGGGGGGGGGGGTTCTGTGGTCGTTGCGAATGGACCAAACCATTTCATGTAAATAGAGGGGGGGGGGATTGTCACTGTACTCGCAAGCCGTTCGCCGTTCGCTTTGGCGTTGCGAATGGACCAAAACATTTCATGGACCAAACCATTTCATGTAAATAGAGGGGGGGGGGGGATTGTCACCGTACTCGCACCCACGTACCCACGTACCCACGTACGGGCATTGCACCCACGTACGGGCATGCCCTAGTATAATAAAATGCTAAACCACCAACATGACCCATACCAATAAATTGCTTCGGCAGCATCAACGCTCTATGAAGGGTATCGTACAGATCATCGTATTTTGAAAAAAAAAATAGGGGCAATACCTCTAGGCATTCAACTGGTAGAATAATGCAGTATACTACACCAAATAAAGGCATTTTTAACAGTATCACGGTAAACAAACCAATTTCAATGGTTGCTGGGAGACAGCACGGTATGTAGATTCCTTCATAGGAAATCTCCCCCCCCCCCCCTCCCTCTCCCCTCCCCTTCCTCCCCCGTAGACCTCCTTAGACCTCAATTTTTTAATTGCAATGAACAAACGTTGGTACATCATGAGTGATGAACAGATCGTTGTGGTCAAGTTTCATCTAAATTGTGTGTGTAGTTTCTGAAAAAAAAGCAAATACCCATATCGGTGGGCAACCCTCCCTCCCCCCCTCGCCCCCCTGCCTCCCCATTCACCATAAACCCCCTCAGGGCCCGATTTTTTTTAAATTGCCGTGAACAAACTTTGGTGCATCATGGTTGCGGTCAAGTTTCATCAAAATTGTGTTTGTAGTTTCAGAGAAGAAAGAAAATACCTATTTTGGAGAGTCAAACCTGGATCCACTTTGAACCCAGTAAACCCCCTTAGACCCCGATTTATTTTAATGCCGTGAACAAACTTCAGTCACAACACAACAAATATCATTTATGCCAAGTTTGGTCACAATCACATCAGCAGTTTGGGAGAAGAAGTTAATTTTTTTGTTTGCAAGATCGAGGCTCGTGTAAGAGCTAACATTAATGAATGAATGAATGAATTCTTTAAATCACATAAAAAACAAACGGACACATAAAACATATGATAAAGGGAGCGGGAGACAATATGGGGAGAGAGAGGGAAGCACACAA
Source organism: Myxine glutinosa (assembly GCF_964187855.1). Lineage (NCBI taxonomy): Eukaryota > Metazoa > Chordata > Myxini > Myxiniformes > Myxinidae > Myxine > Myxine glutinosa. The sequence continues at coordinate 180,651,941 of NC_136266.1, read as the reverse complement.
GTACAACAGTAGAGAACAGGGACATCGGGAGATCTGTGGGTGGGAGAGGGTTTGGGGGCTGGGGCATGGGAAGGGGGAGGGGTGGAAGAGGTATACAACACATGGACACTGCTCGGGCTTACAGGAAAGAAGTTGGTATTTCAAAAAAGTGGATCTGGGATGAATTAACGGGGGTAGAAAAGATCAAGGTTTTGGATGGTGGAAAAGAGATGGTGGTGAACAGCAGTTTTAAAGACCTGGAGGGAGGAGTGGGATTGAAGGAAGTGGGGGAGTTTGTTCCAGAGGCCGGAGAAAAGAGGAATGAAGGAGTGAAGGTGAGCAGAGAGTCTCGATTTTGGCAGTTTAACCAGAAGAGGGTTGCTGGCAGATCTTGTGCGACCTGAATAAATATTAGGGGGACAGAGCACAGAGAGAGCTGGGGGAGCTAGGCCGGAGAGGAGTCGGTAGAAGACAGAAAGACCACAAACCTGCCTGCGGTGAGTGAGTGAAAGGCCCTCGGAATCAGCTTCATCGCGGGAGATTCCAATGATTCTGAAAGCTTTGGTGTCAACAGCATGAAGCCGAGCTAGGTGTGAGGCAGGAGCACCGACCCAGAGGGGAGAACAGTATTCCATTGAGCTGCGGATAAAAGCTTTGTATATGGTGAGGAGCTCAGGTGTACCAAGGAAGGACTTCGTACGACGGAGGATGCCCAGTCAGCGACTGGCTTTGGAGGCCTGCTTGGAAATATGGTTTTCCCAGGAAAGATCATGGCAGATAGTGAGATCCAAAAGCTTGAGTGACAGAACTTCTTGGAGAGGATTGTTGAGAAAGTAGATGGGAGGGTTGTTCAGACGGTCCTTTCGGAGAGACATAGTAAGAGTGTGAGATTTGTCAGGATTGAAAGACATGTTCCACTTGTTTGACCAGTCTGTGATTTTGTCCAGGTCTGCAGAGAGTGAGGAGGCTGCAGACTGCCAATCTGAGGGATGAGGTATGGAGCGGCAGAGAGTGGAGTCATCAGCAAAGAGATAGAGAGGATTTTCCAGAGAGTCGGAGAGATCATTGGTGAAGACCTGAAAAAGTACAGGGCCCAGAGAGTTTACGGGCCCAAAAAGCACAGGGCCCAAGTTGCAAGTTTTTTACGGACTGACGGACGGACGGACGGACGGACAATGCACCATCCCATAACCTCTTAACTTTCAAATAAAGCAATATTGGCCTGTCCCAGACAATTGTAGTGTTTTCTACGTGTAACATTTTGAGTGCCTCTCTTTATAGGGTTATCGGGCCTGGCAATATCACAGGAGCCTGGCCATGGTTTTCTCTGAAGCTAGTTTATTCAGGTCTCTCACAGTCCATTTTGTTTCTCTCAACACAGATTGACAGTTTTTCTCTGTATTAGATTGTAAGTCGACCTCATAAATAATTCATGACTTCCTCAGCAGATTTTCCTCTGACGGCTCACGAGCAATTATTTTGGCAACAGGTGAACTGAAAGCAAACATCTCACATTGGAGGCCAACTGTATATAATGCTCACTTGATTCAAGTGACACATTCCCTGACATGAGCTCACACAACCTGGAAGTCGAGCAAATGTTTCTTCTTTACAGCCGAGAGTGGAGCAAACAACCGGAGCAATGGCAAGAAAGAAAGCTGAAAAAGTTTAGTGACAAACCGTGAGCTGTGACCCATTACGCATGAACTAATTATGTTGGAATTTCTCCTTAAGTGCTGCGGATTTCGTTTCTCATCTGCGATCCTGGCTGTTTGGAACAGAATGTTGATAAAGCACCTCGTACTTGAAGGTGTTATCTCCACTGAATCATTTAGAATGCATTTTTTTTATCATCATCATGTCCTCCATCATTCCTCGAGAGCCTGCGATTTTTCATACATCTATTGCAGGAGGATGTCTATTGTCTATGTAACTAACCCAACCACTATACAGGTCCCTTAGAATAGTTATTTCATCGCAGACCATTATCTTAGGCCCTTCCGCTTATTTCGGGTTAGGAGGGGAAAGTTCGGTCAGGGTTCGGTCATTATGTGTTGGGGAGGGGAAAGACAGGTCCTCCACTCATAAAGGGATAATAAACTAGGCAGATTCACAAATATTGCATTCACAGATTGATTTAAAGTCTTGAAGGACAGAAGGCAGGCCAAAGGCCTCAAGAGTGGATGCCTGCAACAACATTTAGTGGACATTCACATCATTGTTTAAGATGGTGGCAAAGGCCCATACTCTTGGAAAAGCACAAGGATGCTCACTACATCTTTATGGCTAAAAACGAATCCTCAACAGGTCAACACTCCGTCGCAGAGAGCAGAACTTTCCACCCTGAGCAGTCTTGGGAATCGAACCCACATAAGTGAGGGCAATTGCAACAAACCTTTACCTGCTCAGCCACCCACCTGTCATTGGATAAGGACTGAAATGAAAAGTAACTGTCATCCTGCATGTGGATGTGAAGTGACATTGCTGTAATTGCCTCCATTTAGGCCGCAATTTTTTCTCACTCCGCTATTACCGCTATCTGATGTACAATGTGAATGCGCCATTTTTCTTACAGGATCTGGAAAATGGAGGAGTGAGAGGGAAGGGGGGAAAAGGCAATGAAGTATTAGTATATAAGCAAACAACCAGCTAATCCACGAGACGTGTCCACATCCGGATCTCAGACTTTCTGCACTACTCTCTGCTCATACATCTTCAGGGCCTAAATCTAGTATACTTTGAGCACAACATATGTATATAATACTCATGCGATTTCCAGATGTGTGTTGTGACAAATTACTAATGAGAATATATTTTACTGATGTGCAGTGTGTGCATGTTTTTATTTATTTATTTAATTGTTCTCCCCATGGAGGTCTAAAGCCTGAGGGTTTCAAATAAACAATGTTCATGGGAGGAGAAATTGAAGCATTGTCCTAAAAATACAGTGCTCAGGACATTTACTAAAAACCAACCTGGTTCTACCTGCACACATTTGTGACAGGCTATTTTACTGCCTGATGACATTTCCAACAAGCCTTAGGCTGCCTATGGCTTTGGAAAGCCGTTGCTAAAGCACAGCATCGTAAACGTGTCGGCCGGCTACCTATATGATGTGGTGTCTATTCGACTACCATTGTTACCTCCACCACTAAAGGTGGATGGAGGTTATGTTTTCACCCCTGTTTGTGTCTGTCCATTTGTTTGTTTGTGAACAGAATATTTCAAAAAGTTTTGGACGGATTCGGACCACATTTGGCAGAGATGTAGCGTATGTGACAAGGACAAAATGATTAGATTTTGGTGAAGATCCGGATTCGGATCCGGGTAGTAGAATTTTTAAAGTGATTATTTACCATTGGGAGATAGGGCTAAAAACGATACGTAGCAGGATATCTCAAAAAGTTGTGAACGAATTTGGACGAAACTTGGTGGACAGGTTGGGTGTCTGACAAGGACAAATAGATTCGATTTGATTTTGGTGAAAATCTGAATATGGAGTTGGATATGAGAATTATTTAATTTTTAAAGTGATTATTCAACATTGGGAGATCGGGCCAAAAACGATATCCATAGCAGGATATCTCAAAAAGTTGTGGACGGATTTGGACGAAACTTTGTGGACAGGTTGGGTGTCTGACAAGGACAAATAGATTCGATTTGATTTTAGTGAAAATCTGAATATGGATTTGGATATGAGAATTATTTAATTTTTTAAGTGATTATTCACCATTGGGAGATAGGGCTAAAAACGATACGTAGCAGGATATCTCAAAAAGTTGTGAACGAATTTGGACGAAACTTGGTGGACAGGTTGGGTGTCTGACAAGGATAAATAGATTCGATTTGATTTTGGTGAAAATCTGAATATGGAGTTGGATATGAGAATTATTTAATTTTTAAAGTGATTATTCAACATTGGGAGATCGGGCCAAAAACGATATCCATAGCAGGATATCTCAAAAAGTTGTGGACGGATTTGGACGAAACTTTGTGGACAGGTTGGGTGTCTGACAAGGACAAATAGATTCGATTTGATTTTAGTGAAAATCTGAATATGGATTTGGATATGAGAATTATTTAATTTTTTAAGTGATTATTCACCATTGGGAGATAGGGCCAAAAACGATAGATATCAGGATATCTCAAAAAGTTTGGACGGATTTGGACCAAATTTGGCAGAGATGTAGCGTATGTGACAAGGACAAAATGATTAGATTTTGGTGTACATACGGATTCGGATCCGGGTAGTAGAATTTTTAAAGTGATTCTTCACCATTGGGAGATCGGGCCAAAAACGATACATCGCAGGATATCTCAAAAATTTGTGGACGGATTTGGACGAAACTTTGTGGAGAGGTTGTGTGTGTGACGAGGAAGAATCGATTCAATTTTGATGAAGATCCCGATCCGGATCCAGCTAGTAGATTTTTTAAAGTGATTCTTCACTATTGAGTGATATGGCCAACCTGGCGGAGGTATGCTCACTACTGAGTGCCGTTCTAGTTTGTTCAGATTTCTGCTGCAAGTCAGAGCAAAGCTTACCTTAAACTTGCATGCTTTGAGGATGTTCAGTTCGACATCAGAGGAGTTATGGGAAGGTTGTCTGGTGCCCAATCATGCTAATCTTGCGATTACTCATGTATAAGGAAGAGGAAGAGAGATTGGAGGTGACTTGGTGGTGGGATGAGAAATACAAGAAAGATAGAAAAGGAACATCATGTTCTGAATATGTGTGTACAGGTGCACATTTGAAGGAGACAGGCAAACGGGGTTTATAATAATGCTCACTTGAGGGTAGCTCGTGTGAAATCTGCTTTTCTGCAAAATATTTTTCCTTTTCACTGTAATCTTCTCAGAAAAGTGGAAAGTGGAAGTGGAAAAAGTGGAAAAGCAATATCGCCAATTTTACTCCAGGGGGTTTGGGAAAATTTGGAAAACTGGAAATTGGGAAAATTGGGGAAAAATTGGAAAACAATATAGCCTATTCTGTATAGCCAAAATATAGCCAAAAACAATATAGCCTATTATAAACTCCAGGGGGTTCGGGAAAATTGGGAAAATTAGAAAAAAATTGGAAAAACAATATTGCCAATTTTACTCCAGGGGGTTTGGTAAAATTGGAAAAACTGGAAATTGGGAAAATTGGGGGAAAATTGGAAAACAATATAGCCTATTTTACTCCAGGGGGTTTGGGAAAATTGGAAATTGGAAAAATTGGGGAAAAATTGGAAAACAATATGGCCTATTTTACTCCAGGGGGTTTGGGAAAATTGGGAAAATTGGAAATTGGAAAATTGGGGAGAAATTGGAAAAACAATATAGCCTATTTTATTCCAGGGGGTTTGGGAAAATTGGGGAAAAATTGGAAAACAATATAGCCTATTCTGTATAGCCAAAATATAGCCCAAAACAATATAGCCTATTATAAACTCCAGGGGGTTCGGGAAAATTGGGAAAATTAGAAAAAAATTGGAAAAACAATATCGCCAATTTTACTCCAGGGGGTTTGGTAAAATTGGAAAAACTGGAAATTGGGAAAATTGGGGAAAAATTGGAAAACAATATAGCCTATTTTACTCCAGGGGGTTTGGGAAAATTGGAAATTGGAAAATTGGGGAGAAATTGGAAAAACAATATAGCCTATTTTACTCCAGGGGGTCCCAGGTTTACCCACCCAAAATTTCGTTGCGATCTGTTCAGCCGTTTTTGCGGTACCTGGGAACAGACGGGCAGACGGACAGACATTTGGTGAATTATAGTAAGATGGTGATATTAGGGTTAGCAGGTATAACAATTAAGTGCATTTATCAAGGAAGTTAAAATGGGGTATGGATCGGACTTTGTTGAGTCAAATTGGCTTTCCTCCGTCTTGACCTTATCTTTTATAGTTAATAATATGATGTGACTCTGAGTTGCCTTACAAGGAAACTCAATGCAGGAGTAGGCCTCTAGGCCCATCAAAGCCTGCGCTCTAATTACCAGCTTCCAGTTGTTTTTATGTCCTCTGGCCTTTTTGAAATGCGGAGTGTCAAGCAAGGAAGCAGCACCTATCATTTTAAAGGTGTTTAGTATGACTCGGACTGGGTTTGATCCGCCAACCTCTCCAAGAGACAGAGCAGACGCTCTGTCTGTTATTATGCCACCGAGGCACAAACCATTACACCGCTGAATTATACATATACGACCGGTCTCATCCGGTGTTCATGGAAAATAATACTGTGTTCATGAGAGTTATAACTTATTGGATTTATGGTATCAATTAAGTATCTCCCATTTGTTATTCCATCAGCACTTAAGTGACATTTCATCACTGGCGATTTGACCATTGAAAGCCATAACACTCGATTTATGTTTGTGTATATGGCTTGTTTTATGGCAGCATTGCTCATTAGGGTAGCAGCGTGGGATTTTTATTTAACTATAAAGCTTTTGCACTTCTTCCTCTTTCCTTCTCAGAACATTGTTTCTTAGGAAGTGTAATAATTGAGGACCATTTTTTTAATACTGATATTAGGGCTCGTAGAAGAGCGCAACAATGGGCAAAGAGTCAACAGACACGATATTGGGCAAAGGGAAAGAGGCCATGGCAAGATGGATGCATGGACCACCGCACAATGGGAAGAGTTGCAAGTTGAAGTTGATCAGGTTCTCAGTGGGTATAGTAAACCTTATAGGTAAACATGAGAGAGACCATGATGTGGTGTTTGGACAGTCAACTTGAGGGGGGAAATATGAGATAATCGTTTCAGGGTATGGTTTCACATGTGAGAGAAGAGGTGGTGACTGAATGGTGGCGATTTTTCAGTTTAGACATGGAGAGGGTAACAAGGTAAGGGTTTTTAGTAGAATGTATCAACCTGGAGGGGCAGGAGTTGGGCAGAGAAGTGAGAGAGCAAGAGGAACAAATCCAGAATGGAGCCGTTCAAATGCTGCAAGAATAAAACCTGCCTGTGATGATCAAGAAGCATACCCTGAGCCATTAGCCTCCTGTAGCAAGATGCTAATGACAAAGAGGGTCTTAAGTCTCCACCGTCTCAGACGAGGAGCGGGGGGAATGAAAAGCAGTAGCACCAGTCAATAAGCTCGCAACTAAGATTCCATAATGCATCCAATCAAAGGCCGTGTACAACATTATAAACTGAGGATGTCAGATGAAGGTCTGGTCTGTGGAGAATTCCAAGATGGCAGCCAGCTTTGGAGGCTACCATGAGAATATGATCCATCCAAGAAAGGTTGTTGTTGTTTGTGTTGTTGTATAGCACTGGACAGTTCTCTCGACAAAGCCTGTGGCATGGAGACAGCATATCAATCTTGTAGGAGCGATGCAGAGATCCCCCACATCCATGATGGTGTACCCCTGTCTTCACAAAGTCAGGGACACGACAGAGCTAGAGGGACAGAGAAAGGTAGAGAGAGAGAGAGAGAGAGAGAAAAGAGACAGAGACCCGAGGGAAATGGCCGGTCCATGGGGACCGTTCCGCACTCTGACCGTGACCACGCTTCCCTGACAAATCTGGGCAGTAGGGAAGATTTGGACCCCGACTTGCGTTGGGGGATACAACCATCATGAAGAGGCGTTCCCAATAGTTGTCCCAAGAAAGATTATAGCTTGGGGTGAGGCCCAAGGTCTCCAGAGTCCTACCTCTCCCAGAGATTGACTACTGAAATGAATAGTGAGATTTTCTGACTGGAGCTGATGGAGGAACAAAGTGAGAGTATGGAACCTTTCTGCATTAGAATACATGATCCAGTTCGGTGAGCAGATTCCTTTTTCCTCAAGATTTCTAGAGAGACACACTGATGCAGCCTACCGATATTTTGGGAACTATTCTGAACAGAATAGAGTCATCTGCAAAAAAAGAAGAAGAGATTTTCTCATGATAAAGAGGATACTGATGTAGACCAACAACAGGAATGGTCACAGAAGGATACTTTAGGGAATGTTAGTCTCTGGAAGTAGAGCATGGGAAAGCTCACTTTTCAAAGCAAAATGTGGCTTATGAGTGCGTGATAAGTCTGATAGCCATGGTCAAGGAGTGGATGCTGGATACCATGAGCTGATAATTTGCAAAGCAGGATGGGATAGCAGACAGAATAAAAAGCATGTGAGAGGACCCTGACCTCTTGGTTGAGATTAATGACATCCATGCATTGTCTACATGGAAAAAGTAGCATATGTATAGTGGAATGGCCTGGGTGGAAGCCAAACTGATGATTTAAGAAAAATGAGTTATAGAAGAGATGAATCTTGAGGTCTGCTGCAATGATCAATGTTCTGACTGCTTATGAAGGGAGAGAAGGCTGATTGCTCTATGGTTTGACGGATCAGCTTTGGCATCATTCTTGTGAATTCGGCTAACAAAAGTGACTTTCCATGACCCAGTGAGGCCATCCTCAGAAATTGATCTGGAGAAAAACAGAGAAAGTGGAGTAGCTGGAGTAGATGAACAAGTTAAATATTAAAGCATTGATGTTGTCAGGTCTATTGTCATTGGAGGAAACCCCTCTTTTCCCCACTTCCCCTCCCCTCTCTCTGTTCTCCCCTCTCCCTGCTCATCTCTCTCTCTCCCCCACTCCCCTCTCTCCCTCCCATTCCCCTCCCTTTTCACTCCCCTCTCTCTATATATCCATGCTCTATCCTTTTGAGTGGACGCTCTAACTCTTAAGCCGGTCCATGGTCCACCATTGATTACATTAAGTTTATTTTGGACCTCTTTGAAATTTATTATTAAACGTTATTTTTAGGTCAATGCTAAATGTAGTTTTTTCTTTAATTAAATGATGAACACTGCAACCTTTGTTTTTGTTTTAAAGCACTCTAAAAAGATGAACTGCACGATCGGGAAACACACATTGAATGCGCTTTAAAAAAATTCACTTGACACCCCTTATCCGTGTCTCTGTCCCCATGGTTATATCATAACGAACTAATTTGTGCTTAACCCCAATATGAGGCCGTTCAAAAATTATGTAACGCTATTTTTTTTAGTAATTAACATAACATAACGTAACGCTCGATTACCGTGCGTTCTGACGTACCGTGCGTTCTGTCAGGCTTGATTAAACCTTACAATTATTTGACAAATTCGATTTTTTTGGTGTCCTTTCATCAGGAACTCGACCCAAACAAAGCCAATGGAAATCTGACGCAGCAAACCCGGGTATTGTACAATCAGCAGAGGCCTATAGGCCTGTGTTAGGCCCACCAGAAAAAAACAAGAAGGCAGCCATATAATTTTGTCTCGCTACTATGGTGGGTGGAGTCAAGCAACAGATGTGGGCGTGGTCCGGCAGCTGTCTGACCCATGGGTGCACATTTCAAAAATCGATCCCCACAAGAACCCCAACAACAACAACAACAGCAACGCGAAGCTCTTGTAGACCTGTCGTAGGTAAAAATGTGTTTATTCGGTCTTCAGCCAATGCCAAATAATCCTACTATACGAGATCTCCAAGCTGGTGGACGGAGACAAACTGCATCTGCATCAGGATAGTATCTTGTAGATACACATGACTTATCTGACATAAGTCACTGCTCATACTGAGGCTAAAGATCTACACAAAGTGAAATTCTGCTCGAGGTTTATCAGAGAAAAAGAAAGGAGAATCTGCCAGGTCTTATATAAACGGAAATGAAATAAGAATTTCAGTCTTATCTGGAATGAAGGCCATGAAACTGAACCTTTGATGTTCGTGCATTTCGTGTTATCTTGAAGCATATCCATTGTTGCCTCATCTCAAGTGTAAGGAGTGACAGACAAAGAGCACACACTGGGCACTGACCTAATTAAACGCCACAAAGTTCAGGAGGATGGGAAACTGATTGAAAAGTCAAGATTTCAGGTGTACACTTGTTGAAAACGATCTGGCGATAACATCAATATAAATGACAAATTCAGGCTGAAAAGTCTTGGCAGAGATTCCCACCAAACATGCACCTGGGCCTGAAAATGAGCATCACCGTTACAGATAAGGTGGGATTGTATGACTGGGTTAAAAAGGGCAGGTCAATGTGTAACTGTTCTTCAACTTTGACTGAACATTGAGATCCCAACAATGTAAACTTGTTTTGAGAGTTTGTTTTAAATGACTGATTTAAACAAGACAGATAATGCAATATTTTATTTTTCCTGAAGCCATATTATTTTACAAGCAAATGTACCTGTTCCCCATATTGGATGTAGTGATGGAGTAGGAAATAGGAACAAGGGATATATACAGGGCCTTAGGAAAGTATTCACACGCCTTCAATTTTTTCACATTTTGTCGTTTTAAAGCCTGAATTGAAAATGGATTGAATTGAGGTTTTATTTGTCACTAATCAACACATAATACCCCATAACGTGAAAGTGGAATTATTTAAATTTTTTTACAAAATAATTGAAAATGAAAAGCTAAAATGTCTTGAGTCATTAAGTATTAAAACCCTTTGTGACACTCTAAATTGCGACGACCTCAGACTGAACTTAGACGTAAGGGTTTAGGGGATTTTGTGGGTCTTAAAGTGTTTTGGGAATTTTAGAAGTCTTAATGGGTATTCGTGGTTCTTAGGGTCTTAAGGGTATTAGGAGTCTTAGGGGTCTTAAGGGTCTTGGGAGTCTTTGGAGTTTAAGGGGTCTTAAAACTCTTAGGTGTCTTAAAAGTCTTAAGGGTCTTGTGGTTTTAGGGTAAGGCTCTTAATGGTATACATAGGGGGCTTCAGGGGTCTTGAGGTTCTAGAGGGTCGTGACTAGTGCCAAATTCTAAAAATGTGGCTAAGTTAGCTGCATGAAGGAAAACAACAAACAACAACAACTTTTGCTGGTAAACAACTTTTATTGAACTGTTTTTGGTGCCAATTTGGACTTTTGAGGTCAGAAAACTAGGTCAGTAGGTCATCAAAATTTTGCTTTCACTCAAAAAGTCTATCATTTGCTATCTAACTGTGCAAAGTTTCAAAGTCATTATTTATAATTAAAAGGGTATTGGTGCAAGGAAGGTCTAAAAAGTTTTTATTCGTTTATTCGTTCTTATTTGTTCGTTCGTTCGTTTTTCGACCACGTTGTTTCGTTTGTGATCACGTTGTTAAAAAATGTCTCATCTGACCCTTGAAGACCTGTATTCTGTCATATTCTATAACACCTTTTTCTTCTTCTTCTATAAAAGGATGCTTTCGACTTGCTCACCAAATCCATTCATTCCAAAAAAAAATTCCATCTCTTATAGTGCATCTTTCATTCATTCCCTAAACTCTCCAGCACTCCATCCTCCCTCCAGCGTCCTCAAACGTATTTTTGACTCGAATGTCTCAAGAAACTCATTTTGCAATAAATGTTCGTTTCCCATTAATCGTACATTTTTCAAAATCCCATCACCCCAAAATCCCATTTCCCATCACCCCTCCCCTCTAAATCTATCCCCTTGCCCATCCCCTCCAAATCATCCCCATCACCCATCTCTTTCAAATCTTCCCCCTTGCCCCTCCCCTCCAAATCTTCCCAATCACCCATTCCTTTCAAATCTCCCCCCACACCCCTCCGCTCCGAGACTCTCCCTCGCTCCTCCCCTCCGAGACTCTCCCTCGCTCCTCCCCTCCTAGACTCCCCTCTCACCCCTCCCCCTCAAAGCGTCCTCCCCGCTTCTTCCCCCTTCCAACTTTCACCTTCATCTCCCTCAACCTTCTGCCTCGCTCTTCCCCCTCGTCAAATAACACCTCTCTGCGCCTCTCCCAATCACCATCAAACCTTTTGTCTGCCCCATTCTTCCCTTTCTCCAAGCTATTCTGTAATCTCCGACACACCTTCAACAGCTCTCCCTACCTCTTCCTCCTCTTCCACATCTTACCCTACCGCTCCCCCCCCCCTGTTCTGTATCCGATGCTCCCCCTTCCTCTTCCTTAACAGTATGGACCTCAAACATCCGGGGCCTTCGCTCAAACTTGTCTGATCTCTCCATACAGGTTGCTTCTGACAAACCAGACGTGATCTGCTTAACAGAAACTTTCCTCCTTCATGATGTCTCTGATTCCTTGGTATCTCTCCCAGGTTACTCCCTCCTCCGGTATGATAGACCTGAGCCTCGTCCTGGAGGTGGGGTTGCTATCTTTATAAAAAACTCTCTTCCTCACTCGCCCTGCACTGCCCTCTCTCCACCTCACCCCCAGGAATACCTTTGGCTACGGCTTCCCCTTCGCTCCCACCTTTTGTTCATATGTGTGTTGTACCGTCCACCAAACAGTGATGACTCCATCTACATCTCGCTGTCTGAGAATATGGACCAATTTCTATCTACCCATCCCAACTCTCTCTTCCTCATATGTGGTGATTTCAACTGTCACCATGCCAGTTGGCTGGGTGTGGGTACTGCTCTCACCAGCCATGGCTCTTCAGCAAAGGACTTCTGTGACTCACTGGGACTGACACAATCTGTCAATTTCCCGACCCGGATTTCAGTCAACGGAGCATCTTCTCTTCTGGACTTGGTTATGACTAACTTCCCTGAAAATGTCTGCTGCTCTTCTTCTGCTCCAATCGGCTCTTCTGATCATGTGCTTGTTAAAGTGAACATCTCTCTGACCATTCTTAGAGAGCCTCCTCAGCGTCGACGAGTCTGGCATTTCACTCAGGCCAACTGGCACGGTCTTCAAGCAGCCATCAATCATCTGGACTGGTCTCCCATCTCTACTGCCTCTGACATAAATTCTTCCTGGGAATTTTTCCAAAGCAAACTGCTCTCTCTCATGCACAGATTTATCGCATCTCGTCTTCTGTTGTCTTACCCTTCCTCCCGTCCACGGTACACGGAATCTTGTGGTGAGGCTATTGCCCAGAAACAACTTGCTTTCGTCTCCTGGAAAGCAAATCCAACGGAAGGAAATCTCATTTCCTTTCACAAAGCCCGAAACAAGTGTGTGTCCACCCTCAGGAGAGCCAGCAAACAATATCTCTCCGTTCTGAGGACCGAACTCTCTTATCTGTCTCCCTCTTCCAAATCCTGGTGGCGTCTGGTCAAATCTGTTTCTGGTGTTTGTGCCCCCTCCATCCCCTCCCTCACCTCAAATGGCCACACGGCTGACTCCGCGCGTGAAAAAGCTGAATGCCTCAACTCTGTGTTTGCCTCTAAATCTTCTGTCCCAAACCCATCCCTCTCTGTACCCACCGTACCCAGTCGTACCCAGCTGCTCCTGGACTCTGTGTCCTTTCCTCCTGACAAGGTGGAAAAGTTTCTGTCACCCCTCGACTCGGATTCTGCAACTGGACCTGACGGCATCAGCCCACGGGTCCTAAAATCCTGTTCTTCCGCTCTTTCACTCCCTCTCTCTGTTCTCTTCACCCTCTCTTTTGCTCAAGGTCATCTTCCATCTGCTTGGAAATCTGCCAACATCACCGCTTTGCACAAAAAAGGTGCAAAAACAGATCCCAGCAACTACAGACCAATCAGCCTTCTCCCAATTATCAGCAAAGTCATGGAATCCATCACTGCTTCAGATATGAAATCTTTCCTCTTCTCCAATGGCTTGATCTCTGATCATCAATTTGGTTTCAGACCTGGACACTCTACTCTGGACATGCTGCTTCTGCTTTCTCAACAATGGATGGAGGTCCTCAATGCCAAACAGGAAATTAGGGCAGTCTCCCTTGACATATCATGTGCCTTCGATACGGTCTGGCACCCCGCTCTGCTCACCAAACTCTCCTCTTTTGGTATCAATGGAAATCTCCACGCATGGCTGGCGGACTTCCTCTCTAGTCGTAGTCAACGTGTGGCCCTGAATGGGTTTCTCTCATCTCCTCTTCCTGTTCAGGCTGGAGTTCCACAAGGCAGTGTTCTGGGCCCTGTGCTTTTTCTGGTCTTCATCAATGATCTCTCTGACTCTCTTGAAAATCCTCTGTATCTCTTTGCTGATGACTCTACTCTCTGTCGCTCCATTCTTCATCCCTCAGATCGGCAGTCTGCTGCCTCCTCACTCTCTGCAGACCTGGACAAAATCACAGGCTGGGCAAACCAATGGAACATGACATTCAATCCTGACAAATCTCACACTCTTACGATGTCTCTCCGAAAAGACCGACTGGACAACCCTCCCATCCACTTTCTGAATAATCCTCTCCAAGAAGTTCTGTCACTCAAGCTTTTGGGTCTCACTATCTGCCATGATCTTTCCTGGGAAAACCACATTTCAAATCTGGCCTCCAAAGCCAGTCGCCGACTGGGTATCCTCCGTCGTGCAAAGTCCTTCCTTGGCACACCTGAGCTCCTCACCACATACAAGGCTTTCATCCGCAGCTCAATGGAATACTGCTCTCCCCTCTGGGCTGGTGCTCCTGCCTCACACCTAGCTCGTCTTCACGCTGTTGAATCCAAAGCATTCAGAATCATTGGAATCTCCCGCGATGAAGCTAACTGCAAGGGCCTCTCACTTACTCATCGCAGGCAGGTTGGTGGTCTTTCCATCTTCTACCGACTCCTCTCTGGCCTTGCCCCCCCAGCTCTCTCTGGGCTCTGTCCCTTCAAATATTCCTACAGGTCGCACAAGATCTGCCTGCAACCCTCTTATGGTCAAACTGCCAAAATCAAGACTCTCTGCTCACCTTCACTCCTTCATTCCTCTCTTCTCCGCCTCTGGAACAAACTCCCTCACTCTCTTCAATCCCACTCCACCCTCCAGGTCTTTAAAACTGCTGTTCACCACCATCTCTTATCTTCCCCCATCCAAAACCTTGATCTTTTCTACCCCTGCTAATTTCACCCCAATTCCACTTTTTTGAAATACCAACTTCTGTCCTGGAAGTCCTTGGTTTCCTTGTGTTTTATACTTCTCCCTCCACCCCCCCCCCCTTCCCACGCCTCCTCCCCCCAAGCCCTCTCCCTTCCACACATCTCCCTGCTCTCAAATGTTGTGTTTGTGTGCTCCCCTTCTCTCCCCATCTTGTTTTCCGCTCCCTCTTTTTGTGTGTTTTGTTTGTCTGGTTGATTTGTTTGTGAAGTAAATGTTAGCTCTTTCACGAGCCTCGATTCAGTATACAAAAAAAAAAAAAACAATGGAAAATGTGAAGAAGTATTTGAAGAAAAATGCAGGTATCACCATAATGGCTTCGTCTGCTGGATATGGGAAAGTTAATAAACAAGAAAACAAACACGACATAATGACAATAACACCGAAGCTTTTTGTGCTGTTCTCTTCAAGGCAATTCACAGCACGCCTGCATGAATAGGTTAGAACAAGTGCATTTATAAGCACTAGGACGTGCCCGTACGTGGGTGCCCGTTCCTTGCCAAAAAAAAAAAAAAAAAATGTCTTCGCCCATGCATGCATGGGCGTGCCCATGGGCCCATGGGCGTGCCCGTAAGTGCGTGATGTGACCGTACAATGAATGTATCGTCCCGACGCCGCAGCTCGGATGGCGCTGCAGTTAATCGGGCCTGTATCGGCAGAGTTATTATAAACGTGTACTACAATCGATCGTACCTTACAACAATCAACACAGATTGCAACGTCAAATAAATGAATACGCGTCCGAGGCAGCGTCTGCTCGCCACGTTCAGCATCAGTACGTCGTCACTATGACTATCCGTAAGTCCGGAAGTGACGTCCTCATTTGACTGTCCGGAAGGTCGCATATCGCAGTTACGATGAATCGCAAATTAGTTTTAATTAGTTTTAAAACATAGTTTAACGCCAACATAGCGCCAACATAGTTTGCCAACGTGAAATAAATGAATACGCTCTCAAATGTGCCGTCCGAGGCAGAGTCTGTTCGCCACGTTCGGCACACGTGATAGCTCGCTGCTCTCTGATTGGTTGAATCGTTTTTTGGACATAGCTCGGTAACTACTTCTCCGATTAATATGAAACCTTGAAAAGGCACATCCTCAGGTCCCCAGCAATATACCTGGCAAGTTTCAAGTATATCGGACCCGTGGTTGTCGAGAAACAGCGGTCACAGACACACAGACACACACACATACACACACACAGAGATTACTGGAATTATAGATAGACTAGGACGTGCCCGTACGTGGGTGCCCGTACGTGCGTGCAAAAAAACATGCGTGCAAACAACAACAACAAAAAAAAACTTTGAAACCACGTGGCAGTAACGACCACAGAACCCCCCCCTCTATTTACATGAAATGGTTTGGTCCATTCGCAACGACCACAGAACCCCCCCCCCCCTCTATTTACATGAAATGGTTTGGTCCATTCGCAAAGCCAAAGCGAACGGCGAACGGCTAAATCGCCATAGCTCGGTAACTACTTCTCCGATTAATATGAAACCTTGAAAAGGCACATCCTCGGGTCCCCTGCAATATACCTGGCAAGTTTCAAGTATATCGGACCCGTGGTTGTCGAGAAACAGCGGTCACAGACACACAGACACACATACAGAGATTACTGGAATTATAGATAGATGTCTAAGTAACCGCGACACCGATTGGTTCTTAAGTCATGATGTCATTGGTGTTCTGAACGCCCATTGGTTGACTCAGTCAACACTGTCCCTGGCTCTGATTGGCTGGAGCGGAGTTGTCAGCGATGACGCACCATTTGCATCATTACCTCGGACAGCGGTCGGGGAAACACCTTTGATATTTCCGTGTTGAAAGAGAATGAGAGAATGTACACATTCCTTTTGACGACACAATGTTAACGACACAATGACGTTCAATTACACGGACCGTGTGATGGATGAAGGTTGCTTCTAACATATGTAGATATAACGTACTCCGACCTCAGCTCAATATCTTGAACATATCTGCATTGTACTGGTATGCACAATCGGGGTTGGCAGCCAAGTGCCGTGCAATAGCAGAAGAAGAAGAAAAAATGGTCGACGTTCTTGAACGTTCTGGCATGCTCGTACCGGTTGAGTCCTCACTCCCAAGTTCTTTCTTCGAATCGCCAGAGCGACATCCAGACATGCTGTTTGATATGATCAGCCTGTGGCGGACACAAGCAAGGTACACGAATTCAGCGCACCAGCAGGTGGCGCGAACGTCCAGGCGGGGAACTGGAATGCATGCCCCGCCTATCGACCGATCGGCCACGCCCGGGGACGAGGCGAGGCCTCGGCACATATATGCGGGCTCTAAGCTCGGGCCCGCTCAGTGCTGCAGTTCGAGCTTTCATAATAAAGACTCTTGGTTTTATCAAACGCGTTGTGGCCTACCTCTTTGTCAAGCAAGTTGTGTGTGCAGCACCACACTTCACTGGTGACCCTGATTGGTTCAGCCGTTGCTGACCACCAAACGCGCCATGGCCAACAACGCTGTCGCGGTAAAACTCCCAGAGTTTTGGGAAGCACAGGCCGATGTGTGGTTCGTGCAGGCCGAAGCGCAATTCCAGCTTCGAGGCATAACGGCGGATGAGACCCGTTACTACCACGTGGTCGCCTCCCTCGGGCCCGGCACTGCCGCCTGAGTCGTGTCCATCCTGCGGCACCCGCCGGCCGACCACAAGTACGGGGCGATGAAACGTCTCCTCATCGCCACGTTCGGCCTCACTGAGATCGAACGGGCCGACCGCCTCCTGGACCTTCCCGAACTCGGCGACACACGACCATCCGTGCGGATGGATTATATGCTGTCGCTGTTGGGTGACCAAGCCCCGGATTTCTTATTCCGGGCGCTTTTCCTACGCCAGCTACCTTTACAGGTACGCCTCGCGCTGGCCGGTTCCAACATAAGGGAACCCCGCGCCCTGACCGTAGAGGCTGACAAGTTCTTCGCGGCTTGCGACACGCGGGCAAGTTACGGTGCGGCCGTCGTGGATCCCGAGGCTGATGCCACTGTGTCCCTCGTGGCCGCTGCCGCGCCCCGCCCACCACCACCGCCGCCGAGAAAACGGCGGCGCCACCGCCCTCGCCGCCGCAAGCCTGGTGCTATTTCCACGCCAGGTTCGGCCACAAGGCTAAGAAGTGTTGCCCGCCGTGCTCGTTTGGCAGGTCGGGAAACGACCAGGCCGGCGTTCGGTAGCGGCCCTGAGCGTCGGCCATTCCGGCAGCCTCCTCTTTATCACGGACACCTTGTCCGGGCGCCGTTTCCTCTGCGATACAGGAGCGCAGGTAAGCGTCATCCCAGCCTACACGTCCGACAAGCGAACCGCGGGCCGGGGCCCCGCTTTGCTTGCCGCCAACGGGACACCCATCCGCACGTTCGGGAAGCGCTGCCTCTCCCTGCGGTTCGGAGGGCAGCGCTTTCAATGGTCGTTCGTGACCGCTAGCGTGCCCATGGCATTGCTCGGTGCGGACTTCCTATGTGCGAATGGGTTGCTGGTCGACGTGAAGCGCAGACGGCTCGTCCAGGCCGAGACATTTAGCTCGCTCGCTTGTTCGCTGAGCAGCTCGTTGAGCGGCTCACTGAGCGGCTCACCGAGCAGCTTGCCAAGCGGCTTGCTGGACGGTTCCGTCCCGGCGAGTTTAGTTTGCACGCTTCCGGCAGCGGACGACTTTACCCGCCTCCTCGCCAGTTTCCCGGCCCTCACGCAGCCCACCTTTTCAGCGGTGGCCGTTAAACACTGGGTGGAGCACCACATCCCCACGGTCGGGCCGCCGGTCTATGCCCGGGCACGCCGGCTCGAGCCCACGAAGCTCGCGGTGGCGAAAACGGAGTTAGCCACGCTGGAGCGGCTGGGGATTGTGCGGCGCTCCAACAGCGCGTGGACTTCCCCGCTGCACATCGTGCCGAAGCCCGGCGGGGGATGGCGGTTGTGCGGGGACTAGCGCCGGCTCAACGATGCCACCACCCCCGACTGCCACCCGGTCCCACACAAATAGGACTTTTCCACCCGGTTGGCCAACACGACCGTGTTTTCGAAGGTGGACCTCATCCTGGGCTACCATCAGGTCCCCGTCCAACCGGACGACGTCCCGAAGACGGCCGTCATCACCCCTTTCGGCCTCTTCAAATTTCTAAGGATGCCCTTCGGGTTGAAGAATGCGGCTCAGGCGTTCCAGCGGCTTATGGACAGCGTCTTGCGCGACTTACCTTTCCTGTTCGTCTACTTGGACGACATCCTAGTCGCGAGCGCGTCCCGGGAGGACCACCTGCTCCACCTCCGCACGCTGTTCGAACGCCTGGGCCAGCATGGCCTAATCATCAACCCTGCCAAGTGCCGTTTCGGTGGCACCACCATCGACTTCTTGGGGCACCGCATCACCGAGCACGGGGCCGTCCCTTTACCGGCCAAGGTGGAGGCGGTCAGGGATTTCCCGCGGCCCCGCACGATCAAGGGGCTCCAGGAGTTCCTGGGCATGGTAAACTTTTACCACCACTTTGTGCCCCACATCGCCCAGCTCCTCCGCCCCTTACACGAGGCCCTCCGGGGCAAGCCGAGCAAAGGTGACATCGCATGGTCGGAGCCGATGGCCGCGGCATTCGCAGGCGTAAAGCTGGCTCTGGCTGACGCCACCATGCTGGCGCACCCGGCGCCCGACGCACCGATCGCCCTCACCACCGACGCGTCGGATTACGCGGTGGGCGTGGTGCACGAGCAATGGGTGCGTGGTGCTTGGCAACCGCTGGCATTTTTCAGCCGGCAGCTTCGCCCGCACGAACGCCGGTACAGCACCTTCGACCGCGAGTTGCTCTGACTCCACCTGGCGGTCCGACACTTCCGTCATCTGCTGGAGGGCCGCCGGTTCACGGCCTTCGTTGACCACAAGCCCCTTGTGTTCGCGATGGCCAAGGTCGCCGAGCCATGGTCGGCACGGCAGCAGCGCCACCTCTCTGCCGTGTCCGAGTACACTACGGAGATCCCTCACGTGGCGGGTAAGGACAACCCGGTGGCGGATTGCCTTTCCCGGTCCATCGTGCACGCGGTCCACCTCGGGGTCGACTATGCCCGGATGGCGGAGGCCCAGACCGCCAACCCCGGCGTCCAGGCCTTACGGACCGCCGTCACGGGCCTCCGCATCACCGAGGTGCCATTCGACGCCGCGAACACGGCCCTCCTATGCGACGTCTCCCTCGGCTGGCCTCGCCCCATCGTGCCCGCTGGCTGGCAGCGCCCGGTGTTTGACGCCATCCACGGCCTATCCCACCCTGGCGCGAGGGCATCCCAGGAACTCGTCGGGGCAAAGTTCGTCTGGCATGGCCTCCGGAAGGACGTCCACGACTGGGCCAGGACGTGCCTCGCATGCCAGCGAGCAAAGGTCAACCGCCACACCCAGGCACCGTTGGCCCCGTTTACGGTGCCCGAGCGGCGGTTCGACCACGTGCACGTCGACTTGGTGGGACCTCTGCCCCCCTCGCGAGGGTTCACCCACCTCCTCACCATGGTCGACCGCACCACACGGTGGCCGGAGGCCGTCCCATTGGCGGCGATGTCTGCGGCTGAGGTGGCGCAAGCCTTTATCGCCACTTGGGTTGCCCGGTTCGGTGCCCCCTCGGACATCTCGTCCGACCGCGGCCCCCAGTTCACCTCGGAGCTCTGGGCCGCGGTGGCGCAAGGACTCGGGGTGAAGCTACACCACACCACGGCCTACCACCCCCAGGCCACTGGCCTGTGCGAGCACTTTCATCGCTCCATGAAGGCCGCGCTCCGGGCCAGCCTCTGCGACGGCGGCTGGGTCGACAGACTCCCCTGGGTCCTGCTGGGCCTCAGGACGGCGCCCAAGGACGACCTGCGCGCGTCCTCGGCGGAGCTGGTCTTCGGGCAACCACTGCGGGTACAGGGTGAATTTATCCCGGACTCCACGGCTCCTTGGTCCGCGGCACAACAGCGCTCCGCCCTTCAGGAGACCGCCCGGAGGTTCGCCCCGGTGCCAACGGCACACCACGGTTGCCCGCCTTCCCACGTCGCCCCGGAGCTTCGCACGGCAAAGTACGTGTTCATCCGGCACGACGCCCACCGGGCACCACTGCGGCCCCCGTACGACGGGCCCTTCCGCGTGTTGGAGGCCGGGGACAAGTTTTTCACGGTCGACATCGGCGGTGCCCCGGGTCGCATTTCCGTGGACCGCCTCAAGCCGGCCCACCTCGATCCGGACCACCCCCCGCCAGCGGCTCTGCCTCCGCGTCGAGGCCGCCCCCCGGCGGTCGGACCCCCGGCACCCCCGCCAGCAGCTCTGCCTCCGCGTCGAGGCCGCCCCCCGGCGGTCGGACCCCCGGCACCCCCCAGCCCTGCCGTCCCGCCACCCCCCAGACCGGCACCCATCGCCAGAGGGCGTTTCGGCCGGGTCATCCGGCTTCCCCACAAACTCACCCTTCAGGTGCGCGGGAATTCTGGGGGGGCGCGTGTGGCGGACACAAGCAAGGTAAACAAATTCAGCACACCAGCAGGTGGCGCGAACGTCCAGGCGGGGAACTGGAATGCATGCCCCGCCTATCGACCGATCGGCCACGCCCGGGGACGAGGCGTGGCCTCGGCACATATATGCGGGCTCTAAGCTCGGGCCCGCTCAGTGCTGCAGTTCGAGCTTTCATAATAAAGACTCTTGGTTTTATCAAACGCGTTGTGGCCTACCTCTTTGGCAAGCAAGTTGTGTGCGCAGCACCACACTTCAAGCCAACCTTTGGGTTGTACGGCCCACGTACCGAGCTTCACATCGACACTTAAACTCATAGATAACTTTGCTAATTTGTGAGGTGGGCAGCACCTCCTTGTTGTCTGACGTGAGCAGACGGCAAGAGGTGAAGATGACTCGAAGTTGCACAGCCAGATATTTGTTACATGACGTATGTTTGATTTGTTCTTCAAACCTTCGTGATGATTGTCCTTTCCATGGCATCCTGATATGGACCGGACATTTGTCAGGACCGATGTTGTGTTCCTCTGTTGTGTTCAGAAACTTGGGCACATATCTCATGATTATATACTCCAGATAACCATTGTCACCGAATATATCCATGATTTTGTCCATTTCAGCAGTAAGATTACAAGGTGAGCAAATCCTCCAAGCTCTGTTCACAACGATGTTGATCAAAGCAATTTTGTATCTCTTGGAGCTGTAGGAATCCCAGCGAGAGTATACTGCCCAGTGAAGTTAGGCTTCCGGTATAGTAAAACCACAGGTCTTTCAACCAACACGTCCGACAATGGTAAAGTGTTTGAAGATTCCAACTCCATGGTGAACTTCAGCGCTGGATGGAGAGTGTTGAGCTGTGTCAAGAATGTGTCACATGCCATTTGAGACTCAAACAAAGCAAAAATGTCATCAACATGCTGATAGTATAGGATAGGAGCATCCACACCTTGCCGACCAGTGGTTTCCTACTTTTCTGCATGTGATGTACGGAATTTGTTTTTCGGTGTGTATATATATATATATATTATATATATATATATTACGGTTGACTGTGCTGCCGAACCCCCTTAGGTTTGTGGCCCTGCGTTTGGTGGAATTGGTGACAACTACAGGGGAAGCTCGCAAATAAGCAAACAGACTTTTCCTACTTTATAGTATAGACTATAGATCATGTGCATTATGGGATACCAGTACCGTGGGATCCCGCTATTCGCGGGGGATACGTTCCTGGAAAATCCGCGAATTGTGAAACCGCAAATAGCCGGGCATTGTTGCAATGGAAAAAGTGGGGTTAGGTTCCCGAGTCGCAAAAATCCGTGAATAGAGATGACGAAACCGTCAATGGCAAGGCAAAATCCGCGAATGGTGAGGAAAATCCAGAGAATGTCAAATAATCCGTGAAAGTCGATGAAAGTCCCGCAAATGGCGAGGCAAATCCCACGAATGTCGACGATAATCCACGAAGGTCGATGAAAGTCCCGCAAATGGCGAGGCAAATCTCGCAGATGTCGACGATAATCCACAAAGGTCGTTGAAAATCTCGCGAATGTATGTCAGGGCATTGTTTCATTGGGGAAAAGGGGGATATGTAATGGGTTCCCGGAGGAAAAATTTTAAAGTAGAAAATGTTTTCGACCGCAAATGAACATGATTACAGTTTCATAACAAAATGCTTACAAATAAGAAAACATAGGGTCAAAACCGCTGGCGCTCACCTGGTATAATAAACAGTATACTGCACTGAGTATAGGCATTTTGAACCATTTCAGTGGTTGCTAGAAGACAGAGCAGCATGTAGAATAATACTAACATAATCACAAGACTTTAAACAAACAAACAAAAATACATATTTGGGGGGGAACCCCCTCCCCCCCCTCCTACCTCCTCGGACCCCAATTTTTCCAATGCCTTGAACAAACATTGGTACATCACGGATGATGAAGGTTGTGGTGTAGTATCATCAAAATTGTGTGTGTAGGCTCTTGAGAAAAAAAGCAAATACCTATTTTGGGGGGCAAGACCCCCCCTCCCCCCATAGACCACCTTAAACCTAGATTTTTATTTATTCCAGGAACAAACTTTGGTACAACATAGGTAGTGGTCAGGTTTCATCAGAATTGCATGTGTAGTTTCTGAGAAAAAAGCAAATATCTATTTTGGGGAGCAATCCCCACCCCGTAGATCCCCAAAGGGGCAGATTTTTTTTTAATGCCGTGAACAAATGTTGGTACATCACAGATGATCAAGGTTTTGCTTAGGTTTCATCAAAATCGTGTGTGTAGTTTCAGAGAAAAAAGCAAATATCTATTTTGGGGGGTCAAATCTGGACCCCCTTTGACCCCCCGTGGACCCCAAAAAGGCCAGATTTTTTTTAATGCCGTGAACAAACTTTGGTACATCACGGGTGATGAAGGTTGTGGTCAAATTTCATCGAAATATTGTGTGTAGTTTCAGAGGAAAAGGCAAATTCCTATGTTTGGGGGTCAAGCCTGGATCTACTTTGTTCCCCGGTAGACCCCCTTAGACCTCGATTTTTTTTGATGCCGTAAACAAGCTTTAGTCACAACACAACAAATATCATTTGTACCAAATCTGGTCGCAATCGCATCAGCGGTTTCGGAGAAGAAGTTTCAAGTGTTTACAGATGGACTGACGGACGGACGACGCACTATCGCATAAGCTCCCCTGAACTTCGTTCCAGGTAAGCTAAAAAACGACAACACCAGGTACCATTTCTAATTAATTGAAGGAATGTGCTTATCGTGTATTAAAAGTGTTTAACCATACAGTACCGTGAAACAAAATAATACACACCATCATGTACCGTTTATAGTTTTTATTTGACAAACACACGCAACTTTCAAATTATGATGATGGTGATGATCATGATGGTGATGAATTAATATCACATGAATTCCTCGAACTCTGTGGACGACCCAAATGATAGTCCGGCAACGTCATTCACTGAGGGAGAGGCAGGACAGGCAGCAGTTGAGAGTGTTGTTGAGGACGCTGGTGAGGACACTTAGAGGGTGGCAAGAGAGGAGGGTGCTGGTGGTGTTGAGGTGTAGGGAGCAGAGTGAAAGAAATTGGTAATGGAGAGCTGCCTGGAAGATTGCCACAGTTTTCGATGCAGCTCTTTGTAGGGGAGAAGCAAATCATCCAATCCCCTCTTGAAGTTGAGGTACCTCTCCATGACTGGGTCAGCATCTTCAAACCTGTCGAGATGCGCCCACATGTCATGCAGCAACTCGCCCAGGAACTGGACTGTGAGGTTCGACCTCGGCACCTCTTCCTCATCATTTCCCACCTTCTCCTCCATGGAAACCGTTATAATAGCCTCCAACTCCTCCTTGGTGAGGTTGTCGCCATGTGAGGCAATGGGAACTCTTCAGGCTGCATGTCATCATATTCTTCCCCTCCCACCTGCCACACCAAACCGACAATCACATGCCTCTCCTCAGTGTTATCGGGAAAGCCACTAAAGTTTCTGACTGCCTGTGGACACAGGTTGTCCCTGTACTAGTTGATGGTGAAGGCTCTCACCTCATCCAGCGACTCCTTGATAGCGCCGATGCAGTGGGCAATGTTGAAATCCTTCCAACACTGCCCAACGGTGAGCCCAGGTGATCTTGATCGCATCCAAAATCTCATCCAAAATGTGGTGAAAGGTGTGACGGGTGAATTTTGTTTTAAATGTTGAAATCGCACCTTGGTCGAGTGGCTGGATGAGGGAGGTGGTTTTGGGTGGCAGGAAGATCACCTCGATGTTCGGGTGAGCCATGTCCAGGTTCGCAGGGTGGCCAGGAGCGTTGACCAGGAGCAAGAGAACTTTGAACGCAAGGTTTTTGTCCATCATGTACCTCTCCACCTGGGAATGAAACAATTATGGAACCAGTCCAGGAAGGTTGCTGCCGTCACCCAGGCTTTCCCTTTGACCCTCCAAAACATGGGCAGAGTTTGCTTGTTCTTGCCCTTGAGAGCACGTGGGTTCAGGGACAGTACAACATCATGGGTTTCAGCATGAAGTCCCCTTTTGCATTTGCACCGAGGAGAAGAGATACCCGGTCCTTGGCAGCCTTGAATCCCGATGCTGTCTCCTCGCGCTTTGAGATGAAATTTCTCATTGGCATCTTTTTCCAGAAGAGGCCAGTCTCATCAGCATTGAACACCTGCACTGGGAGGTATCACTTCTCTTCGATCAGCCTCACGTGTTGAGCAGGGAATGCTTTTGCCATATCGTGGTCCGCGGAGGCATGCTCCCCTGTGAGCTTCACATTTTTCAGGCAGGAGCGCTCCTTGAAACGATGGAACCATCCCCTGCTTACACCATCATCGGTCGGTGCATCACTCGTGCTGGCACCACCCGTGCCAGACAGATGATCGTAAATTTGTTTGGCCTTTTCGCGAATGAGAGGTCCACTCAAAGGCATATTCTTCTGTATGTTGTCCTTGATCCATATGCTGAGAGCCTTCCCCATCCTTTCCATGTGGACATCCCGGACATGGACGACCACCTTCATACTCGATACAGCGCTCGCTGAAATACTCGCACAAATCACCTTCTCGTTCTTCTGTATGTAGTGAATGGTGGATTCATTGACACCATAATGCCTGCCCACAGAGGTTGCACTCTCTCCTCTCAAAAGCTGGTTGAGCAGATCCACTTTCTGGCTCAGGCTTATCATTTCCTCTGCCTCTTGGTAGTCGACATCTCCGGCACTGGTCTTGCGCTTAGGAGCCATGATTGAATGAAGAGCAGAGCGAGAATCAAAAATGCAGTTCAAAGCAACGGGACGAGAAGAATGATCAAGATCGAGGACACAGTCTGTATATGTAGGAATGCGAGCATTGAGGGTAGCGGCGGGAGGGGTGAATACCCTGTACATTTTTGTGTGGGATGTTATCGGATGATGCCGTATTGAGCCTATCTGATAATTTCAATAATAGATTTAATGAAGACTTTTCCATTCTATAATTCGAGGAGTTAACTTGTTTACACATCTGGTGGGATATCCCGCGAAGCTCGCTTATAGCACAGCTAAAATTTGCGGCGCGAAAGCCATGAAAACTCAAAGCACACAGCAGTGAATCTATAAGCAGGTTATGCTCGTGGCTCGTAGATGGTTTTTTTGTGTCTGTCTAGCTGCATTATGCATGGCTGGTTAAAGATTGGTTTTATAAATACCGTATGTCAAGCTAATGGCTCGTGAAAATTTTTTTTTGGCCCCAATGAAAAACTGCCACGAATAGGAAAAAATAACCTGCAATTTCGAGGAACATGGCCGCGAATTGAAAAAAACCCCTTGAATTAGCGGGACACTTTCCCACGAATAGAGAAACAGGTCGCATTTTATCACCCGCGAATATGCGGATCCCGTGAATAGCGGAATTGCTAAACCGCGATTAGTGGGGTCCGACTGTACTATATACTGTATGTGAGAATGTAAGTATGAGGTAAATAGAAAGATCATTGGTTCGGGGTGTGTGAAAAGGGAGACGTAAATGATGGAATGTGAATATGTGGCAGTATCACACACCACCACCAAAAGTGGGAGTTGGGAGCTGCAAAGAAGGGTAGTGTAAACCACTTTAAACACCAATGATGAATGACAATAATTCCGCATCTCCTAAGTTTGATTAAGTTTAAGTGTGAGTGTAACTAAGTGCAAAGGTTGCACAATATTTGATGATTTTGACAAATCAAGTGATTGTTGTTTGTGTACATGGTGAGTTGTATTTCTGCTATAGCTTGTGATCAAGTGCAAGTGTGATCAATGTGATAAAGTGTGAATGTGTGTAAAACTCCAGCCACATCCACTCACCATGTCTGGGTGTTTCTAGCCTTGAGTAAAAGCAATTAAAAGATTGAGTTTGGGATGAAGGGACGTGAGGTCCCCAAGGGGGAGCCTTTTCACATGCTCCTGGAGCCTTTTCCCTTGTTCGTTTTGAGTATCTCAGTGATTTACACTTGTATCTTATCATAAAAGATTTCATTAAAACCATTTTTTCCCTGCATAGTGGCACTTTGAATATTAAAAAGGTTATACTTTGTATGGGAATCTGTCTTACCATATCGATTTCCATCATTTAGGTTCAAGACCCTTTTATATCTCGGCATTTTAGGCATTTTATATCTAGGTTAGGTTTGCAGTTTTACGTAAGAATATCCATTGCATACCCAAGAATAACAGCATGGAAGGACATGCTGATGTGACGTTGAAATAATTTAGAAATACAAATGCAAAAAATTAAGACTCTACTTAAAGGAATGCAGGATTTGTCTTTGAGCTGGCTAGCCTGTGCTATGTTCGTATTAGCATTCAGAATATTAACGCCAACCAATCTTTAAAATTCAAGCTGTACAAAGAGGTCTAACCCATCACTAAAATTAAAACTCAACAAATAGGACTAACCAATCACTAAAATTAAAACTCTACAAATAGGTCTAACCAATCACTAAAATTAAAACTCTACAAATAGGTCTAACCAATCACTAAAATTAAAACTCTACAAATAAGTCTAACCAATCACTAAAATTAAAACTCTACAAATAGGTCTAACCAATCACTAAAATTAAAACTCTACAAATAGGTCTAACCAATCACTAAAATTAAAACTCTACAAATAGGTCTAACCAATCACTAAAATTAAAACTCTACAAATAGGTCTAACCAATCACTAAAATTAAAACTCTACAAATAGGTCTAACCAATCACTAAAATTAAAACTCTACAAATAGGACTAACCAATCACTAAAATTAAAACTCTACAAATAAGTCTAACCAATCACTAAAATTAAAACTCTACAAATAGGTCTAACCACTCACTAAAATTAAAACTCTACAAATAGGTCTAACCACTCACTAAAATTAAAACTCTACAAATAGGTCTAACCAATCACTAAAATTAAAACTCTACAAATAGGTCTAACCAATCACTAAAATTAAAACTCTACAAATAAGTCTAACCAATCACTAAAATTAAAACTCTACAAATAGGTCTAACCAATCACTAAAATTAAAACTCTACAAATAGGTCTAACCAATCACTAAAATTAAAACTCTACAAATATGTCTAACCAATCACTAAAATTAAAACTCTACAAATAAGTCTAACCAATCACTAAAATTAAAACTCTACAAATAAGTCTAACCAATCACTAAAATTAAAACTCTACAAATAGGTCTAACCAATCACTAAAATTAAAACTATACAAATAGGTCTAACCAATCACTAAAATTAAAACTCTACAAATAGGTCTAACCAATCACTAAAATTAAAACTCTACAAATAGGTCGAACCAATCACTAAAATTAAAACTCTACAAATAGGACTAACCAATCACTAAAATTAAAACTCTACAAATAGGTCTAACCAATCACTAAAATTAAAACTCTACAAATCGGTCTAACCAATAACTAAAAGTAAAACTCTACAAATAGGTCTAACCAATCACTAAAATTAAAACTCTACAAATAGGTCTAACCAATTACTAAAATTAAAACTCTACAAATAGGTCTAACCAATCACTAAAATTAAAACTCTACAAATCGGTCTAACCAATAACTAAAAGTAAAACTACAAATAGGTCTAACCAATCTTTAAAATTCAAGCTGTACAAATAGGTCTAACCAATCACTAAAATTAAACCTCAACAAATAGGTATAACAAATCTGTAAAATTAAAACTCAACAAATAGGTCTAACCAATCACTAAAATTAAAACTCTACAAATAGGTCTAACCAATCTTTAAAATTTACGCTGTGCAAATAGGTCTAACCAATCACTAAAATTAAAACTCTACGAATAGGTCTAACCAATCTCTAAAATTAAAACTCTACAAATAGGTCTAACCAATCTCTAAAATTAAAACTCTACAAATAGGTCCAACCAATCTTTAAAATTCAAGCTGTACAAATAGGTCTAACCAATAACTAAAAGTAAAACTCTACAAATAGGTCTAACCAATCACTAAAATTAAAACTCAACAAATAGGCGCAACCAATCTCTAATATTAAAACTCTACAAATAGGTCTAACCAATCACTAAAATTAAAACTATACAAATAGGTCTAACCAATAACTAAAATTAAACCTCAACAAATAGGTATAACAAATCTGTAAAATTAAAACTCTACAAATAGGTCGAACCAATCACTAAAATTAAAACTCTACAAATAGGACTAACCAATCACTAAAATTAAAACTCTACGAATAGGTCTAACCAATCTCTAAAATTAAAACTCTACAAATAGGTCTAACCAATCTCTAAAATTAAAACTCTACAAATAGGTCCAACCAATCTTTAAAATTCAAGCTGTACAAATAGGTCTAACCAATAACTAAAAGTAAAACTCTACAAATAGGTCTAACCAATCACTAAAATTAAAACTCAACAAATAGGCGCAACCAATCTCTAATATTAAAACTCTACAAATAGGTCTAACCAATCACTAAAATTAAAACTATACAAATAGGTCTAACCAATCACTAAAATTAAACCTCAACAAATAGGTATAACAAATCTGTAAAATTAAAACTCAACAAATAGGTCTAACCAATCACTAAAATTAAAACTCTACAAATAGGTCTAACCAATCTTTAAAATTTACGCTGTGCAAATAGGTCTAACCAATCACTAATATTAAAACTCTACGAATAGGTCTAACCAATCTCTAAAATTAAAACTCTACAAATAGGTCTAACCAATCTCTAAAATTAAAACTCTACAAATAGGTCCAACCAATCTTTAAAATTCAAGCTGTACAAATAGGTCTAACCAATAACTAAAAGTAAAACTCTACAAATAGGTCTAACCAATCACTAAAATTAAAACTCAACAAATAGGTCTAACCAATCTCTAATATTAAAACTCTACAAATAGGTCTAACCAATCACTAAAATTAAAACTCTACGAATAGGTCTAACCAATCTCTAAAATTAAAACTCTACAAATAGGTCTAACCAATCACTAAAATTAAAACTCTACAAATAGGTCTAACCAATCTTTAAAATTTACGCTGTGCAAATAGGTCTAACCAATCACTAAAATTAAAACTCTACGAATAGGTCTAACCAATCTCTAAAATTAAAACTCTACAAATAGGTCTAACCAATCTCTAAAATTAAAACTCTACAAATAGGTCCAACCAATCTTTAAAATTCAAGCTGTACAAATAGGTCTAACCAATAACTAAAAGTAAAACTACAAATAGGTCTAACCAATCTTTAAAATTCAAGCTGTACAAATAGGTCTAACCAATCACTAAAATTAAACCTCAACAAATAGGTATAACAAATCTGTAAAATTAAAACTCAACAAATAGGTCTAACCAATCACTAAAATTAAAACTCTACAAATAGGTCTAACCAATCTTTAAAATTTACGCTGTGCAAATAGGTCTAACCAATCACTAAAATTAAAACTCTACGAATAGGTCTAACCAATCTCTAAAATTAAAACTCTACAAATAGGTCTAACCAATCTCTAAAATTAAAACTCTACAAATAGGTCCAACCAATCTTTAAAATTCAAGCTGTACAAATAGGTCTAACCAATAACTAAAAGTAAAACTCTACAAATAGGTCTAACCAATCACTAAAATTAAAACTCAACAAATAGGCGCAACCAATCTCTAATATTAAAACTCTACAAATAGGTCTAACCAATCACTAAAATTAAAACTATACAAATAGGTCTAACCAATAACTAAAATTAAACCTCAACAAATAGGTATAACAAATCTGTAAAATTAAAACTCTACAAATAGGTCGAACCAATCACTAAAATTAAAACTCTACAAATAGGACTAACCAATCACTAAAATTAAAACTCTACGAATAGGTCTAACCAATCTCTAAAATTAAAACTCTACAAATAGGTCTAACCAATCTCTAAAATTAAAACTCTACAAATAGGTCCAACCAATCTTTAAAATTCAAGCTGTACAAATAGGTCTAACCAATAACTAAAAGTAAAACTCTACAAATAGGTCTAACCAATCACTAAAATTAAAACTCAACAAATAGGCGCAACCAATCTCTAATATTAAAACTCTACAAATAGGTCTAACCAATCACTAAAATTAAAACTATACAAATAGGTCTAACCAATCACTAAAATTAAACCTCAACAAATAGGTATAACAAATCTGTAAAATTAAAACTCAACAAATAGGTCTAACCAATCACTAAAATTAAAACTCTACAAATAGGTCTAACCAATCTTTAAAATTTACGCTGTGCAAATAGGTCTAACCAATCACTAATATTAAAACTCTACGAATAGGTCTAACCAATCTCTAAAATTAAAACTCTACAAATAGGTCTAACCAATCTCTAAAATTAAAACTCTACAAATAGGTCCAACCAATCTTTAAAATTCAAGCTGTACAAATAGGTCTAACCAATAACTAAAAGTAAAACTCTACAAATAGGTCTAACCAATCACTAAAATTAAAACTCAACAAATAGGTCTAACCAATCTCTAATATTAAAACTCTACAAATAGGTCTAACCAATCACTAAAATTAAAACTCTACGAATAGGTCTAACCAATCTCTAAAATTAAAACTCTACAAATAGGTCTAACCAATCACTAAAATTAAAACTCTACAAATAGGTCTAACCAATCTTTAAAATTTACGCTGTGCAAATAGGTCTAACCAATCACTAAAATTAAAACTCTACGAATAGGTCTAACCAATCTCTAAAATTAAAACTCTACAAATAGGTCTAACCAATCTCTAAAATTAAAACTCTACAAATAGGTCCAACCAATCTTTAAAATTCAAGCTGTACAAATAGGTCTAACCAATAACTAAAAGTAAAACTACAAATAGGTCTAACCAATCTTTAAAATTCAAGCTGTACAAATAGGTCTAACCAATCACTAAAATTAAACCTCAACAAATAGGTATAACAAATCTGTAAAATTAAAACTCAACAAATAGGTCTAACCAATCACTAAAATTAAAACTCTACAAATAGGTCTAACCAATCTTTAAAATTTACGCTGTGCAAATAGGTCTAACCAATCACTAAAATTAAAACTCTACGAATAGGTCTAACCAATCTCTAAAATTAAAACTCTACAAATAGGTCTAACCAATCTCTAAAATTAAAACTCTACAAATAGGTCCAACCAATCTTTAAAATTCAAGCTGTACAAATAGGTCTAACCAATAACTAAAAGTAAAACTCTACAAATAGGTCTAACCAATCACTAAAATTAAAACTCAACAAATAGGCGCAACCAATCTCTAATATTAAAACTCTACAAATAGGTCTAACCAATCACTAAAATTAAAACTATACAAATAGGTCTAACCAATAACTAAAATTAAACCTCAACAAATAGGTATAACAAATCTGTAAAATTAAAACTCTACAAATAGGTCGAACCAATCACTAAAATTAAAACTCTACAAATAGGACTAACCAATCACTAAAATTAAAACTCTACGAATAGGTCTAACCAATCTCTAAAATTAAAACTCTACAAATAGGTCTAACCAATCTCTAAAATTAAAACTCTACAAATAGGTCCAACCAATCTTTAAAATTCAAGCTGTACAAATAGGTCTAACCAATAACTAAAAGTAAAACTCTACAAATAGGTCTAACCAATCACTAAAATTAAAACTCAACAAATAGGCGCAACCAATCTCTAATATTAAAACTCTACAAATAGGTCTAACCAATCACTAAAATTAAAACTCTACAAATAGGTCTAACCAATAACTAAAAGTAAAACTCTACAAATAGGTCTAACCAATCACTAAAATTAAAACTATACAAATAGGTCTAACCAATCACTAAAATTAGAACTCTACAAATAGGTCTAACCAATCACTAAAATTAAAACTCTACAAATAAGTCAAACCAATCACTAAAATTAAAACCCGACAAATAGATCTAACCAATCTCTAAAATTAAAACTCTACAAATAGATCTAACCAATCACTAGAATTAGAACTCTACAAATAGGTCTAACCAATCACTAAAATAAAAAATCTACAAATAGGTCCAACCAATCACCAAAATTAAAACTCTACAAATAAGTCGAACCAATCACTAAAATTAACTCTACAA
Source organism: Myxine glutinosa (assembly GCF_964187855.1). NCBI lineage: Eukaryota > Metazoa > Chordata > Myxini > Myxiniformes > Myxinidae > Myxine > Myxine glutinosa. The sequence goes on along the minus strand of NC_136266.1, from coordinate 180,618,637 downwards.
ACAGGTATAACCAATCACTAAAATGAAAGCTTCACAAACAGGTGTAACCAAATCTCTAGAATTAATCTACTATGTAAGAGAGCTGTTGGTCTGTCTGTGTGTCTGTCTGTGTCACCATTTTTCTCAGAGATGGCTGAACGGATATTCGTCAAACTTTCAGAGGTTCATCAGTGAACACTCCCAGGCACTCACTCCCAGTGAGTGCCTGGGAGTGTTTTAGGCACAAAAAAAAAAAAAAAATTTTGAAAACAAAAAAGTTAGTTTTTTGGGATTAAAAAAAAATCGCTCTGTAGTGTATGAGCCTTTTTCATTAATGACAGTTATATACAAGTACACATTCGCATAAATAAATACAAAACAATCACCAGACATTTGAACACAAATAATATAACAATTCCGGAAGCAGTCAAAGTTGATGGAAAGGCTTCTTCTTCTTCCTGAAAGTCATCATACTTAACTCAGAAACGTGATGAATGCCACATTCACCAGTATATATTCAACGAAAAGGTAAAATGATGATTTGACATTTGTGATGGATTCTGATTTGGATGTAATTGCTTTTCCATTACATTTGCCCTCATTTCAAATATGTTAATGTTTCTTTTTCGCTTGAACAATGCTGGGTACTCTGGCTATAAACACTTATGTACTTTACTCGGGGTACAATTACAACTTTGTCTGGGAGTAACATAGGCTATGTGGCCGCGGCCTCATTCGGGGGTATGGGGGACCAGGAGAGGGGCGTAAATTCTCTATGTAAATGTGTACCATGTAGCGCCACCTGGTGATGGTGGCAGAGGGTATTACAATTTCTTTTTTTTACTTGTGCAACACTGAGGTTATGAATCATTCTTTGCATGGGAACATTTTTCCTCCTTCCCTTCCCCGCCTCGCCCCCCCCCTCAAAATGGAGGGGCCTGTCAAAGCCACCCCCTCCCCACAAAAGATGCATATGTAGTATACCTTTCCCCTCTCCCTTCACCTCCCCCTCCCCTCCCCCTTCCACTCCGTTACACACTCCTCCCTCTCCTGCTTCCCCCACCAACCCCCCCCCCCCCCCCCGCCGGCAAGGCCTGGTACTCCTGCTAGTACTCTATAAACAGCGAACGAATTTCTAAAATGGAAACTATAAATAGGTAATCAATCCTACAGCAATGTGCATAATCTCTCAACCAAAAGAGTTGATTAAAGTATTTTTTTCATTAAAATAACAAAAATTCAAGGTTTGCTATTTCATGTTGATGGATTTTCGGAACATGAACACCTGATTGCAAGTTTCCCCTTAATGTAATTGCCTCATGCAATAATCATTCAGTTCTTGCAACTCATGCACCCTTATGTTTTTAGACGTGACATGGGACATTCTGAGAATATTCGAAACAGTCTTTCTGAGATACCAGCATGTGGATCATCCAAAAAACAAACTGATTACATTGTTTAACAATCCATTACATTGCCACGTCTGTCAGAAAATAAATGGAATCACATCATTGGACACCTACAAGCAGGGTCTTCCATTATCGGTGTTACAAGGCGCTTTAAAGTGATGAGAGGAACGGTTTATTCCCTCAGAAGACGTTATCAAGCCACTGGACCATCAAGATATATGCATGGAAGTGAATGTCCCAGGATCACGACTGTCACTCAGAACCAATACATTCACACAACCAATCTACGCAATCGGTTTTCAACTGCCCAGAGTACTGCAAACACTCACCCTGTACATCACAGGATAAGTGTCAACACCTTGAAGCATCTACCTAATGCAGGCATCCATGTTCATTTTCCTGTTTAGCACTAGGACAAATCCAAGCATGCTCGCAGTGGTCAAATCAGGAAGTCTAATGGCGTGGAGGCAATGGTTAAGTGTTATGTTCAGTGACAAATCCAGCTTTATCATTGAAAGGCATGATGGCCATGCATGGGTCTCACGAGATGCCAAGAGCAATATGTCCCAGTCTGTGTCCAGGAAGCCACACATTTTGGATGTACAAGTATCATGATACGGGAAGGTATTTGCTGAAACCTTTCGCACCAACTTGATCTGTATCCACAGCAATCCTGACGGCAGATCGATACATTCATGAGATCTTGCAACAACATGTGTTGCCAACCCTTCACCAACATAGTCCAGGATTCATCCCTTAATTTGCATGATAATGCTCCTCGATGGATCATTCGAACAAGGATCGTTCTTCTCAATGCCAACGTTAATATCTTGACACCTTGGCCTGCCAGACTTATATGCAATTGAACATCTCAGGGATATCATTGCTCGCCACGTTTGAACCTTGCCAAGACACCTGCAGACCCTGGATGAGCTGGAAGAGGAGCTGATTCGGGCATGGAATGCCATTCCCCAGGCTCATGTTCAAGTGCTCATTATAGTCAAAGCAACGATGGTAAAATGGAGTGATTGCTGTCAGAAATGGACATACCTGAATATTCAGATTGGATCCCCAAGTGAAAACATTTGCCACAACACAGCATTATGTGATTATGTCAAAATGAAATTGAGATGTAATTATTCAGCAATTATTTCTGAATGTCAGAGGTTTGCACCTCATTTGTCTTTCATGATGTCACATACTGTAAATAAATTGCATCAACAACAATCATGTGTTTCGTTTTTACGGTTGAAAGTATAGCTTAATTATGGGTTCCTCATTGACGGAAGCAGCACCGTTAGAATATATTTTTGTGTTTCTTCTGGAACATTCGAGGCTGATAAGTCATCCAATAAATTCCCACATCCATATTTGTTATGGTCCGTATATATCAAAAGTTTGCCTGTGTAATTATTATTATTACTAGTAGAGTATTACCCCCTCCACCATCCCCCAACAAGCATCACCCTACCTAACAATACATATAACAACCCCACCCCCCCCTCCCACTCCACTTCCCCCCACAATCTCCTTTCAACCGTCACCCTAGCTAACAATACCCACAACAACGCCACTCCACCTTCCCACCACATTCCCCCTTCAACCAACACCCGAGCTAACAATACCCATGACCAGCCCACACACCACTCCACCATCCCCTCACAATCACCTATCAACCATCACCCTAGCTAACAATACCCACAACAACGCCACTCCACCTTCCCACCACATTTCCCCTTCAACCAACACCCGAGCTAACAATACCCATGACCAGCCCACACCCCACACCCCTCACCCCACACCCCTCACCCCACTCCACCATCCCCTCACAATCACCTATCAACCATCACCCTAGCTAACAATACCCACAACAACGCCACTCCACCTTCCCACCACATTTCCCCTTCAACCAACACCCGAGCTAACAATACCCATGACCAGCCCACACCCCACTCCACCATCCCCTCACAATCACCTATCAACCATCACCCTAGCTAACAATACCCACAACAACGCCACTCCACCTTCCCACCACATTCCCCCTTCAACCAACACCCGAGCTAACAATACCCATGACCAGCCCACACACCACTCCACCATCCCCTCACAATCACCTATCAACCATCACCCTAGCTAACAATACCCACAACAACGCCACTCCACCTTCCCACCACATTTCCCCTTCAACCAACACCCGAGCTAACAATACCCATGACCAGCCCACACCCCACTCCACCATCCCCTCACAATCACCTATCAACCATCACCCTAGCTAACAATACCCACAACAACGCCACTCCACCTTCCCACCACATTCCCCCTTCAACCAACACCCGAGCTAACAATACCCATGACCAGCCCACACCCCACTCCACCATCCCCTCACAATCACCTATCAACCATCACCCTAGCTAACAATACCCACAACAACGCCACTCCACCTTCCCACCACATTTCCCCTTCAACCAACACCCGAGCTAACAATACCCATGACCAGCCCACACCCCACTCCACCATCCCCTCACAATCACCTATCAACCATCACCCTAGCTAACAATACCCACAACAACGCCACTCCACCTTCCCACCACATTCCCCCTTCAACCAACACCCGAGCTAACAATACCCATGACCAGCCCACACACCACTCCACCATCCCCTCACAATCACCTATCAACCATCACCTTAGCTAACAATACCCATAACAACGTCACCCCACCTTCCCCCCACAATGCCCCTTCAACCAACACCCGAGCTAACAATACCCATGACCAGCCCACACACCACTCCACCATCCCCTCACAATCACCTATCAACCATCACCTTAGCTAACAATACCCATAACAACGTCACCCCACCTTCCCCCCACAATGCCCCTTCAACCGTCACCCGAGCTAACAAGATCATGACGGCCCCAAATCCCTCACCCCACTACACCACACCTCACATTCCCCCATCAACCATCACCCTAGCTAACAATACCATGACTGCCCCACATCCCTCACCACACTCCACCACCCCTCACAATCCCCTATCAACCGTCACCCTAGCTAACAATACCCATGACCCCAACCCTCCCCCACCTCCACCATCCCCCCACAATTCCCCGCCAACCGTCACCCGAGCTAACAATATCCCACGACCACCCCACACGCCTCCCTGCCCCCTTCATCACCCCCAATCAGTATCGGAATCCGAGCTCGTAATGCATCGTTTCTCTGTGTACCGTCGCTGGCAGGATCATGATCACGGTGAGTTCACAATGTGACGTCACTGGCAATCTCGAAAATCGACAGTCTAGGGTTTTTAAGGCACTTTGTGATTGGCAAATAAATAAAATAATCCCTTCAAATTAGACTATGATTAATGATTGCTAATGGTTTTTCAGAAAAAAAAAATTCATTTGGATTCCCCTTTAAGGGTCTTTTTTTTTTTTTTTTTTTTTTTTTGTATACAAGATCGAGGCTCGTGAAAGAGCTAACATTAATCACACAAAAAGACAAACCGACACACAAAACACAAAAAACAAGGGGAGCGGCAGACAAGATGGGGAGAGAGGGGGGAGGACACAAAAGAGAGGGGGAAGAAGGGGAAGGACACAAACACAACATTTGAGAGCAGGGACATCGGGAGGACTTGGGGGGAGGTGGGAGGGGAATAAAACATATGAACACTGCAAGGACTCTGGGGTGAATTACCGGGGGTAGAAAAGATCAAGGTTATTGATGGGGGAAGATAAGAGATGGTGGTGAACAGCTGTTTTAAAGACCTGGAGGGAGGAGTGGGATTGAAGGGAGTGGGGGAGTTTGTTCCAGAGGCGGGAGAAAAGGGGAATGAAAGAGTGAAGGTGAGCAGAGAGCCTAGACTTTGGCGTTTTAACCATAAGAGGGTTGCAGGCAGATCTTGTGCGACCTGAAGGAATATTGGGGGGACAGAGCACAGAGAGAGCTGGGGGAGCAAGGCCGGAGAGGCCCCCCCACACCCCCCCCCCAGCTCTCTCTTTTGGGTCTTTTCAGTCTTTTGGGTCTTCAGGGTCATTTAAGTCTTTTGGGTATTGATGGTCTTTTGGGTCTTCCCGGTCCTTTCAGTCTTTGTGACCTTTTCATTCTTGGGGTCTTTTTATTCTTTGGAGTTTTTTTGGAGTTTAAGGATCTTTGGGGTATTTTGGGTCTTTGGGGTATTTTGGGTCTTCAGGGTATTTTTGGGTCTTTGGGGTCCATTGGGTCTTTTGACCTTTTGGGTATTTAAGGGTCTTTGGAGTATTTTGGGTCTTTGGGGTCTTCTGGGTCTTTGGAGTATTTTGGGTCCTTTGGGGTCTTCATGGTCTTTTGGGTCTTCAGGGTATTTTGGGTCTTTAAGGGTCTTTGGAGTATTTTGGTTATTGAGGGTCTTTTGGGTCCTCTGGGTCTATGGGGTATTTCAGGGTCTTCAGGGTATTTTATGTATTTTTGTCCTTGGGGTATTTAAGGGTCTTCAGGGTCTTTTGGGTCTCCGGGGTCTTTAAATGGCTTTGGGGTATTTTGGGTCTTCAGGGTTAAGGGTCTTTGGAATATTTTCAGTCTTTGGGGTCTTTTAGGTGTTCGGGGTGTTTTGGGTCTTCAGGGTCTTTTGGGTCTTTGGGGTATTTTGTGTCTTTGGGGTCCATTGGGTCTTTTCAGTCTTTGGGGTCTTTTAGGTATATTGGGTCTTTTGGTTCCTCTGACTCTTCCGGTTGTCATGGGATTGTCATGTGAGATTGTCATGGCGAAGCCCTGCTCTAGCAGGGAAAATGGCTTTAAAATGTCTGTTGTTGTTGTTGTTGTTGGTTCCTCTGAGTCCTTTGGGTTGAGTATTTCAGGTTACATTTGTGGGTGGAGTCAGGTGGGCTGTCCAACCAATGGTTGAAGAGCGGACATATATATATAAATTAATATGTGTGGACTCGTATGATACCTGCTACACAGACAAAACCTCATTATATCTGAAACCTCTCTTCTGGACTTGGTTATGACTAACTTCCCTGAAAATGTCTGCTGCTCTTCTTCTGCTCCAATCGGCTCATCTGATCATGTGCTTGTTAAAGTGGACATCTCTTTGACCATTCTCAGAGAGCCTCCTCAGCGTCGACGACTCTGGCATTTCACTCAGGCCAACTGGCACGGTCTTCAAGCAGCCATCAATCATCTGGACTGGTCTCCCATCTCTACCGCCTCTGACATCAACTCATCCTGGGAATTCTTCCAAAGTAAATTGCTCTCTCTCATGCACAGATTTATCCAATCTCGTCTTCAGTTGTCATACCCTTCCTCCCGTCCATGGTACACGGAATCTTGTGGTGAGGCTGTTGCCCAGAAACAACTTGCTTTCGTCTCCTGGAAAGCAAATCCAACGGAAGGAAATCTCATTTCCTTTCACAAAGCCCGAAACAAGTGTGTGTCCACCCTCAGGAGAGGCAGGAAACAATATCTCTCCGTTCTCAAGACCGAACTCTCTTATGTGTCTCCCTCTTCCAAATCCTGGTGGCGTCTGGTCAAATCTGTTTCTGGTGTTTGTTCCCCCTCCAGCCCCTCCCTTACCTCAAACGGCTACATGGCTGACTCCGCACGTGAAAAAGCTGAATGCCTCAACTCTGTGTTTGCCTCTAAATCTTGTGTCCCAAACCCATCCCTCTCTGTACCCACCGTACCCAGTCGTACCCAGCTGCTCCTGGACTCTGTGTCCTTTCCTCCTGACAAGGTGGAAAAGTTTCTGTCAACCCTCGACTCTGATTCTGCAACTGGACCTGACGGCATCAGCCCACGGGTCCTAAAATCATGTTCTTCCGCTCTTTGACTCCCTCTCTCTGTTCTCCTCACCCTCTCTTTTGCTCAAGGTCATCTGCCATCTGCTTGGAAATCAGCCAACATCACCGCTTTGCACAAAAAAGGTGCAAAAACAGATCCTAGCAACTACAGACCAATCAGCCTTCTCCCAATTATCAGCAAAGTCATGGAATCCATCATCGCTTCAGATATGAAATCTTTCCTCTTCTCCAATGGCTTGATCTCTGATCATCAATTTGGTTTCAGACCTGGTCACTCTACTCTGGACATGCTGCTTCTGCTTTCTCAACAATGGATGGACGTCCTCAATGCCAAACAGGAAATTAGAGCTGTCTCCCTTGACATATCACGTGCCTTCGATACGGTCTGGCACCCCACTCTGCTCACCAAACTCTCCTCCTTTGGTATCCATGGAAATCTCCACGCATGGCTGGCGGACTTCCTCTCTAGTCGTAGTCAACGTGTGGCCCTGAATGGGTTTCTCTCATCTCCTCTTCCTGTTCAGGCTGGAGTTCCCCAAGGCAGTGTTCTGGGCCCTGTGCTTTTTCTGGTTTTCATCAATGATCTTTCTGACTCTCTTGAAAATCCTCTCTATCTCTTTGCTGACGACTCTACTCTCTGTCGCTCCATTCCTCATCCCTCAGATCGGCAGTCTGCAGCCTCCTCGCTCTCTGCAGACCTGGACAAAATCACAGACTGGGCAAACAAGTGGAACATGTCTTTCAATCCTGACAAATCTCACACTCTTACGATGTCTCTCCGAAAAGACCGACTGGACAACCCTCCCATCCACTTTCTGAATAATCCTCTCCAAGAAGTTCTGTCACTCAAGCTTTTGGGTCTCACTATCTGCCATGATCTTTCCTGGGAAAACCACATTTCAAATCTGGCCTCCAAAGCCAGTCGCCAACTGGGCATCCTCCGTCGTGCGAAGTCCTTCCTTGGCACACCTGAGCTCCTCACCACATACAAGGCTTTCATCCACAGCTCAATGGAATACTGCTCTCCCCTCTGGGCTGGCGCTCCTGCCTCACACCTAGCTCGTCTTCACGCTGTTGAAACCAAAGCGTTCAGAATCATTGGAACCTCCATCATTGGAATCATCAATCATTGGAATCATGAAGCTAACTCCAAGGGCCTTTCACTCACTCACCGCAGGCAGGTTGGTGGTCTTTCCGTCTTCTACCGACTCCTCTCTGGCCTTGCCCCCCCCCCCCCCCAGCTCTCTCTGGGCTCTGTCCCCCAAATATTCCTACAGGTCGCACAAGATCTGCCTGCAACCCTCTTATGGTTAAACTGCCAAAATCAAGACTCTGCTCACCTTCACTCCTTCAGTCCTCTTTTCTCCCGCCTCTGGAACAAACTCCCTCACTCTCTTCAATCCCACTCCACCCTCCAGGTCTTTAAAACAGCTGTTCACCACCATCTCTTATCTTCCCCCATCCAAAACCTTGATCTTTTCTTCCCCCACTAATTTCACCCCAAATCCAATTTTTTTAAATACCAACTTCTGTCCTGGAAGTCCTTGGTGTCCTTGTGTTTTATACTTCTCCCACCCCCCTCCCACCCCCCTTCCCACACCTCCTCCCCCCAAGCCCTCCCCCTCCCACACATCTCCCTGCTCTCAAATGTTATGTTTGTGTGCTTCCCCTTCTCTCCCCATCTTGTCTTCCGCTCCCTCTTTTTATATATTTTGTTTGTCTGGTTGATTTGTTTGTGAAATAAATGTTAGCTCTTTCACGAGCCTCGATTCAGTATACAAAATAAAAAAATATATGGAGTGGAGATAAGACGAGTATGGCTCCTGACAGCTAGCGCATAAACAGACACTGGGTGAAGAGATTGCACAAAGTATTAAACATAGGATCCATCATCTCAAACTTGGACGAAATGCTCAATCAAAGTATAAACTTGAGCTTCCGATACAGTCTGGCATCCTGCCTTACTCTCCAAACTCTCTGCCTCTGGCATCCAAGGCCAACTCCACTGTGCACATGGCTTCCTGACTTCCTCTACTCTAGTAGGCAATGTGTGGCTCTCAACGGAATCCTTTCATCTCCTCTCCCTGCCAAGCTGAAGTGCCCAAGGCACTGTTTTGGGCCCAGTCCTATTCCTAATCTTCATGAACGATCTCTCCGACCCTCTGGAAAATCCTCTTTATCTATTTGCTGATGACTCCCCCCTCTGCTGTGACACCCCTCATCGTTAAAATGGACAGGCAGCATCCTCTTCACTCTTATCAGACCTAATCACAAGTTTGTCCAACACATGAAATATGTTTTTCAATCCTGAGAAATCCCACGTATTCACGCTCTCTCCAAAAAGAGCGTTTAGCAAACCCTCCCATATACTTTCTTAACAACCCTCTTGCAGAAGTTCTGTCACTCAAATTATTTTTTCTCACTATCAGTCATGATCTTTCTTTGGCAAGCCACATTTCAAAGTTGGCTTCAAAAGCCAGCCACTCACCGGGCATCCTCTGATGTGAGAAGTCCATCTTTGGCACACTTGAATGCCTATCCACCTACTTGGCCTTCATTCGCAGTTTGATGGAATACTGATACCCCTCTTCTGATAACTACTGATAAATCTGATACTTCTGATACTACTGAATACTGATAAATCCCTCGATATGTTCCAGTGTTGGCACAGCTGGGTGATACTTGGGACATTCCTTCACAGCTTCTGGATGACCTTGAAGCCTTCACATGTGCCATCTATGGTAGACCAAGGGTTTTAAAAGTGGATGACCTGCGACTCCTCAGGATAAATGAGCTATGTGCTCGTGATGAGATACTAACGCCTTCACAAAACATCGACATGGCCACTTTACCTCCCTGTAGAAGAAGCTTGCTTCAGCACATTGCGCGAGTCAACTATCAAGTGGGAATCTGGAAACGAGCACATATCCCTAAACCTGATGTTCCGCTGGCACACAATGGCCACGGATGGACACAAACAGACGAGCATCTCGAACCTCTGTGGTATGACGGAACTATGTTGCCTGCACAACTCTCGGATCTAGCCCGTACCGTTGCTCCTGGTACAGTCAACGACGACGATAACGACGACGACGACGATGATGATGATGATGCACTCATGGCTGAGAACAGTAAGTACCCTGGATGGAGATGAAACAGACAGTGACATAGAATGAACACTAAATCATGTTTATCCATGTTTCAAATTTGTCTATAATGTAATTGATTAACCAGATGTGTTCCTGTGTTTTATGTTATATTTGATATGTATAATTCAAAATGAAATGTCTGTGTGTCTGTGACCGCCGATGGCTGTGGGCACCACACCCGGGCAAACGGCTTATTGGTGTGTGTGTGTGTGTGTGTGTGTGTGTGTGTGTGTGTGTGTGTGTGTGTGTGTGTAGGTGTGTGTGTTTAGGGGTGTGTGTGTGTGTGGTTTTTTTAGTATTGTGTGTGTAACAAACATGTTTAGCAGAATATGTGTACATTCTCTTTGTCAAAGCTTTGAGGGTTAAGCGATTTTTGGCACTATGTGATGGCCATATTGGATAGAGTCACAACTATTGATTAAAATAAATAAACATGTTTGCTTAGTATCTTGTATTCTCAACAAAAGAAATTTAAAATCAGTTTAGTATATATGCATATAAAAACGTTATGTAATATAGGTATTGCTGTGCAACTGGATTGTTAATATAGTACATGTTAACGTTCCAAAACGTTGAATCTAAAACATTCAAATGGCTGTTATTTCAGATTGGCTCTTGTTAGAAAAAATATGAAGGTATCGCCTGAAAGCAAATGTAATACACGATGAAGAGATTAATACAACATTGAAAAGTTTCCATGTAAATAAATGTAAAAAAAATCTGATTGTGAAATAAATACCAATATTTCATTGAAGAAGCAGTCGCGGGTTGAATTATTGTGTTCCGCAGAGCTGTTTATTTAACTAGTTGTCCCAATAGTTTCATTTACCACATATTCAAAAAGAACAGCTCATAATCTTTCATTTGGTATATCATATATTGAAATAGGAGCTATTTGAGGCCTCTGGTGGAAGATTATAATCAGTAGTCAAAGTTCGGTCGACGTCGGAGAGCGTCGGCATAATTATGAGGGTACCCTACTTTGTTGAGCCGAAATGGGCATTGCATCCCTAAATTTTTCTTGGTAACATTTGGAATCGTGTTTAGTATGCCTCTGGGCTTCAAAAAAAGTTGGTTTGGTTTAGAGGTGGGGGGGATGCTCGTGGACCATATGTGGCCCATGGCCTATCTGGGCTGATACCGCTGCCTCATACCTTGCTCAGCTTGATGCCATAGAAACCAAGGCCTTCAAGATCATTGGAATCTCCTGCGATCAAGGTTAGCCTATGGGCCTATCACTTTGTCATCGCAGACACGTCAGTGGTCTCCCTGTCTTCTGACTTCATTTCTGATCTTGCACCTTCTGCTCTTTCCGTGCTCTGTCCCCCCCAATGTTTCCACAGGGCACATATGGTCTATCATCAACTCCCTTCTGGTGAAACGACTTGATTCTAAAATCACTGCTCACCTTCACTGATTTCTTCCTCTTTTTTTCCCACTTGGGGAAGCAACTTCCACATTCTCTTCAATCTCCTCGTTCTCTCCAGCTGTTTATCACTATCTCAGATCATCATCCATTTCCTTTTTGAGAGGTTGCTCCTGTATCAATCTTAACCCCCTGCATCTTCCCCTACCCGTCATTCTTACCCCCATCCCATGTTTGTCCGTCTCAGTCTATTCTGTCCTTCGGCCCTGCTGTTGGCACCCCCTTTCCATGCATTCTCTTGTTCTCTCTTCCTGCTGTTCCTTTTCTTCTGTTTCATCCCGATCAGTTCTGTGGTCTCGGTCTCCCACAAGCCTTGACTTTGTATTTAAAAGGAATTTAACTTGTCATTGAATAAGCAATCTTATACAACTACTGTATGCACGACAGTGACTAAAGCCTGTTTGGTGTGCACGTAGAGCCAGTCATACAGCATCAGATTGGTTCTTGAGGGTCTTTTGGTTCTTGAGGTTCTTGAGTTGAGGGTCAAACCTTGAGTTGAGGTCCTTGAGTGATACCTCAAACGACGGACGGTGCGGGTAAACACAAACTCAGCAGATAACTTTGACAAAATCCACATTCAACGTTCGACGGAAGTTCTCAAAAATGTATAATTCATCCAGGGGGCTGCATATAACTTGCCTACTCTTCACAAAAGGTACCGTGTGATCTCAAACTCCCACCAACGGCCAGTACTGGCAGGTGTGAACTCCCGCTCATCGTCATGCCAATGGATGGCGCACACACATGATTGCATCACTCTCCATGTGGAACACCCGGGTAACATTTTATAGCTGGGTCGACATTCGAGTCCAGGGTAGACAGCCCAAAGACAAATTGTGCATACCTCTAAGGTGTGCTGCCAGCCCTAAATTATATTACTTAAATATGATAAAATTACGGTATTTCCCAAAACTATTGTTCATTTATATTTATAACCGGGCGGGGGGAGTGGAAGGGAGTTCATCACGTTTTCGTTGAATATATGCTGGTGAATGTGGTGTTCATCACGTTTCTGAGTTAAGTGTGATGCCGATCAGGAAAAAGAAGAAGCCTTTCTCCCAACTTCGTACACTTCCGGAATTGTTTGATTTTTTTGTGTTCATATGTCTGGTGATTGTTTTGTATTTATTTATGCGAAAGTGTACTTGTATATAACTGTCATTAATTTAAAAAGGTTTAGGCACAATTGAGCCATTATTATTATTATTTTTTTGGGGGGGGGGGGGGGGGGGGGGGATGGAAAATTGCTAAGGAAATGTATATTTCCACCTTCTAAGGAAAATGTATATTTAATATTATAATAACACACTAATCGGGAATAATTTAATATTACCTTTCACATAGCTACAAAGATGAAATACTATAGAGCAATTTTTTAAAATCCCAAAAAATATTTAACTTTTTTTTCAACATTTTCAATTTTTTTCTCTAAAACATTCCCTACCACTCACCGATGGGCCTCTAAACATTTGAAGAAGATCCGTTCAGCCATCTCTGAGAAAAATGGCAACACACAGACAGACCAACAGCTCTTTTATATAGTCGACTAGCTGAATGCACCCGGCGTTGCCCAGGTTCTTGTTGAATGAATTTAATCTTCTGTACATAAGTCTGACGCGAGCCCAGTATCAGTTAGTGCTCAACGATTCCTTGTTCTTTCTTCTGTCGGGCCCCGCGAGAGATAATTTTGAAAGCATGTGTTGCAATCAGTCAGATATTCCTATTAAGTGCATAAGTTGTACTTCAGGAGAATTTTGAAAGAAGAAGAAGATTTATTGCGAAATGGGCCCGGCCCGGCCGAAGTGGGCCTCGACCGGCCTCGCCACCTAGCCTATAACCTTCCCGGGGCCCGTCCCGACATTTTTGGTTTCAGAGGTTTCCTCCTATCTTTCACCGTTCAGGAGATTAGCGCGTGCAGACAAACAAACAAACAAACAAACAAAAACTTTCTTTTCTATATATAGATTACAAGACCTAATGATGATGTCACTATTACTGGTGAATAATTGTTTCACGGCTCGTTTCCTAAGAGGTTTATAGAGGGACCTCGTGGCGATTTGGTTACATCTCATTCATTCTCTTACATAAGCGGAAAGAAAATCGAGAAAGATTCGGTCATTTTCGACTAAAACAACCAGAAGCAAATGAATAATTCGAAAAGCAATAATAATGGCAATACAACAAGTGTATCTGCTTATAGGTCAAAGGTCAAATGACCTAATCCTTCTGGCTTTGGGCGGAGCTGTTCGAAATAATGTCACGGATGGAATTGTGCCGAGGAAAACTGTGCACTAATTGGTTGGATCTCTGCTCCATGTTTGCTCGAGAAATCCCGATTGGATCATTTTGGAGAGAAGGAAAGGAGCAAAGTGCTCTCGTTTGCATGCAGCCATCACCAACTCCACAATGATAACTTTATCACATATAAGCGCTGCGGACATCTTTTCTTAACAAGCCTCATGAGGCTTTTTGGAGATTGGGAATCTCGAGATTAAATCACAGTACAAAGGTTATGTTCACTAAGTGTTTGGTTACAACAGGGTGCTTTTCGTGACATTTTGTGGTTTGACAAGTTGGAAATGCTGTGCTTTAGACAATTGCTTTCTTCCTCCATTTTCTTAAAGTGGTGTGGTGTGTCGCTGAGATGAAAACGAGGTCCATGTTTTGGTTTATACTCCACTAACATGCCATTGAAGACCCAGAGTTGAAAATGGAGGAAGACACAAATAAAATCTGAGGTTTTCTTTTGTAGATTTTGTAAATAAAAAAAAATAAAAAAAATTGAACCATTCATAGTTTACATTCTCTGCTTCATGTCACACTAGGTCAATCACCTTGTGCTTTTCCCCCTTTTTTAAATGCAGTATAAAGTTCTTATGACCCTTCATTCTTTCTGGATAGATGGACGACTCTGCCCATCCCCGACGGGTCTGTTCGACCATCGTCCCTGCCGACTCCAACCATGCGCTGTCCACCTGTGGCAATCCAGTCCCTGGACGGCATGCGCCCCAATCACCTTACCAAGAAACGACTCGAGGGACACGGCAGAAACCGGGTCTAGATGTGGGGCTGGTCGTAAGATCCGGCAGGTCTTATGCATCCATCTCGGAATGGGTCAAGTTTTTTCTAACAGGTGAGGATACAAGACCCTTGAGTGTATGTTGAGTACCTGTTCTCCATAGTTTTTGGTCTCATCTCATTGCTTCTCAATATCCTTCCTGCGTGCTATTTTTCCTGCTCCCGTATCCCCATTCTATCATTTCCTAATTTATTTCTGCTTCTTGTTTTGCAAGCATTTTGTGGTTCATTATGGTGACAATGATGCAGCCACGAGTCCCATGCTGCTCCCACTGCTGAGGAATTTCATTGGCATTGAAACTCTGTTATGAAGCTAAATGAGTCAATGTTGTTAGTGAACTTTTGTTTGCCTAATACAGTCAGAGTTTTGACACTCAGCTCGAGTTTTGCTCTGTATGTCGGTTTTTACCTCCCGCTCTCTGTTTTTCATTTCTGTGATTTGTCTTTTATAAAAACATTGTGCCCCATGCTACTATTGCGCTGATTGTTTACTGTCTCGCATCCCATTCTTTCGCTCGTTTATCTGCTCATTTCACTCAGGGTTGTTCTGCATGCTTGTTTGACTTGCTTTGTGATTTATGGCTATTTCCCCATCATGTTGACTGGGATGGCAGTGAATAAGAAGAGGATGAAAAACAATAGGGTGGGATGAAGATAGATGCTGTTGGTTCCGATAGACAGGTTGGCGGAGACCTGCCGATGCAATCAATCTATACTATAAGAGAGCCGTCTGTCTGTGTGTCCGTCTGTGTGTCGCCATTTTTCTCAGAATGGCTGAACGGATCTTCGTCAAATTTTCAGAGGACCATCAGTGAGTGCCAGGGAATGTTTTAGAGACAAAAATTGAAAATTTTGAAAGAAAAGTTAAATATTTTTGGGGATTTTAAAAAATTGCTCTATAGTGTCTGACCTTAGTAGCTATGTGAAAGGTAATATTAAATTATTCCCGATTCGTGTGTGTGTGTGTGTGTGTGTGTGTGTGTGTGTGTGTGTGTTATTGTAATACTAGCCGAAACCCGTGGAACATCCACGGAAGGGAGGATGTGGTGTATGGATAAAGTGTACCATTATGGATGGCATAGGGGATTTGCTTGTCCGAGTAAGAGTTAGGAAGAAAGATGAGAATGAAGAGTGCGTATATGAACAACGATTGCCGACACCGGCACAAATGCATGCTCTGGATTGTCCACTCAGTGGACGGCTTGCTTCGCCTTCGCCCAGCAGACGCCAATACGATGGCGTCATATCGGCAGTTAATCGGATGCTTTTGGGCCCCAACGTCGGCTAATTCAGATTTTTCGAGTATGGCTGTACGTGATAAACAAAGAGCGCGGTTCGTAGATCGTAAATCCATTAGTGCCGTGGGCATCGGGTCACTGGGTGCGGCGTAAAAGGGATAACAAAGTCGAGTCCTTACGGTATTATTATATAGATTAAATATACATTTTCCTTAGTAGGTGTAGGGAAGTGTTTTCGGCACCCACAAAAAAGAGGAAATAACAAATAAAATTGATGCCAGGCAATGCCAGGTACACCTCCTAGTATATTATATACCTTTCTGCTTGATAGGAAGTTCTGTGCTGCTGAAGCAGCTTCCTGACAATAAATATGCTGGGGGTTTGCCATTGCCTTCTGTTACGGCCTGAAGCACACCAAGCCAAGCATGCGATCAAACCGGCTTTATTTATAGGTTATAACAATCGGAAATCTATTCCTACACATAAAGGAAGAGGAAACAAAGAACAAAGAAGGAAAAGGAGAGGGAAAAACCAGATTAGGCCAGCACGAGGGTGAAGGAGGAGACAGCCAGGGAGCTTGAGGGTGCTGCTCATGTAAAGGACCGGGGTGACCTGAGGGAACCCCTCGGAATCCGGCAAGTCCCAATAGAGGACCTACAGTCCGGTGGTCCTGAAGATGTCAGAAGAGGAGAGACCCAGACGATGAGGATGTGAGTGGTACTGTATCCTCCAGTATCAACTCGAGGCAAGGTCGGGGCTCCGAACTGGAGGACCCGCAGCGAGAGTTCGAATTAAGCACGGTATTCAAGGCAGGCCCCACAGTAGGCCCCAATGCAGGCCCAGCAGTATGCCCCAATGCAGGCCCAGCAGTAGGCCCCAATGCAGGTCCCAGCAGTAGGCAGAAGCTGCATCAGAGAGAAAAGAAAGGTCACAGACCGTAACACCTCTCTACGCAGTGGGATTCTTCATTTCCACAGCCAGGTCAATTGTCCCTTTGAAAACGTCCATGCTTTTGATGCAATGCCCTGCCTCTAAAGAAACATCCGGGCAATATTTTGTACAGATTAACCAAATTGTGCCACAAATGGAAACCCTTATGATGTGACAATATGAAGAGGAGTATGCCACCTATGAAATATCATTTCATGTAACACCCAGTCAATATAAATGATAAATCTGCACAAGTATAAACCCCCAAAGTAATTCATCACGAGGTATTCTGAATAAAAATAATTCCAGCAATAAGAATTAGAATCATAAACCCAATGGAGACACCTCGCCCCCCTCCTGGAAAAGACATCTCGGGAGCAAGTCATAAAAAGCTTCAACACAAAATGCCATGAAATGAGATGGTTTCTCGAGACCCCCGTCCTCGACCCACGCGCACAAATGGCTAAATGTCGTGTGGGGCTACTATGGCTTCGAGGCCCTGCTGTGCGCGGAAATAGGATGACACCCACACTTATCACTATCTTCTCATTTCTCGGTTAGCTTAAGTGTTTTGGGCAAAATGCTTGCAATGCAACTGTCCTTCAAACTGCCACCATGGTTTATCTTTCAGAACTCTAATGTGAGTGCAGTTATGACTTAGTGGACCTAAACAGATCGAGCAAAGTAGCTCGCAGCCAATGACGCCTCTGTTTCCGGATAAATGTTGCATTGCTTTTTCTGCATGCCCATCATTTTACGCTTTAGGTTTTAGCTCCACACATTCTATCCTCTTAGCACAGGCAGTTTTTTAAGAATATTTTTTGGTGTATTATTGTAATAGACCATGCAGTTGAAGTCCAGCTCACTTTGCACTACTTACTCTCCCACAGTTCCACTTAATTCAGCTGCTGTATTAAAATAACGAGTGAGATACCTGTGCTACGCACGGGTGGGAGGCCGGAAGCAAACAGACAATGCAGATACAGCGAATGCTAAAGGATAAAACCAATAAATTCTACATTCCTGTAGCACCTTCAGTCGCACATCAGACATGGACAGCAAGTTCGTGAAGGACTTCCATGAAAAACGTACCCGTTCGCAAACAAACTGGTACGTTCACGTATAGAAACATCGATCGTGGGACCGTGGCGAATCTGCATATGGCGATCCGCGAAGTTCACGTTCAGAAAGTAGAAACCATCACGGCATGTCGTCATTCACTTGAACTCGATATCTCTTTTTTCATTCCAAACAGCAAAACTCAAATCACAAATTAAATAGCATTAATATAAAAACAAGTACAAAAAGTTTTAACTAAAACAAAAGCCGCGTCGATGTTACACAATGCCTAGATGCAGCTGTGCCTATAACGTCGATGTTATAGGCACAGGACATTCCTATTGATTCGATTACTTGATGTTATTTTTGTGCAAAGTGAAAATATATCTCGGCAATTTCCCGTGTGTGGCGACGAATTTTTAATATATCTCGGCATTTTCCCGTCTGTTATTTCAGGCGGTGTATGACTGACCATGCCGCGATTTAAAAAAAATATATCTCGGCAATTTCCCGTGTGTGGCGACACGTGAACGAAGCTATGCTCCTCTCTCCACATTATTGTGACGACGTATAAATTAAATATTTCATCGTGACGATTGTCATCAAATGGACGAATTTTTAATATATCTCGGCATTTTCCCGTCTGTTATTTCAGGCGGTGTATGACTGACCATGCCGCGATTTAAAAAAAATATATCTCGGCAATTTCCCGTATGTGGCGACACGTGAACGAAGCTATGCTCCTCTCTCCACATTATTGTGACGACGTATAAATTAAATATTTCATCGTGACGATTGTCATCAAATGGACGAATTTTTAATATATCTCGGCATTTTCCCGTCTGTTATTTCGGGCGGTGTATGACTGACCATGCCGCAATTTAAACAAAATATATATATCTCGGCATTTTCCCGTCTGTTATTTCGGGCGGTGTATGACTGACCATGCCGCGATTTAAAAAAAATATATCTCAATGGACTTGAAGTTACAGGCCTTTGAGAATTCATTTCGTTCTATAAAGGGCAACTTTCATCGGATTTTCTTCCCGTTTTTTTTCAACCGAGTCTAAAACTATGTTAGCGACTGTGAAAAATGAAATGATATATCGAATTTGATTTGAAATAAAACTGTGTGAGAGAGGAAGACACCACGGGCCTACAAAACAGGCCTCAAAGCTATGCGAGTTAATAAAATGGTGGATATTTGTTTATATGAAGCCTCTCCCACAATGGGTGGAGCTATGGTTCCCAGAATGGGTGGAGCTTTGAGGTTTTGTCTTCTCTGCAAGAACAAGAAGAAGAAGAAGAAGAAGAACAACAACAACAACAGCAGAGGGCACTCTTTTAGCAGCGTCTGCGACGCGGCTAAAAATAAACGTTTAACAACATTGTTAATGTTTCCTTCATTGTAAAAACTACCAAGTCAACAGTTAAAAGGATTTTGAGCTGATAGGTGTTAAAGCCGTGGCAAGATCGATGGAGACAGCGATCTGTTAGCTTATACACCGCCCAAATAGCTATGTGGAATTCTCTCATGTAGAGATTAAACTCATGTTGTTTGAACTTTGGCCAAAGTCATTATTTACTTTTAATGATGTTTATATACGAATCAAAAAGAAGATAATTGGTTTTGGTCCTTCTTTTATCTATTTTGTTTATTTTATTTTATTTCTATTCTATTTAGTCTATTTCGTCTATTTTATTTATTTTGGTTCTTCTTTATCTCGTGGGATTGTGAGTTGGAGAGATGACTGTGATGGCGGGGAGGGGGTTGGCATTCTCTCAAGCAGGGATTCAACCCATGTCCTTGTAAAAGGTCTTTGTCCAAGGTCACCGAGTCCGATCGGTGCAGCCGTGCAGCGATTGGTGCAGCCGTTTGTGCGGCACCCGGGAAAATAATGTTATGCGGGAGTCCAAACCTGAAAATGATGGAGGCCAAAGCTGAAATTGGAAAAACAATATAGCCTATTTTACTCCAGGGGGTCCCAGGTTTACCCACCCAAAATATTGTTGAGATCGGTTCAGCCGTTTTTGCGGTACCTTCGAACGGATGGACAGACAGACAGACATTTGGTGAATTATAGTAAGATGACAAACACTCCAAATCGTGCGGCGTTCTCTTTCTCTCCGTCGAGCGTGGTGCCCAAAAGGGCCCAGTTGCGATCAGGATTTGGCTGCCATACCCGAATTGTGACATTCGAGAGGCCCTTAATGGAGCCAATCCCAAGCAATTGTGATGTCACATTACAGTATCAATTTAATGACCCTCCATGAATCCAGGAGTGTTCTTTTCTTAGCATCCGGGTAGCCAACTTGTGAGCTTCTATCTTGGGAGATCCTTTCCGTCAGTGTTGCCTCTGCCATTTATTGTAGAATGTGCTCCACACAACTATCTTAGATGATTGCACCAGATGACAGGCAATTATCTTGAACAGATTGCCTGTTTTTAGATGTCTGGTCTGCAAAGGAATGTTAAAAATACATCTCCATTTTCCATTAACAATCAGAACTCACTTTCGTAATAACTCTGTCACATGTTCATCCACTGTTGCATATGCCAGGTTACAATTAGCCATTTCGCATTGGTTGTTTACATCATGAAAGGCGATACTGATTTGAGATTTCAGGATGTCTCATGAAATCTCACCTGCAAAGTCTGAAGATTGACGCAATTCTTTTTGTGCAGGTGTCCCAAGAGTCTGCGTCCTGTCCAAGAGCAGCATTGTTCGATTCCATGCCCCGTGGACTGTGTGCTCACCCCCTTCAGCGAGTGGACACCTTGTCCCGGAGGCTGCTTGTCAGGTGCTTCATTTCATTTTAAGTAATGCTCTGAGTTTGGTTTATCTCTGAGTGTGACCAAAGCTAATGATGATCCTTAAAATGTTCAATATGTAATAATTAATCAAACTGCTGATGGTTTACCTCTCATTTCAAAATTACATATCATCTCAATACCCAATGTGATGATGGCGATATTGATGATGATCTAATATGAAACAGAATGATCTAAACCAGTTGACGTTTCCCTGAAACATCATGGTGCTGTCAATCAAACATCCTGGTAGTTCAACGAAGGATAAACCTCGAGCAATCCACAGACTGCCAAAAGTCAATGGTGTGGACCACAGGCAGACATTGTTGGTGATGGTCTGCATTCATGTAGCAATAGCTGGTGTGGCACATGGTTTCTGTTAACATAACAACGGAGGAGCTTTTAGTTGATATATCCTGTTGGTTTAACCATCATCTGCTTTCAGTCAAGGCCCTTTAATCCCCAGGATGAGTCGATTCAATTTTTAGTTTTAATCTAATTTTAATCAAGTCAAATTTTTAGCTCTTTCACGAGCCTCGATCTTGTATACAAAAAAAAATTAAAAAACATTGTTATGGTGCAGAAGTTCAGTGACTTCGAGAAACATCCAGCATATTTGGTCTTTAATAAAACATTACCTGGAGGGTGATTGTGTCACCCCACCCATAGCAACACACACACACACACACACACACACACACACACACACACACACACACACACACACACACACACACACACACACACACACACACACACACACACACACCTGTGGGCAGTTACATTTTGGCTGTGAGTAAACTTTCACATGCAATTATGACATGTGCAAAAATATCGCCACCATTTATTCCTTTTTTCCTAAATATTCATCATAGAATGATGCACATGCATTTTCGAACACGTATTACATATTGATCAGAGCAACCACTATTGGCAATTGTACATGTATGCAATAAGCCAATCGACCAGACTCCTACTTTATTGGACATATTATATTTAGAATGTTCGAGGCAATAATATTTAATTATTTCAGTGCTGTTTTGAAGCCAGAAAGATACACCGTTAATCTCATTTCTGATATGTGGTCGATGGATCAAAGCAGAACAATTCATACAGAACCAGAACAGCACTCTTTGACGTCGCGACGTCTGGTCACATTATTACATCATAATACATACTTGTATAAACTTTGGTCCAAATCCCATCACTAGTTCACAAATTGTCATGGTAACAGTATTTTTCACATAACATGACATCTGACCTTTGACTCTGTGACCTCAAAATCGAATCAGTGCATCTTTGCCTGCACCAAGTTTGAATTAGATTCCTTCACCTGTTCTCAAGTTATTGCGGTAACAAACACCAATCATGGATGGACGGACGGAAGCATGGACGCACGGATGCATGGAAGGGTGGACTGACGGATGCATGGACGGATGCACAGACGGACGGATAGACGGATGATTGTGACGGATGGACGGACGGATGCTCGCACGCACAGACACATGGACTGATGCATGGACGGATGGAAGCATGGACGCACTGATGCATGGTAGGATGGACGGACGGATGCACAGACGGACGGATAGACGGATGATTGTGACGGATGGATGGACGGATGCTCGCACGCACAGACAAATGGACTGATGCATGGACGGACGGAAGCATGGACGCACTGATGCATGGAAGGATGGACGGACGGATGCACGGACGGATGCACAGACGGACGGATAGACGGATGATTGGGACGGATGGATGGACGGATGCTCGCATGCACAGACACATGGACCGATGCATGGATGGACGGATGCATGGACGGACGGACAGCCCGACTGACAACCCAAAAACATGCCTCCGGCGAGTTTGTAGGCGGAGGCATAAAAAGTATCAATTATGGCTTTTTGAGACGTACAGTTGTGGCCAAAAATATTGGCACCCTTGCACTTTTTTCAAATAACTCACGATTTTCTCTAAAAATACGTTGAAATTGACAAAAGTATTTGGTCTCCACAATTCTTCATTTCACTGTTAATATTGAACTGCCTGATAACATTGCGTACGGTGGACACAGGAACATCAAGGTCCCAGGAGATGGACGGTAGCCTTGGAGATTGTCCATGCTTCGTACAATCTTGTGTCGGACCTCCTCGGACAATTCTCTGGTTTTCTTTCTTTTCTCCATGCTCATTGCGGTACACACAGTGACACAAAACAGCAGAATGACTCCTTTTCTCTTTTCAAACTGGTTTAATGAGTGATTTTTATATTGCATGCACTTGCAACTCACCACAGGTGAGTTCAATTCCAAAGTGAAGGAAAATCACCTGCTTGAAATCTAATTATTTCTAACAACTTCTAAAAGGTGCAAATAACATAAGTGCAAAAGGTGCAAATCCGGGCCATTTTAGGATTTCTGTGTGGAATAAGCTAAGATTTAGTAATTGCTTCAGCTTTTTTGTTTTGTTCCACTGCAAACCAAATAAATACACACGTGGAAACCAAAATATTTTTAAATTTCAACAATTTTCTGGAAGAAATGGTGCATTATTTGAAAAAAGTGCAAGGGTGCCAATATTTTTGCCCACGACTGTGCAGCACAGTGTTAGACATCTGCATACAGTACTGTAGTACACACAGGAAGTAGTCTCTTTTTAAAATTTGGCATCACTAAGTCTGCCTGTGGATCCTCCCTATTTTACAAACTACATGTACATCACTTTGCTGTAAATGTGCACACTTTGTAAATGCACACCTGCAGCATGCTACAAACGCTTTTGACCTTTTTGGAGGTTTTAGAGGCAATCAGTATCAATATTAAGTCTTTACTTATCCCTGTACTGAAGCCAAATAGACTTTGAATCTTCCTTCTGTTCCTGAGTACTCCCTTTCAGCGTGCGTCACTGCCGAGCCCCCTTCGGTGCCCGGCAATGACGTTTCGCAATGCCTGGAGATGGCATAGGAAAGGTGCGGTGTACAACAAGTACACATACATTCAAAGTACACCGCCCCCATGCCAAATAATTAAATATTCGACAGCGCGGCATTGCCGAGGCGCCTCCGGCGCCCGGCAATACCGCAGTGGGTTGCATGGTCGATGTATCAAAGCAGAAAGCAGTTCTGAACACATCACTGTAGTACACACAGAGTGAGGTATGTGTAGTCTGGCACGACGAAGACAGTATGAATGTGTACTACATGTGTATTTTACAAAGTATTTCTCTGCTGTTTGAAGTGAAGATCTGTGATTTATAATTGCAATGAAGACGGACGAGGAAAGAGTAGGTTATATCCTGTGACAAATGGGCTGGGATGGGAAGCAGGGACCCATGGAAATTCCACGTAATGTAAAATGTGACTTCATAACCTCAACACTCCCCCCTCCTCCTCACTCTCCCCCAACGCCACCCTCTCTCCTGCCCCCACTCTCCCCTTCTCTATCTCTACCCTGTACCCCCCCTCCCACTGTCTCACATTCTTCTCTTCACACTGTCCCCCTTCCTCACCTTCACTTATTCCCCTCTCCCTCACTTTGTCCCCGCTCCATCCCCCTTGCTCTGTTACCCCTACCTCCACACCCCTCCCCCACTCTGTAGCCCCTCCATTTTGCCTTTTAAAACATAAATATCCATACGATTTTCTTCCCGTTGTTTGCAAAGCAAGCTTAGCCACGATGAAAAATGAAAATAGGTATTGAATTTGAATTATGATAAAGCCTTGAGAGAGTCAGAAAGCGCGAGCCTTACAAAAGAGGCCGACAAAACCTCAGACCTCTACGGAGTAAAGAAATATGGTGGCAGTAGTATATAAATTCTGGGTGGAGTCTAATGAACTATCCAACCAATGGGTGGAACGCGCACTCACGGTCGTAACACGGACACACATACTGCTCCTTTATAGTACTCGTGGGCCCGTTGGTCCATCAGACCAAATTTTCATTGGTCTTCACAGCCTTGTAGCATACCAGCCTGCTGTAGTGCTGGAATATTAGCTTACCTTTCATCCAAGCACAGATGAGTTTAGGCCAGCGGGCTGTGGATTATACGTTCATTATTATTACCAAATGATACTACCATTAATGAATGAATTAATGAATGAATGATCGTTTTAAGGCCATTTTCCCCGCTAGAGCGGGGGTTAGCCTTGCGGGCCCCATGACAATCATGGTTCCCTGTTTGAGGCAGTGTTTTTATGGCCGGATGCCCTTCCTGATGTCAACCCTTTAGTCGCCTCTTACGACACACAGGGATACGGTGTACCTATTCTAAATCGGGGTACACACCGGAATCATGAATCCCAGCAAGCTGGTCCTCAATTTGCCGGCCTCGGAAGGATGACAGGCTGAGTCAACCCCCCTGGCGTTAATTCAGGATTTGAACCCAGGATCTTAAGATCCCAAACCGGCACCCTAACCGCTAAGCCAACACCAGGCTGGATACTACCACTAATGTTGTTGTTAATTTCATTAGTATTAATTAATATTTGCTTTGTAACAATGTTGTCATTATTTTGGTTATTTATTTTGTAACTAGTCAAAAGACCGTCAAAAATGACGGGTTGGAACAGTTTATTCAACGGTACAGCCTTGTGAGCATGCCAAAGTCTGAAGCCTCGGCCTAGTGTCAGGTGTGCTTATATCTTCTTTATTTATTAGACATCATACGGATGTAAATGAACATTCATTTTATTCTCTGCATGTTGCACATCACGTGCAGCGAATTTAACCTCCCTGTGCCTTGTTTTTATTGTGATTAAAAAAAAAATGTTTCTGTGCACCGCCCTTGAGGCTCGGTTTGCAAGCCACCGTCTACAATTTCAATGGAAGAGACATAATTACTCTTTTATGGAAAATGTTTTTCAAGTTAGTTTTATCCTCAAGAATAGACCTTAGTGAACACTCATTCGTGTTAAAAGATTGACCTTTAAAACCTACCCTTGTGAAGGGGACAGACATCCGTACAAACACACAAACTGACATTGTGTTTTATATGGTTGATTGGAATTCCATGCAGTGGAATTACCTATCAAGCTTCTCTGTACACCTCAACATGGCACGCGTTTAGAAACATAGGAATTCTTCCGATTAATTGTATTATTTATTATTTTTAATTATTAATTACCCAAATCAACTCAGGAAATCATAACGACAATTTTGTTGTATCACATTCCACATCAGAAAGATCCAGTAGAACTCCACCAAAAATAAAACATGACACACACACACACACACATTTGTAGTAGATTGATTATTCCATTCATTAATGTGTACACTCTTTTGACGTTACAAGTAGTTGGGTTGAGTATACCAGGGTGGATTTCCCTTTCTGCTCAATTCTGGTTTTCTGATCATCATCAAACATTTCTGTAAAATCGGTCCAACTGAGATCTGCTTGGATTTATTTTTAGAAAGGATTTTGGTGGTGAAATTGTTTGTGAGGAATTGTGTGGCTGTGATCGTCAGATTGATGGCTGAAACCAAACCGTAAGGAAATAGGTCCTGTCTTCGTGGGCCTGTGTACAGGGCCATGCCCTCTGATGTGCCAGGGAAAGTGGATGTAGTGGTTGTAAAGAGAGGGCCGCTGTGTCAAGGAGTCAACGGAATGAGAAAACTATTATTTCTGAAGAGGAGAGAAACATCCCAGTGATGGAATGAATGGGGAAAGGAAGGCAAAAACAACTGCACACTGCACTGCAGAGGATAGTGGCCATGGCAGGTGAAACCTCAAGGTCATTGCGGTTTCAGGTGCACTGAGTATTTATATTTTTACCTTACCCTCAATGTAATTGCCTGCGTAAAGCTGATAGCTTTGTAGATTGCCAACTGCAGTTGTCAGCAGCCGAGAAAGCCTTCCTGGAATTAACATTGCACTCCCAATCACAGTTTCTTCAAGATGTGCTTTAAGTACATTTCTCATCTCTGGCGTTTACATCTAATAGATTTTTCCACGCAATCGATTAGATATATTTTATCGTCCCATTTCAGATAAGGCGCACCACTGCCTGCTCTTGTGAACAGTCATCCAAAGGCACCGAGTAATATAACTTACAGGCCATTGGGGCCTAGGAAAATCTGGATCAACC
The DNA here is from genome assembly GCF_964187855.1 of Myxine glutinosa. NCBI lineage: Eukaryota > Metazoa > Chordata > Myxini > Myxiniformes > Myxinidae > Myxine > Myxine glutinosa. Next base: position 180,591,697 of record NC_136266.1, on the reverse strand, counting down.
AGAGACGGAGCTGGTATCGTGGAGCATATTGGGTAATTTATTGTATGAAGTGTTGTTGATGTTGTTCGACATTCCTCAGTTTTTCTTTCACCTTCAAACATTGTGATTCATTGCATCATTATATCATCCTTAATTCACCTTTTTAATATTCCAATCAGACAAACAGGCTGAGATGCTTGCGGGTAGGATTGGCTGAGTGTTCAGGCTCATGAAACGTGTGTACTTGTGGGATTGGCTGCGAGTGTTAAGGTTCATGGAATATGTGTACATGTGGGATTGGCTGTGAGTGTTAAGGTTTTTTTTTTGTATTTTTTTGTATACAAGTTCGAGGCTCGTGAAAGAGCTAACATTAATCACACAAAAAGCCAACCGCCGCATAAAACACAAAATAAGGGGAGCGGAACACAAGATGGGGAGGAGAGGGGGAAGGACACAAACACAACATTTGAAAGCAAGGACATCGAGAGAAATGTGGGAGGGGGAGGGCTTGGGGGAGGTGGGAGAGGTATAAAACACATCAACACTGCAAGGACTTCCAGGAAAGAAGTTGGAATTTCAAAGAAAGTGTATCTGGGGTGAATTAGCGGGGGTAGAAAAGATCAAGGTTTTGGATGGGGGAAGATAAGAGATGGTGGTGAACAGCTGTTTTAAATACCTGGAGGGAGAAGTGGGATTGAAGGGAGTGGGGGAGTTTGTTCCAGAGGTGGGAGAAATGGGGAATGAAAGAGTGAAGGTGAGCAGAGAGCATAGATTTTGGGAGTTTAACCATAAGAGGGTTGCTGGCAGATCTTGTGCGACCTGTAGGAAGATTAGGGGGACAGAGCCCAGAGAGAGCTGGGGGAGCAAGGCCGGAGAGGAGTCCGCAGAAGACAGAAAGACCACCAACCTGCCTGCGGTGAGTGAGTGAAAGGCCCTCGGAGTTAGCTTCATCGCAGGAGATTCCAATGATTCTGAAAGCTTTCGTTTCAACAGCGTGAAGCCGAGCTAGGTGTGAGGCAGGAGCACCAGCCAAGAGGGGGGAACAGTATTCCATTGAGCTGCGGATGAAAGCCTTGTATGTGGTGAGGAGCTCAGGTGTGCCAAAGAAGGACTTCGCACGACGGAGGATGCCCAGTCGGCGACTGGCTTTGGAGGCCAGATTTGAAATGTGGTTTTCCCAGGAAAGATCATGGCAGATAGTGAGACCCAAAAGCTTGAGTGACAGAACTTGTTGGAGAGGATTATTCAGAAAGTGGATGGGAGGGTTGTCCAGTCGGTCTTTTTGGAGAGACATCGTAAGAGTGTGAGATTTGTCAGGATTGAAAGACATATTCCACTTGTTTGCCCAGTCTGTGATTTTGTCCAGGTCTGCAGAGAGTGAGGAGGCTGCAGACTGCCGATTTGAGGGATTATGAATGGAGCGACAGAGAGTGGAGTCATCAGCAAGGAGATAGAGATGATTTTCCAGATTGTCGGAGAGATCATTGATGAAGACCAGAAATAGCACAGGGCCCAGAACACTACCTTGGGGAACTCCAGCCAGAACAGGAAGGGGAGATGAGAGAAATCCATTCAGGGCCACACGTTGCCTATGACCAGAGATGAAGTTCGCAAGCCATGAGTGGAGATTTCCATGGATACCATAAGAGGAGAGTTTGGTGAGCAGAGCTGGGTCCCAGACCGTATCGAAGGCATGTGCTATGTCAAGGGAGACAGCTCTGATTTCCTGTTTGGCATTGAGGACCTCCATCTATTGTTGAGACAGCAGAAGCAGCATGTCCAGAGTAGAATGGCCTGGTCTGAATCCAAATTGATGATCAGAGATCAAGCCATTGGAGAAGAGGAAGGATTTGATATCCGAAGCAATGATGGATTCCATGAATTTGCTGATAATTGGGAGCAGGCTGATTGGTCTGTAGTTGCAAGGATCTGTTTTTGCATCTTTTTGTGTAAAGCGGTAATGTTTGCTGATTTCCAAGATGCTGGCAGAAGATCTTGAGCAAAAGAGAGGGTGAAAAGAACAGAGAGAGGGTGAGATAGAGCGGCAGAGCAGGATTTTAGGACCCGTCGGCTGATGCCGTCTGGTCCAGTTGCAGAAACAGAGTCGAGGTTAGACAGAAACTTCTCCACCTTGTCAGGAGAGAAGGACACAGAGTCCAGGAGCAGTTGGGTTCGACTGGGAAAGGTGGGAACTGAGAGAGATGGGTTTGGGACACAATATTTTGAGGCAAACACAGAGTTGAGGCATTCGGCTTTGTCATGTGCGGTGTCAACTGTGTCGCCATTTGAGGTAAGGGAGGGGCTGGAGGGGGAACAAACACCAGAAACGGATTTGACCAGACGCCATCAGGATTTGGAGGAAGGAGACAGGTTTGAGAGTTCATTCTTGAGTGTGGAGTGATAGTGCTTCCTGGCACTCCTGAGGGTAAGCACACACTTGTTCCGAGCTTGGTGGAAGGAACTGAGATTGCCTTCAGTTGGATTTGCCTTCCAAGAGGCAAAGGCAAGTTGTTTCAGGGCAACTGCCTCACCACAAGATTCAGTGTACCATGGACGGGAGGAAGGGTAAGACAACTGAAGACGATATAGGATTTATCTGTGCATGAGAGAGAGCAGTTTGCTATGGAAGAATTCCCAGGAAGAATTGATGTCAGAGGCAGTGGAGATGGGAGACCAGTCCAGATGATTAATGGCTGCTTGCAGACCATGCCAGTCAGCCTGAGTGAAATGCCAGACTTGTCGGCGCTGAGGAGGCTCTCTGAGAATGGCCAGAGAGATGTCCACTTTTACAAGCACATGATCAGAAGAACCGATTGGAGCAGAAGAAGAGCAGCAGACATTTGCAGGGAAGTTTGTCATAGCCAAGTCTAGAAGAGAATATACTCCATTGACTGAGATCCGGGTCGGGAAATTGACAGATTGTGTCAATCCCAGTGAGTCACAGAAGTCCTTTGCTGAGGTGCCATGGCTGGTGATGGAGGAACCCACACCCAGCCAGCTGGCATGATGACAGTTGAAGTCGCCACATATGATAAAGAGAGAGTTTGGATGAGTTGATAGAAGTTGGTCCATGTTGTCAGACAGCGAAATGTAAATGGAGTCATCACTGTTTGGAGGACGGTACAGAACACATATGAACAAAAGGTGGGAGCGGAGAGGAAGCCGTAGCCAGAGGTACTCCTGGGGGTGGGGTGGAGAGAGGGCAGTGCAAGGAGAGTTAGGAAGAGAGTTTTTGATAAAGATAGCAACCCCACCACCAGGACGAGGCTCAGGTCTATCATACCTGAGGAGGGAGTAACCAGGAAGAGATATTAAGGAATCAGAGACATCTTGAAGGAGGAAAGTTTCTGTTAAGCTGATCAAGTCTGGATTGTCAGAAGCAGCCTGAATGGAGAGATTAATCAGGTTTGAGCGAAGGCCCCGGATGTTTGAGGTCCATACCGTTAATGAAGAAAGAGGGAGAGCATCGGGTGCAGGACAGGGGAGTGGAGGGGTAGGGTCAGATGAAGGATGAGAGGGGGATGTAGGGAGAGCAGTTGATAGTGTGTCAGAGATTACAGAAGAGTTACAAGAGAGGGAAGGATGAGGAGGACGAAAGGTTTGATGGTGATGGGATGAGGCACAGTGAGGGGTTGTTTGAGGGGGGGCAGAGGAAAGTAGAATGTTGGGGGAGGTGGAGGTATGAGAGGGAAGGGAGACGAAGTGGGGAGGAGGCAGCTTTGAGGAGGACGTGGGAGCGGGGAGAATTTGGGAGGGATGGTTGGGGGGGAGATTAGAATGGGAGGGGTTGGGGGGGAGTTTTGAATGGGAGGGGCAAGAGGGGAGTTTATGAGGGGAGGAGCAAGGGGAGGTTTAGGAATGGGAGGGGCAAGGGGGGAGTTTAGGAGGGGAGGGGCAAGGGGGGGAGATTTTGAGGGGAGGAGCAAGGGGGGAGTTTCGAAGGGGAGGGGCAATGGGGGAGTTTAGGAGGGGAGGGGCAAGGGGGGAGATTTGGAGGGGAGGGGCAAGGGTGGAGATTAGGAGGGGAGGGGCAAGGGGGGAGTTTAGAAAGTAGATGATTAATGAAAGACGAACATTTATAACAATTTGGGTTTATTGTGATTTTCAAGTTAGCAATCCGTTTAAGAACGATTGAGAGGGGTGGAATGAATGTGAATTTAGAGCATGTAGTGATTTAGAATTATAAGAGATTGAATATTTTTTTGAAATGGAATGAGTTGGAGAGGAAATTGAAAAAAGCCTTTTATATAGGAAGAAAAACAGCGTGTTGTAATATACCACTGAATAAAACACTGCAGGGGAAAGTTTAAACATATTTAAACAGAACCATGAAGAACAATCTTATATTCACAAAAATACCAACGGGGAGAGGGAGCCGGGAGGGACAACCACGAGTCACGTGAACAGGGGAAAAGGTGGAAGGCAAGGAGATAATGGGGGCGGGGCGAGACAGCGCACGTGGGCAGAATCACACGATGGGACAACTTCACACGTGGAGAATGGGAAATAAATGTTGTTGTTTTTTCGTTTGTTTGTTTTGGGGGGGGGGGGGGGTTAAAACGTTAGACAAAGAGTAGATGTACGGGGAAGTTTGGGGGAGAAAGGGAAATCTAAAAACCTAGCAAAAACAGCGAAGGAGGAAACAAACTTCGACGGGGGACAGGGGAAGCCTGAGGCAAGGCCGCAACACGCACCGCAAACAGAAACGATTAATTTATGAAAGCTTAACACCGAGAAACTTCCAAGGGACACACTGTAGGTTCACACACGGAAAGATAAATACAGTTTCGACAAAATACAATTGTGAACAATGACAACTTTGAAAACGTGGAGAACGTGTGCAGTTTCGAAAATCCCTGCCGTCGTCTCCAAGATCTCGCGAGATCTTCCTTTCACGGGAAGCCTCAACTCATTCGCGACCAATATCAAAAAAGTCCGCTCACCGCCTCCACGCGATTCACGGCTGTATCTCTCAAAGCCGGGTCCTCTCTCTCTGATGAGAGAGAGGACATGGCCTGGAATGCGTATACAAGGTTCATGGAATGTGTGTACATGTGGGATTGGCTCTGCGTGTTAAGGTTCATGAAACGGGTGTACTTGTGGGATTGGCTGTGAGTGTAAATGTTCATGGAATGTGTGTACATGTGGGATTGGCAGCGAGTGTTAACGTTCATGAAATGTGTGTGCATGTTGGATTGGCTGTGAGTGTTAAGGTTCATGAAATGTGCACATGTGGGATTGGCTGTGAGTGTTAAGGTTCATGAAATGTGTGTACAGGTGGGATTGGCTTTAAGTGTACAGGTTCATGAAATGTGTGTACATGTGGGATTGGCTGTGAGTGTAAAGGTTCATGGAATGTGTGTACTTGTGGGATTGGCTGTGAGTGTTAAGGTTCATGAAATGTGTGTACATGTGGGATTAGCTGCGAGTGTTGAGGTTCATGGAATGTGTGTACATGTGGGATTGGCTGTGAGCGTAAAGGTTCATGAAATGTGTGTTCATGTGGGATGTGATTGGCTGTGAGTGTAAAGGTTCATGGAATGTGTGTACTTGTGGGATTGGCTGTAGGTGTTAAGGTTCATGAAATGTGTGTACGTGTGGGATTGGCTGTGAGTGTTAAGGTTCATGTAACGTGTGTACGTGTGGGATTGGCTGTGAGTCTTAAGGTTCATGAAATGTGTGTGCATGTGGGATTAGCTGCGAGTGTTGAGGTTCATGAAATGTGTGTACGTGTGGGATTGGCTGTGAGTGTTAAGGTTCATGTAACGTGTGTACGTGTGGGATTGGCTGTGAGTCTTAAGGTTCATGAAATGTGTGTGCATGTGGGATTAGCTGCGAGTGTTGAGGTTCATGAAATGTGTGTACGTGTGGGATTGGCTGTGAGTGTTAAGGTTCATGTAACGTGTGTACGTGTGGGATTGGCTGTGAGTCTTAAGGTTCATGAAATGTGTGTACATGTGGGATTAGCTGCGAGTGTTGAGGTTCATGGAATGTGTGTACATGTGGGATTGGCTGTGAGCGTAAAGGTTCATGAAATGTGTGTTCATGTGGGATGTGATTGGCTGTGAGTGTAAAGGTTCATGGAATGTGTGTACGTGTGGGATTGGCTGTGAGTGTTAAGGTTCATGTAACGTGTGCGATTGGCTGTGAGTCTTAAGGTTCATGAAATGTGTGTCCATGTGGGATTGGCTGTTAGTGGAAAGGTTCATGAAATGTGTGTACTTGTAGGATTGGCTCTGAGTGTAAAGGCTCATGGAATGTGTGTACATGTGGGATTGGCTGTGCGTGTTAAGGTTCATTAAACGGGTGTACTTGTGTGATTGGCTGTGTGTATAGGTTCATAAAATGTGTGTACTTGTGGGATTGGCTGTGAGTGTGAAGGTTCATGGAATGTGTGTACATGTGGGATTGGTTGTAAGTGTACAGGTTACATTAAATGTGTGTACATGTGGGATTGGCTGTGAGTGTTAAGGTTCATGGAATATGTGTACATGTGGGATTGGCTGTGAGTGTAAAGGTTCATGGAATATGTGTACATGTGGGATTGGCTGTGAGTGTGAAGGTTTATGAAATGTGTGTACATGTGGGATTGGCTGTAAGTGTACGGGTTCATTAAATGTGTGTACATGTGGGATTGGCTGTGAGTGTAAAGGTTCATGAAACGTGTAGATATAGGTGTTAGGGATGATTTTACGTGAGATTTTCTCGGAGTGTTCCGAAAGATTAGATGTGGTGTTTGATTGTGGAAGATGAAATATACAATTGATTGGCGATTTGATGTGCAAGTGATTGCCCTTGATTGTTAGTGATGATTTGATATGTGGGTTTTATGGATTTTTTTTATTTAAGATTTGCTTGGAATGTTCTGGACAATTATACAACAGATTGCCTCTGAGTTATGGGGATGATTAGATGTAACATTGACTTTGTGTTTATATTCTTTAAATACAAAATGGGTGTGGATATGAGGACCTGGTTCAAATTGGTCAGTGTTTGAGCTAAATAAATATTTGTGGGATGATTTTCATTTATTGTGAGAAATTTGTGAAGCAATAGATGTGTGGTACTTGTGTGGTGCAGCCGGCGCAGTGGCCCAGAGGCAGTCTTGTTTTCTTGTCATCATTCGGCCAGCATCTCATGGGGGGCGGCCATGTCCCCAGCATCTGCGGGAAGAGCGCGAATGCAGAACTCAATCCTGCCCTCACTACAGGTACAATGCAAGCAAAGATGAACAAAAAGCACCTTACTATAATTTTCGAACCAAAGTGTTTGTTTGGCTGTGTGTGTTTGTGTTTGTTTGTCGTGATACTCCTCCTCCAGTTCTTGCCCAATTCCATCCAGACTTGCTACACATAATCAGAACGGCCCCAATTAGTGTATAGGGCTATTTTTTCTTTGCCAGCGGTCTTGAGGGATGAGGGAGGTGGGGGGAGGTGAGCCGCCAATTCTCTATGTAAATGTGTATCGTGTAGCGCCACCTCCAGGTGGGAGTGGGTATTACAAGTCCCCACCATTTACAGTACATTCCCTGAATTCTTGTCCCCACGTTTTCCAGGGCAGTGAGGTGTTTTGAATTGTAAGCAGTCAGCATGTTTTTGCTTCATGCACGTAACCCAGGTAATTTATATTTATATTTGAGGGAGCGGTGTGTTGCCTATACACCTCCCAAATAAAGGTATGTGTCAGAATTGAACGTGTTACATGCTTAGAACAAGATCGCCCATATGGCATGAATAATTTACCTGAATTACTCCTCTTAAAAGCTTTGCAGCTGTGGCTAATGGTGAGTTTTTATGGTTCATTGGAAGAAAGTTGATGAGATAGTTTTTCAAAGAGAAACAAAACCACCCTTTGGTTTCACAACCTTCGTTGCCTTTGAGGCGATGATAACTCACACCTGAAAATGACCGCTTCGTGCTGAAACTCGACAAGGAAAAAACCCATCTCATTTCCCAGAAAATCTTTTGTGTTTTGCAATATGTTTATAAAACTCTTGAAGAGGTTCCTTTTTTTTTTTTGAAATTCCGTTATGTTGGCATTTCCAGGGTATGCTGCAGTTTTCTTTATTTACAAGAAGCATTATTCATTATGGACATGTATCTCAAGAAAGTGAATCATTCTAGTTTTTCAATTACATTCGTTTTTCATTTTCAAATACAAGGAAAGTGAGTCAAAGATAATCACAGGCCTAATCACCATAGCACCATCACAGGCCCAATCATCCGAGCACCGTAATGGGGACAAGCATTCAATCAAAAATCACAAGCTTAAGCGATCCACACAGTAAGAACACACATTCAAGCATCATCTCAAGCACACACATTCAAACACACACACATTCAGGCATAATGCCAAACAAACACATTGAAATACACACACATGCAAGCATGATACCAAACACACACATTGAAATACACACACATGCAAGCATGATACCAAACACACACATTCAGGCATAATGCCAAACAAACACATTGAAATACACACACATGCAAGCATGATACCAAACACACACATTCAAATACACACACATGCAAGCATGATACCAAACACACACATTCAAATACACACACATGCAAGCATGATACCAAACACACACATTCAGCATCATGCCAAACACACACATTCAGCATTATGCCAAACACGCACATTCAAGCATTATGCCAAACACACACATTCAGCATTATACCAAACACACACATTCAGCATCATACCAAACACACACATTCATCATGATGCCAAACACACACATTCAGCATTATGCCAAACACGCACATTCAAGCATTATGCCAAACACACACATTCAGCATTATGCCAAACACACACATTCAGCATCATGCCAAACACACACATTCAGCATCATGCCAAACACACACATTCAGCATCATGCCAAACACACACATTCAGCATTATGCCAAACACACACATTCAGCATCATGCCAAACACACACATTCAGCATCATGCCAAACACACACATTCAGCATCATGCCAAACACACACATTCAGCATTATACCAAACACACACATTCAGCATTATACCAAACACACACATTCAGCATCATGCCAAACACACACATTCAGCATGATACCAAACACACACATTCAGCATGATGCCAAACACACACATTCAGCATTATACCAAACACACACATTCAGCATCATGCCAAACACACACATTCAGCATTATACCAAACACACACATTCAGCATGATGCCAAACACACACATTCAGCATGATGCCAAACACACACATTATGCCAAACACAAAGCATTGTGCCAAACACACACATTATGCCAAACACACACATTCAGCATGATGCCAAACACACACATTCAGCATGATGCCAAACACACACATTATGCCAAACACAAAGCATTGTGCCAAACGCACACATTATGCCAAACACAAAGCATTGTGCCAAACACACATTATGCCAAACACAAAGCATTGTGCCAAACACACACATTATGCCCAACACAAAGCATTGTGCCAAACAGACATTATGCCAAACACAAGGCATTGTGCCAAACACAAAGCATTATGCCAAACACAAAGCATTATGCCAAACACAAAGCATTATGCCAAACACAAGGCATTATGCCAAACACAAAGCATTATGCCAAACACAAAGCATTATGCCAAACACAAATCATTTTGCCAAACACAAAGCATTATGCCAAACACGAAGCATTATGCCAAACACAAAGCATTATGCCAAACACAAAGCATTATGCCAAACACAAAGCATTATGCCAAACACAAAGCATTTTGCCAAACACAAAGCATTATGCCAAACAGAAAGCATTATGCCAAACACAAAGCATTAAGCCAAACACACACATTATGCCAAACACACACATACAAACACACACATTATGCCAAACACACACAATCAAGCACGATGCCGAACACACACATTCAAGCATGATGCCAAACACACACATTCAAGCATGATGCCAAAGCCACACATTCAAGCATGATGCCAAACACACACATTATGCCAAACACACACATACAAACACACACATTATGCCAAACACACACATTCAAGCACGATGCCAAACACACACATTCAAGCATGATGCCAAAGCCACACATTCAAGCATGATGCCAAACACACACATTCAAACACACACATTCAAGCATGATGCCAAACACACACATTCAAGCATGGTGCCAACACACACACATTCAGCATGATGCCAAACACACACATTCAGGCATGATGACAAACACACACATTCAGGCATGATGCCAAACACGCACATTTAAGCATTATGACAAACACAAAGCATGATGCCAAACACAAACACATTCAATCATAATGTGAACCACGCACATTCAAGCATTATGGGAAACACACACATTCAAACACAATGAAGCACAACCATCCTAACATGACAAGGACTACAAATGTCCATGTAAAATGAGAAACACAAGCATTCTAGCACCATGACAAACACACACACACACACACACATACACACACACACACACACACACACACACACACACACACACACACACACACACACACACACACTAATGCAAACTCGCATACACACTGATGCAAACTCACATACACACACATACATACACACACACATACACACACACACAGACACACACACATACACACACAGACACACACAAATACACACACACATACACACACACACACACACACAAATACACACACACATACACACACAGACATACACACATATACACACACAGATACACATGCACACACACATACACACACACAGAGACACACACACACATACACACACACACATATACACACACACACACAGACACGAATACAAACTCACACACACACGGACACTAATACAACCTCACACACACACGGACACTAATACAAACACACACACACGGACACACAAACACACACACACACGGACACTAATACAAACTCACAAACTCACACACACACACGGACACTAATACAAACTCACACACACAGACACTAATACAAACTCACACACACACGGACATACGGACACTAATACAAACACACACACACACACACAGACACTAATACAAACTCACGGACACACGGACACACGGACACTAATACAAACTCACACACACACGGACACACAGACACTAATACAAACTCACACAAACACGGACATGAATACAAACTCACACACACATGGACAAAAATACAAACACACACACACGGACACTAATACAAACTCACACACCACACACACGGACACACAGACACTAATACAAACTCACACACACACGGACACACAGACACTAATACAAACTCTCACACACACAGACACTAATACAAACACACAACCCACGGACACACAAACACTGATACAAACTCACACACACACACAGACACTAATACAAACTCACACACACACGGACACAGGGACACTAATACAAACTCACACACGCACAGACACACATACAAAGTCACACACACAGACATTAATACAAACTCACACACACACGGACACACGGACACTAATACAAACTCACACACACGGACACTAATACAAACTCACACACACGGACACTAATACAAACTCACACACACACGGACACTAATACAAACTCATACACACACAGACACTAATACAAACTCACATACACACGGACACTAATACAAACTCACACACACACGGACACAAATACAAACACACACACGGACACGCGGACACTAATACAAACTCACACACACACATGGACACTAATACAAACTCACACACACACGGACACTAATACAAACTCGCACACACACGGACACACGGACACTAATACAAACACACACACGGACACTAATACAAACTCACACACACAGGGACAAACAGACACTAATACAAACTCACACACACACAGACACTAATACAAACTCACACACACGGACACTAATACAAACTCACACACACGGACACTAATACAAACTCACACACACACCGACACACAGACACTAATACAAACTCACACACACACAGTCACAAACACTCACACACTCTTGTGTGTGTGAGTGTAAGGTATATTGTGTAAGGTATATTAAGGTATATTACACTGTAAGGTATATTGTTCACTTGAACAATACGAGCCTGTAACTTGTTCATGTGCACAATACGAGCCTGTAACTTGTTCATGTGCACAATACGAGCCTGTAACTTGTTCATGTGCATTGTGCACAATACGAGCCTGTAACTTGTGCATGTGCACAATACGAGCCTGTAACTTGTGCATGTGCACAATACGAGCCTGTAACTTGTGCATGTGCACAATACGAGCCTGTAACTTGTGCATGTGCACAATACGAGCCTGTAACTTGTGCATGTGCACAATACGAGCCTGTAACTTGTGTATGTGCACAATACGAGCCTGTAACTTGTGCATGTGCACAATACGAACCTGTAACTTGTTCATGTGCACAATACGAGCCTGTAACTTGTGCATGTGCACAATACGAGCCTGTAACTTGTGCATGTGCACAATACGAGCCTGTAACTTGTGCATGTGCACAATACGAGCCTGTAACTTGTGCATGTGCACAATACGAGCCTGTAACTTGTGCATGTGCACAATACGAGCCTGTAACTTGTTCATGTGCACAATACGAGCCTGTAACTTGTTCATGTGCACAATACGAGCCTGTAACTTGTTCATGTGCACAATACGAGCCTGTAACTTGTTCATGTGCACAATACGAGCCTGTAACTTGTTCATGTGCACAATACGAGCCTGTAACTTGTGCATGTGCACAATACGAGCCTGTAACTTGTGCATGTGAACAATACGAACCTGTAACTTGTTCATGTGCACAATACGAGCCTGTAACTTGTGCATGTGCACAATACGAGCCTGTAACTTGTACATGTGAACAATACGAGCCTGTAACTTGTGCATGTGCACAATACGAGCCTGTAACTTGTGCATGTGCACAATACGAGCCTGTAACTTGTGCATGTGCACAATACGAGCCTGTAACTTGTTCATGTGCACAATACGAGCCTGTAACTTGTTCATGTGCACAATACGAGCCTGTAACTTGTTCATGTGCACAATACGAGCCTGTAACTTGTTCATGTGCACAATACGAGCCTGTAACTTGTTCATGTGCACAATACGAGCCTGTAACTTGTTCATGTGCACAATACGAGCCTGTAACTTGTGCATGTGCACAATACGAGCCTGTAACTTGTGCATGTGAACAATACGAACCTGTAACTTGTTCATGTGCACAATACGAGCCTGTAACTTGTGCATGTGCACAATACGAGCCTGTAACTTGTACATGTGAACAATACGAGCCTGTAACTTGTTCATGTGCACAATACGAGCCTGTAACTTGTGCATGTGAACAATACGAGCCTGTAACTTGTGCATGTGAACAATACGAACCTGTAACTTGTTCATGTGCACAATACGAGCCTGTAACTTGTGCATGTGCACAATACGAGCCTGTAACTTGTGCATGTGCACAATACGAGCCTGTAACTTGTGCATGTGCACAATACGAGCCTGTAACTTGTACATGTGAACAATACGAGCCTGTAACTTGTGCATGTGAACAATACGAACCTGTAACTTGTTCATGTGCACAATACGAGCCTGTAACTTGTGCATGTGCACAATACGAGCCTGTAACTTGTGCATGTGCACAATACGAACCTGCTTCCAGCTTGTACGTACATATCTCCAGACCCATGGCACGGAGTTTCTCCTCGTACCGCTCACGAGCGACAGTATCCAATTCGTCTGCATAATTATACGCCATAATATGCGGTAACAAACTTTGTTGGTCCCAGAATGTTGCACTCTTGATTAAAATATACAATGTATAAGCAACAAGCGATCAAAACACACGAAACAGAAGCTAAAAACCGAGGTGAACCAACTGCAACGCTGACGCAATCAATACAGCGGAGAGTTTTGTTTTCACCCACACCGAGCGTCACTCGATCGTATCCAGGGCCAATGCCAGGAAGTGACGTCACGTCGGATCCGAGAATACAATACCTGTCTGCTGTAATTTAATGTTTGAACAGAGATGGCTCTGTGGTTGTTCCGCTCGCGTGGGCTGGGTGACCGCACGCCATCCTGCATCGAGATCGTGTTCAGTGAGTTTACTATGGAGATGTCAAAGCGAATTACAGACATTTTTGGTGTTGCAGCAAAGAAAAGGCAAACTGATGCATCCACTACGACTGTGCAAGGTTGTGAGTCCTTCTGCACCTCCACAATCCTCCACAGCGACCCCACTACAACTGTGCAAGGTTGTGAGTCCTTCTGCACCTCCACAATCCTCCACAGCGACCCCACTACGACTGTGCAAGGTTGTGAGTCCTTCTGCACCTCCACAATCCTCCACAGCGACAGCGACTTCAACAGTTTCAGTGAACTCTGCATTGGCACATTCTTCCTTCATCTCCTCTCCTGTTGCATCAGCGTCTCCCTCTCAATCCCAAGCCTTGCTACAATTTGTACCTGGACATATCCTGCGCTGCATCGTCACATTCTGTTGCCCAGGTTTCTGAGCTTTGGTCTTATAAAGGATACAAGCTCGATGCCCATTGGTTGAGCAGTTCATTTTCCACTACATTAGGAAGGGTAAGCATGGGAAGAAGATTAGTTCTGAAATTCAACGTATGCTACCGTCAAATTACGGAAGCCAAGAAGTATTCTCACAATGGGCAGGTGCCGATGGGCGATGGCTGAGGGTGTAAGGTCTTATGGCATGAAGGAACTCAAGAGGATTGTCGAACATTTGTTGAGCGATGCCCATAATGCGGCGGTTCCGTGTAGATGAGGCCCAGTTGTTGAACATTTGTTGAGCGATGCCCATAATGCAGCGGTTCCGTGTAGGTGAGGCCCAGTTGTCGAACATTTGGTGAGCGATGCGCAAAATGCGGCGGTTCCGTGTAGATGAGGCCCAGTTGTCGAACATTTGCTGAGCGATGCCCATAATGCGGCGGTTCCGTGTAGATGAGGCCCAGTTGTCGAACATTTGTTGAGCGATGCCCATAATGCAGCGGTTCCGTGTAGATGAGGCCCAGTTGTCGAACATTTGGTGAGCGATGCGCATAATGCGGCGGTTCCGTGTAGATGAGGCCCAGTTGTCGAACATTTGGTGAGCGATGCCCATAATGCGGCGGTTCCGTCTAGATGAGGCCGAGTTGTCGAACATTTGGTGAGCGATGCCCATAATGCGGCGGTTCCGTCTAGATGCGGCCGAGTTGTCGAACATTTGGTGAGCGATGCGCATAATGTGGCGGTTCCGTGTAGATGAGGCCCAGTTGTCGAACAGTTGTTGAGCGATGCCCATAATGCGGCGGTTTCGTGTAGATGAGGCCGAGTTGTCGAACATTTGTTGAGCGATGCCCATAATGCGTCGGTTCCGTGTAGATGAGGCCCAGTTGTCGAACAGTTGTTGAGCGATGCCCATAATGCGGCGGTGCCGTGTAGATGAGGCCCAGTTGTCGAACAGTTGTTGAGCGATGCCCATAATGCGGCGGTTCCGTGTAGATGAGGCCGAGTTGTCGAACATTTGGTGAGTGATGCGCATAATGCGGCGGTTCCGTCTAGATGAGGCCCAGTTGTCGAACATTTGGTGAGCGATGCCCATAATGCGGCTGTTCCGTCTAGATGAGGCCCAGTAACTCTGGTTGTTACAATCGTATAAACATCCTTGGATCAAGGTTCTGAAATCCCATGAAGCTGAAATTGTGTCCTGATTAATCAAATTGGCTGTTGATGTCCATAACGACAGTAAACGAATTACTGTCTGCAAGCTCCTAGCCATCCCGGTCACACTTGTGAAAATGCATGCGGACAACGAAATCTCGACATTCCGTGAACATGGATCGGATTCAACCTTCGTAACCTTCGATCCACCTGCACCTGCTCTGCGCTGTCGGAACCCAAATATCTATCGTGAAATGCTTGATACTGTTGCTGATGTGGCGATGGAAACTGTGACAAGAGCTAAAAGATGCTGGTTGTTTCTCACTGCAACTTTATGGCTCAGTGGAAAAATATTCGATCGACAACAAATGTATTACTGCTCGTTACGCGAGTAAAGACAAAGACATGAAGAACGTTTTTCTGGCTGAAAGTCATTCGGAGGAGCATGCTGCTGAACGTTTGCTCGATGCTGTTCTCGTCAATTCAAAGCCTTGGTATCGACAAATAGTGATGGAGAAGTTACCTGGGCTTATAACGGATGGCGGAAGTGCTAACAACTGCAAGAAAGGTGGACTCTGGGCCAAACTGAGATTGCATCTGGAGAGAGATGTACTTTGTGAATGGTGTGTTGCTCATAGATCTGACCTGACATATGCTGATGTAGAATCATCGGTGATTGAAATCGAGAACTGGAGAACAAATCTCAAAGCTGTGGCTTCATTTCTCAGAGGTTCGGCAATTCGGACTGATGAGGTGAAGAAGATTTCATGAACTTCGAAGTTCGACTGATTCCCAGAGTACTTCGAAGTTCGGTTCGTGGAAAATTTGATTCATCTTTACGAATCGGGGTAGAAAAGTCTGCCATACATAAGGACACACTGGAACTCTGTATCTGCATCTAAGAATGGTACATTCCTGCGGAATGAGAAAGCGTCAGTTAGAGGATTCCTCAGACTATGGACAGAAGGTGTCGATCAGGAATATTACATGGCATTGATGCTTGATGTGCTCCGTCTGTTTGAAAAACTTCAGATTGTCAGAAATCAATGGCAAGTGTCTGCGATATTGAAATTGTAAAAACAGGTTGTTTTTTGTGGGTTTTTTGTATACAAGATCGAGGCTTGTGTAAGAGCTTGCACATAAAATATAAAAAACATAAACGGGCACATAACACATACAATAAAGGGAGGGGGATACAAGATGGGGAGAGAGAGGGAAGCACACAAGCACAACAGCACAGAAAAGGGACATCGGGAGATCTATGGAAGGGAGAGGGCTTGGGGGGAGGGGGCGGGTACACGGTATAAAACAAATTGCATGAGAGAGAGTAACAAATTGACACTGATAGGACTTTCAGGAAAGAAGTCAGTATTTCAAAAAAGTGCATCTGGGGTGAAATTAACAGGGGAGAAAAGATCAAGGTTTTGGATGGGGGAAGATTAGAGATGGTGGTGAACAGCTGTTTTAAAGACCTGGAGGGAGGAGAGGGATTGAAGAGAGTGAGGGAGTTTGTTCCGGAGGTGGGAGAAAAGAGGAATGAAAGAGTGAATGTGAGCAGAGTCTTGATTTTGGCAGTTTCACCATAAGAGAGTTGCTGGCAGATCTTGTGTGTCCTGCAGGAATATTTTGGGGACAGAGCACAGACAGAGCTGGGGGAGCTAGGCCAGTGAGAAGTCGGTAGAAGACAGAAAGACCACCAACCTGCCTGCGGTGAGTGAGTGAAAGGCCCTCAGAGTCAGCTTCATCGCGGGAGATTTTTTTAATTTTTTTTGTATACAAGATCGAGGCTCGTGAAAGAGCTAACATTAATCACACAGAAAGGCAAACCGACACATAAAACATATAACATGGGGAGCGGTAGACAAGATGGGGCGAGAGGGGGAGGAACACAAACACAACATCTGAGAGCAGGGACATCGAGAGATCTGTGGGAGGAAGAGGGCTTTGGGGGGGGGGGGGGGGGGGGGACGAGGCATGGGAAGGGGTGGGGTGGGAGAGGTATAAAACATATGGACACTGCCAGGACTTCCAGGAAAGAAGTTGGAATTTCAAACAAGGTGGATCTGGGGTGAATTAGTGGGGGTAGAAAAGATCAAGGTTTTGGATGGGGAAAGATAAGAGATGGTGGTGAACAGCTGTTTTAAAGACCTGGAGGGAGGAGTGGGATTGAAGGGAGTGTGGGAGTTTGTTCCAAAGGCGGGAGAAAAGAGGAATGAAAGAGTGAAGGTGAGCAGAGAGCCGAGATTTCGGCAGTTTAACCATCAGAGGGTTGCTGGCAGATCTTGTGCGACCTGTGGGAATATTTGGGGGATAAAGCACAGAGAGGAGAGCTGGGGGAGCAAGGCCGGAGAGGAGTCGGTAGAAGACAGAAAGACCACCTACCTGTCTGCGGTGAGTGAGTGAAAGGCCCTCGGAGTTAGCTTCATCCCGGGAGATTCCAATGATTCTGAAAGCTTTGGTTTCAACAGGGTGAAGCCGAGCTTGGTGTGAGGCAGGAGCACCGGCCCATAGGGGAGAACAGTATTCCATTGAGCTGTGGATGAAAGCCTTGTATGTGGTGAGGAGCTCAGGTGTACCGAGGAAAGACTTCGCATGACGGAGGATGGATGCCCAGTCGGCGACTGGCTTTGGAGGCCAGCTTGGATATGTGGTTCTCCCAAGAAAGATCATGGCAGATAGTGAGACCCAAAAGCTTGAGCGACAGAACTTCTTGGAGAGGATTGTTGAGAAAGTAGATGGGAGGGTTGTCCAGACGGTCTTGCATCTCTGACCTTGATGGAGTCCAATGCATTTCCAGGAGGCAAAGAGAAAAAACTGAAGCAGAACACTGAACAAGAAGTTGATGACTGTGAAAGAAGAATGGTTCATAATTTTCTTGTGACAACTTAGCGTTCTTTATCAAGTGTCAGTTCTGAAATTGTACTCGGTGCAAAATTATTTTTGACACAGAGACTCGCCGAGGACCAGAATAACATCGTAAAGCGGTTAAAGCTGTTGCCCCGACGCACGATGTACGAAACATATGATTGACTCCACACGAGATGTAGTGGAGGGACCTTTTGGCGGAGACCTCTGTAACACAATTCTGTGATGAAATCATTGGACGCTTTGCTTGTGGAAACCTTCCTGTACCATGTGATGTTGCAGAAGGCACTGGAAATCTGTACCATCTGATAAAGATGTCTGTGTCTGGAAATGTGTTTTCCAATGATGGTACAGCAATGGACCAGTAGCTTTAAGAACATTGCCAAGCCGGCCGTTCCTTATCACACAATAGGTCAACCTAGGCCAATGTTAAATTCCTCCCCGTCCAGCTTAACTGTCAACGACTCCTCACAGCAATGGACCTGGATGTGCTGTTTCATGTCATACTATAATGAAGGGCCCCAAACAGTCTAGCTACTCGAGATAAGCCATCAAAAGTCGGATGTACATCACAATGAACAGTTCTTGGAC
Source organism: Myxine glutinosa (assembly GCF_964187855.1). Classification (NCBI taxonomy): domain Eukaryota; kingdom Metazoa; phylum Chordata; class Myxini; order Myxiniformes; family Myxinidae; genus Myxine; species Myxine glutinosa. Next base: position 180,572,574 of record NC_136266.1, on the reverse strand, counting down.
GGCACACTTAGATCCACGACCGGCAGTGGGGAAATCTTTACAGAAGAAATGTCATCGTTAGTGTTCCCAACAAGGTACCCTACCACAAACGAGACTTCTTAAAGAAATTCCTTGCTGAAGAAAGCACTTTGTAATGATTATTCTGATGATTTGTCACTGTATTGATTGTTCTCGGTTCGCCGTAACCCTATAATAAATATACCTTTTTTTTCCAAATCTCCACTTTTCTTGACCCTTGTCGCCCAGTGAAATTTGCTCTGAGCACTATCTCATGCATCCGAGCACATTCCAGCACAAGGATCCTCGCACAATAACAAGTACACACAGCTCACCACATTTAAAAGCATCGGCATGCTAGCATAAGCATACACAGCTCAGCAAAATCACACAACTGAGCTCAACCAGAGTACATTCAGCCGAACCGGAACAACACAGCTCAACACAGGCCTACTAATCCGAGGGAAACACATGCTTTCCAGCACAATCACAAGCAAATGCAAGCACAAGAAGTTTTTTTTTTTCATGATTTGGTGTTTTGTCGCTTCTCGTTGAATTATTTTCAATGAGAAATTCGGATATTATATCTTGTCTGGTGTATTTACTAAATACCAGCAGGGACCCGTGGAATATTCACGCAATGTAAAATTGTGACTTAAAGACCTCCACCCCCTCCCACCCCCCACCCCACCCCACCCACAAACCCCAAGTCAACAACCCCCTCCCAAACCCCATTAACCCCCTTCCCAAACACCAAGTCATCAACCCCACCTCCCAACCACCAAATCACCCCTTCCCTCCCAAACCCCAAGTTATCAACCCCCCCCCCCTCCTAAACCCAAGACTTCATCCTCAGCCTCCCAAACTTAAACCCTCATCTCCCCCCCCCCCCCACTCCCCAACTCCAAAGGTTCAACCCCCTCCCCACTCTGAGCCTTCAGACTCCCTCCCCACCCTCTCAACACAACTCCCCAACGCACCCTCCCCCTCCCACATAATCTCAACCTCCGCTCATCCCCCACCAAAAGTCCTCAACTACCTCGCCCCCCCCCCCCTCCTCAAAGCGACGACCTCCCCCTGGCAACACTGTCCCATCTTTGCTCCCTCTGCCTCCCAAATCAACTCTTTGACCTCCCCTCCTCTCCTCTGCCTCACCCTCCAGCTCCCCCCCCCCCCCCCCACTTATATAAGCAAAAGGGCATTCCCACATCAATGGTTACATATTTCATATTCCTTCATTACCTCATCAAAACAGCAGAATGTTTAACTATTTCCCCTCCACTATCCACTGCCTTCACCGACTTCACGTAAACCATTTCGCTCTTTCACGAGCCTCGATCTTGTATACAAAAAAAACAAACAAAAAAAAAAAACCATGATCAAAATAGCTACAGCAAGGATCCCACATGTCGTGGCCCATTACCATCGCCTGTCCAACTCACAATTAGATATGTGGAACCCCATGGAATTGCAACTCTCAAGTGACCATGAGCACCCAAATTGTGATTAATGAATTGTGACCATCTCAAGTGACCATGAACGTCCATGGTAAAAGCCTTTCCTTGAGAAAATGGAATATAGGGCGAGAGAGAATAGAATGGAATTTGGGTGGTGTATATGCAACAGACCACTGCCTCAATCACTTTGGGAAATAAAAAAAATAACCTGAGTTTGAAGCAAAAAAAAACATGCCCACCTCCTATGTGGATAACTATGTAATTTACATTGTGGTTATACAGTATAGCTCGGATAGATTATAATAGCACTGGCCAAAAGGCTGACAACAGAAGTCTGAAGCCTATGGACTGAATCCCTAAGGCCTGTGGCCTGAGGCCTGTACATATGGTAGCCTTTATAAAACCTGCTCCACTCTTTCAATATTGTATGATCCTTTTCACAGCGTCACTTTGTTCATTTTACACTGAAAGGAAAACTCATGCGGAGGGCATGGCGATTGTGTATATGACAGCGTGTAAGATGCCTTTGGCCTCGCATAGCACCAACATGGCGGCCGTACGATTTATCAGGTTACAATTTTGGGTGGTGTCTGCTGTCCAACCAATTGGTGGAAAGGAGTGTTTCACATGGGTGGATGGACAGATGGACAGACAAGCGTAATATAGATACTGTAGTTTGTACCAGAGCTTAATGATATTTAGGTGGGATATACACTCTTCACAGCAAATTCCTGCTTTGATGTTTGACAGGTGGAAAGCACACCGATGGCAGGCATGCCGGAGAGCAACCAGCCCAACAGCTACACCTAGGGAGGACTTGCCATGCGGTCATGGCCTCCAATTAAGAGGTCAGTCCCTCTGGAGGCCCTTTTATTAAATGTGTTTTTAAATGATTACTCATTAAGACTTCAGAGTACATATCATTATAGCAATGTGTCTATGTTGCTCTGGTGAGATTTTGGTCAATTGTAGGCCATGCTTTTTATTTATTTTTGAGACGTACTCAATCTCCCACTGGCAGATGAATCGTTATACGTGTCAAGTTATGACGTCATAATGAAGGAACCGATGTCATCAGTAGGGGAAAAAGGTTGATACTGGGACACCCACACCCAAGCCACTGGGACACCCAAAATGGGGCTTTTTGACTGGAAAAGGGGGTGAAAAGGCACAAAATCGCTGAAAAATGGCCCAAAAGTCCTAAAATCGTTGTTATTTTGGGTCAAATCGTGTGTTTTTTAAAGTGGGTTTTGGGGAAATCATGAACGTTTTTCCGCCATACACTCTGCTAGTTTCGAGTGGTGATGCCGATAGGCATCACCCTCGAAACGCGCCGTGTTTCGACGGGCAGCTTGTATAATCCTGTGGATGATGATATAACTTTTTTAAAAGACAAAGCGAAGGCGGAGCCGAGCGGCGTCATATAAAAAAAGTTATCAAGTTAGTAATTCTCTAGCCTCGCCGTTGGCGAGGCAATACGGGGTTCACTGATTGTTTGCGGTCCTTTGGTCCTTCTGTTTATTACCCCCTCTGCCAGGGATCCCCCGTTTATTATCCTCCTATATCGAGGTTCACTGTTTGTCTATGATCCCACTGCTCATGTATCGAGGCTCTAAAATCCACCTACCTGTGATCCCCCGTTTATTACCCATTGACTCATGTATCGAGGTGATTTAGTAGATTATCTATACTTCCATTGTACATCCCCCCTTTAGCAAGAGGCATGATATCCAAAAGGAACCGATGTGTTCCCATCATTATTTAAATATCGTTTATCATCATATGCACCAAGTGCCTTCTTAAGAACTTTCTCGGAATATATTTTATGTTTATAACTTCTTATTCCTTTAATATTTCTGTACACAACCTCCTTTGTATCCATCGTGTTTTTATAATCATCAAATCCGAGAGTTTGTTTTATAACCCCCTTCTTTATTCCCTTTAGCTTTTTACCAGTTTCAAGTTTATCCCCATCAAAATATCTATACGCATATGACTTTGCTCTAAGGCCAATAAATTCACTCATAATTTTTCCTCCAAGTTCATCTTTAAATTTTCCAATAACTTTTTCATTGGCTTTTGAGAAGGCCTCTTTCCTCCCATCTTTAAACCCAAGGTAATTACTCGTGTCATATACTTCAGAATTATTTATCATGTCTTTAAAAACATCATCAGTTTTGGTATCCAATATAAAGCTGTCTGTGTCCATATACATCAGCTCAACTTTTTCATTATATTTTGGTTTCAGATTCTTATAATAAAAATCATACATCAAGGACTTTGATAAATCAAGAACTGTAGTCCCAATGTAGATCGGCTTATCCATTTTAATTTCTTCCCTTAGCATATTGATCCCACAAAAGTTTTCATCAAAAATTGTTATACTAGCAAAGTTTGGCTTGTTGATTAACCTAGAGGCCTGTTTCCATGTTGTTGTTAATCTGATATCCCTCCTATTTCTAACATTTTCCATCGTCTTACCAAACACTGAATTATTCATTAACTTATAAAAATCTTTCTCAAATGGAGTTGTTCCCTTTGTTCTCATCTGAGTGTTGTAGTCAATATATTTTGCCAACCAATGACTCTGCTTAAATTTTATTATTCTATGAATTTTTTCCACAACTAATCCGTTATTGATACACTGAAGAAGATTTCTCTGGTGGAGAACATAATTCTTTTTATCAAATAATGTTGTTAAAAGTTTCTCTGTTGTTGTCTTAACATTAAATGACTTTTGATAATCACTCAACCATTCTTTTTGAGGCGTACCCTTTGAACAAGCAAATGGAAGATCCTGATGTTTTGAATGGAGTTCTTTTGGGTATTTTAAGTCGACTTCAAAATAATACCCAACCTTCCAATCATCAAGATCCTCTTGCGTGTTATTTAATAGCTCATTAAAAACTTCTTGTTCATCTTTCTTTGGAACCCATTCTAACCCACCATATGGAACAGCTTGGGACATTGCCCAACCATACAAGTTATTCGCATCATAATACATCAAGAAAGAGCTCTTTTTCTTGGAATCATAATCTTGAAGATACTTGTTGTTTGCTTTCGCATATCTCTTTTTACAAACCTGGGAAATTCCTCCACGTTTTGCCTTCTCAATCATTAGGAGCATATCAACATCTGTAATTAAATCAATTTCTTGTTTCGTCATCTTTAACATTGCGCTCCATGCTAATCCTGGAGATGTAAAATAATGTGCTGGGTCTAGTTCATATCCCTTTAAACAAATATCACGGAATGATTCAAAAACGTCAGCCAAAAGAAGGACATCCGTTTTCAAATACAAATCATGATAACCCCCCATGTTTTTAATCCCATGTTCTTTCCAAACATTTTGAGCGTGTTCATATTCTTTATCCGTTATCCCAATATTGTTGAGTTCATTCCAAAAATCATCTTTGCTTGGCAACTGTGTATCGTTGAACCTTTCAAACGAATCCATGTAGTCATATGGATAAATTCCCTTTTGAGTTAATAAATTTGTGTTTTCAAAAGCTCCTTCAAGATTAGGAAATGACTTTAGATTGTTTACAAGATTTCCCAAACCACTTGCCATAAATTTAAAGGAGTCAAGAAATCTTATTTTGGTTAATGGACTTGATGGGATTATCTTTGTGTAAGAAATATAATTTTGATCTGTACTTGGAATTGCTGTTATTTTTCCAGTCGTTTTTGCCAACTCTCTTATAAAAAGATGTGTGTCATAATGAGAATTATTATGTAGAAACACAGGTATAAACTTTGGTTTTTCTTTAATTTTTTTATTCTCCATGATAATTTTTGTTAATCGAATACAATCATTTTCAAGATTTTCTACAAATTTTTCAGGAGCCTTTGGCCCCCGGTATCCAACTACTTTATTTAATTCATCACCAATTCCAGATTTAATATAATAACAGAAACCACAAGGAATGTGCTCTTGATATTTTCCACCATCATTACATTTTTGTAGGATGCTCTCAAAATCAGCATATATAACAAATGGGTGTTTAATTGTTTTCTCTGTGTCTTTAAAATAAATTGAAGAACCCTTGTCTGGCATCTTAACAACCGTTGATTTATGTTCACTACAATATTTAGAATGTCTTCCTAACCGCTCCTTTGTCTTAAACCAATTTAGACATCTTGGGCACACATGAATTTTGTTTGTTCTCTTTGTTAACTGTGTTCTTACTAACTTTGCAAAATCTTTAATAAGTACATAATGTGAATTATCTCCATCCTTTATCAAAAGAAGATTAATATTTATTGTCTTCAGATCTCTTGAGAAATAAATTGGTTGAACATTCAAATTATCAGTTAACCCATAAACATTAACAGACATGTTATTTAACTTTTCAAATCTCTTTACATCTTTAACTTTCATCGGCATCTGAATATTTCCCAATTTTAACTCATTCTCATACTTATAATATTTTGAAGCTCTATGTGGATTTTTCCCATGGTCAACTGGGTGAAGATGTGCAAGAATAGACCAGATAAAACATTTATTATCATTATTTTTTATATTGATTATAGCCTGTTTCCCCCTAATTTTTTGTGGAAGATCAATGTAAGATGATCCACTAAGAGGCCCAGAGTTAACAACATGAACATCAACAGAGTTTGTTCCACCAATAACCCCTCCACTTTGTACACCAAGCATTGCATCCCAACCACTATAATCATGGCTTTCTAACCCGGGGTGTAAATCTTCTCCAAAATCTTCAAAATTTTCATTAGCATTTACAATATATTTATTATCACACCTCTTATAAATATCATGAGTCTCCCCATCTTTTGTTGATTTATAGTTTATACCAAAATAATATTTAAATGGACCCATTTCCTTAAAAGTTTTTTCAAAGAATTTCCTAAGTTCAGGTCTAATATTCCCAAAGTTTTCATTAAAATTATCTGTATCTGATTCATCAAAAGAAAATCTTATAATTTTAACGTGGTTCTTAAATGCGTTGTCTTGTCTAGAAACACTAAACAATTTTTTCCGATGAGAAGCAGTTTTTAGGTGTATCTTATATCCAGCTTTTAGAATATCTTTTTGGCACTTGTTGCATCTCATGGTTAATGAGGGGGGAGCTAATTTTTTTGCATGACCAGCAGTGGTTAAATGTCTTTTAAAACTAGATTTATTTATAAATTTTTTACAAGGCTCACACTTTATTTTTTCCTGTCCAACTAAATCATTCTTATTTACCCCAAGATGTTTTTTAGTTTTATTATGTTGATAAATAAACTTAACTGACACGTTGCATTTTTCACAAAAAGTCATATTTATAGGTGAACAATCTCGTGAGATTTTGGCACTCATTTAACTATGAATCTTTTCCTAAAGCCACGCACATTTGGCACCAAGCCAACTTTTAATCTGACTCAGAACTTTGAGATTCAAGGAAGCTCGAGAAATCACTCGTTGTGTCATCATCAATAAAGCTTGATTCATATTCATCATTTGAGCACAGGCTATCAGAATCATAGGAATCTTCATCCCCAATTGTTTCTCCATCACTATCATGACTTGTGAGATCTTCAGACCATGAATCTAAAAAATCTTCTAAATCGTAATTACTCATATTTATAGGGCTATAATTCATAGTCTGATTCTTCAGAGTCAGATGGTAGAGGTGAATTTGGATGAAGACGTGTATATGTTTCTAGCGAACCACTTTTAATTATATATATTTTTTAAAATTCTTTTAGAGTTTTCTTCTTCCAAATAATCTTGATAATCATCATAAGCCGTTTGTCTTTTTTCTTCTTTGAGATATGGTTGAACTGGTTGATCTGAATACAAGCGTATAAATTTGTCTAAATTAAACATTAAAGTAAAATTTCTTTCCTTATGATCTATTTCAATTTTTGATAGATGCATGATGCCTTCAAAATTACAATAAACCATCTCACCAATAAGATGGTCAACATAATCTTTTAAATAATAACCGCCGCAAGTATCTTTAACTTTATTCATAAATGTGAATCCAAAAGACCCTCCCATAGTTTTATCATAAAATGTTTTTTGTTTAAGGGTTAGCAAATTGAAAGCTTTTTTAATTTGATCAATAATTATTGTATCAACACTAATAAATTTTTTATTACACATCTGAAAATGAATCTCTCCAACAGACCATTTTAAATCAGATATATTTTTAATTGAGCTTCTTTCCAAATATCTTGGAGGAGAGTGGCTCAATAACGTATCAGTTTTTTCAAGAGGATCTCTGAGAATTCCGCTGAAGAAATCAATTGTGTTTTGAATTGTGTGCCCCATTTATATATGAAAACTTTACTTAAACTAAATTACATTTCCATCGAGCCCAATAATTTTTCTTTCAATATCCTTTTGGATAATAATATTTTTTACATTAAAAGTTATCTTCAAATAATCTTTAATTATAATTGACCTAAATGTCATCTCCCCGGTTATGATTTTATTATTAACATCAATATCTGTTTTATTAAAAAATATACATACATCTCCTTTACTTGAGTTGATGGTCTTATCATTAAGTTCCAAAGAAGTGGCGTCCAATTTTTCACCAATCTTTTCATAAATAGCCATTAGAAGGGGGGAGACATGATCCAAATGGACTTTTATCGATTTTTTAGCTGGAATAGAAAATCCGCGGCCTTTAAACATAATTGATGGACTAATATTATCATTTAATTCGGGATAAACCCAAAAATTACCATATTTATCTTTGTTCAACTTTACATCTTTGACACAATCAATAGAACCTTCGGTAATAGATTGAAATTGGTCTTTTGTGTTGTGAAACATTGTATTTATTAGTGAATAAACTTGCATTTAGTTTAAGTAAAAATTTACCACATAAATATGATAAGTTCTGAAGGATATTTAGAATTTCCAGACTCTCCATATGATAAATTAGAGAATTGTCCGGCTTGTGATAGAGTGGGGCTTAATGATGAGGATTCATATAAACAATGTATTTTCTGTGATTTAATTTTAATTAATGATAATAAGAAATATAAAAAAACATATAACACTTTTAAATTAGAACCAAAAATGAATTACTTTACAAGATTAATAAGAGAGATGAATGTTAAGTATTGTGATGATAATACACCATTTCTTTCAAGGGAAGAGACTAATTGTATTGAGGAAATGTATAAGGGTTTAATGATATTTATTATTCAAAATAATTTTAATGGAAATGTTAATACAAGATACTATATAAATAAAATAATGAATTATTTTGAAATTAAACCTGAACTCAGGATAAAATATAGAGTTTCTCAAATAGCTCAAAAAAAATTGGATAACTTGTTTTCCAAATATATAAATGAATGATTTTTTACCCGTTTGGGAAAATAAGATAAAATTTAATAACCATAAAAACATTCCAAATTCATTGAGATGTCTAATAGTTGGTTCAAGCGGATGTGGGAAAACCTGTTTACTTTTAAAGATGCTCCTTGGTTCTAATTTTTTAGAGTATGATAATTTAATAATTTTTACAAAGTCAAGTTTTCAACCCGAGTATCAACTACTCTCACAGGGTTTTAATGCGGGTCTTAAAAAGGAAGACATTATCGGTTTATTTAAACTTCAAAACAAACTAAATGATTATAATATTGATGATATAATACAATTATTTTGTGATACACAGAAATCAAAATCGAAACCCATAACTTGTATTCTCAGTGATAATACGGATGATATACCTTCACCTCAAGATTTAGATAAATCAAAAAAGAACCTCGTCATCTTTGATGATTGTGTTAATGAGAGAAACCAAACAGTAATGGATAGCTACTATACAAGAGGGAGACATTCTTCTTGTAATTGTATATATCTTAGTCAATCATATTTTCAACTCCCTCGACGCTCAATAAGAAACAATGCCAATACTTTTATTTTATCTATCTATAATTCCAGTAATCTCTGTCTGTACGTTTGTACGTTTGTACGTCTGTTTGTCTGTGACCGCTGTTTCTCGACAACCACGGGTCCGATATACTTTTAACTTGCCAGGTATATTGCTGGGGACCCGAGGATGTGCCTTTTCAAGGTTTCATATTAATCGGACAATTACTTACCGAGCTATGTCCAAAAAACGATTCAACCAATCAGAGAGCAGCGAACGATCGCGTGTGCCGAACGTGGCGGCCACACTCTGCCTCGGATGGCACATTTGAGAGCGTATTCATTTATTTCACGTTTGCAAACTATGTTGGCGTTAAACTATGTTTTAATAAAGTTTTAAAACTAATAAAAACGAATTTGCGATTCATTCGCTTTCCTGCGCGTTTGTGCACGCGATGGCGATTTCTTTACCAAACTCCGGAAGCCGTTCGCTTTGGACCAAACCATTGCATGTAAATAGAGGGGGGGGGATTGTCACCACTCGCAAGCCGTTCGCTTTGGACCAAACCATTTCATGTAAATAGAGGGGGGGGATATAATTTTAGATATAGATATAGTACGGGCATGCCCTAGTTTAAGTTAAATTCAATAGATGTAAATAATTTTTGGAGAGATAATTGCTCTACGTTATGTAGTAAAAAAGAATTTGAAAATTATATGAAACACACGATTGGAAAATATAAATATATTGTTGTGAAACAAGATGAGATACTAAATGATATTTTTCAATACTAAATGAATACCGAAGAAAGAGAAAGAAAGTTTAAGGAACATCAACAATTAGTTTCAAAAGTTGTTAAACAACAGGAAGAGATAAAGAAGAAACGGAAACAGAAACTAACTGGTGAAGAAGCCTTTGAAAGAAAACAAGAGAAATTCTTTAAACCACTTTTGAAAACTCAACACCCTACAGTTCCCACGGTAGAATTTACTCCGAAAAAACTTCAAATGCTCAAAGATTTTAGTCAGATAACAAAACAAGAACTTGGTGAATTAGAATATGATGACGAGGGATTATTTCGGAAACTTGAGCAGGTAAATCAACCCCCTAATTATGTTGTGGAAGCTCTTCAAAACAATGAATATTCGGCGGGTTCAAAAACCAGAGCAGGTCTCATTCCAACAGAAGAACCAGCAGTGTTTCATCTTGTGGAAGAAAAGGTATTGATATTTAATGATGAATTGATGTTCTTGAGTTCTACTCAACCAAATGTTAAATTAACTCCAAGATTAATGTTTCTTCTAACAAACCCCGGATTCAGCGGTTCAAAATATTTTGAGGAACCACTTGATATGGAAAGAGAGGAAGATAGGGTATATATTGAGTTGCTAAATGCACTTGATTATGGAGTTTCTGTTGCTGGTAAAAGTAAGAAGAACGAGAAGGAGAAACATATTATTGATGCTTTAAGTAAGCTTGGTTCGGGTGTTAGTTTTCTTCCAAATGACCCATCACAATTAGTTAATAGGCTATTATTGTTATTAGGTAGTAAGAAGGCTGGAAACAACAATTGTTTTAATGAATCCTCAGCCATTTTAGATCAGTTGATGAATATGAAAATAATTAATAAATGTCAATACAAAGATATTTTATTAGATATTAAATAAGATGAGAAGCACAATTCTTAGTTTTAATTTCACAACGAGCGATTACACAGCTTCATTCCCTTACCCACTACAACTTAACCCCCTTACCTCATATGAGGCATCTTTATTGTCGATGGAAACTTATAATACCTTGTTTAATATCACAGAGAAAAACAACAAGTTTAGTTATAATCCAGGCACTGCCTACAAAACTATAACCGTTTCACCCGGAGCTTACGAGATTTCTCAAATATCTTCAGAACTCTCTCGCCTTATGAAAGAAAAAGGTGATGAACCAAAAAATATTGTAATAGATATTCAAACACACACTTCAAAATCAACTATTAAACTTAAAAATAATTATAAAGTTGATTTCACGATTGAAAATTCGTTTAGAGAGCTATTGGGTTTCTCTTCAAAAAAGATTGAAAATAACGGGACGTTTTACAGTGATAATGTTATCCAAATATCCTCCGGTATAAATTCAGTATTAATTCATTGTGATTTGATTGATGGTGCTTATAACGATGGAATAAGAACAAATACAATATTTTCATTCTGTGCATACTCAACCCCGATTGGTTATAAATTTAATATGGAACCAAAAAATCTTGTCTATTTACCTGTGTCAGGAAAAACCATATACAGAGTAAATTTTAGGATAACCGACCAAGATAATCGTATGATATCCTTTAATGATGAAATTATATCCATCAGAATTCACCTACGTGAAGTTTTTCAATAAATAAATAATGGTTATTGTGAGAAAACACGAGTTGGGAAAATATAAAATAATTACAGGGGAGGGCATGTTCCTTTCACCAGACTATACAAGGTATGTGGGTAAAGGATACTATAAACCTAAGAGACAACGGGGTGTGGGTCATCAATTTCGAAATAAAGGAGATGGGATAATTGATACTCTAATGGGTATTGGTTCAACCATTCTTAAACATAAAGACCTAATTGGTTCAACTGCTTCTCTCATGGGAAATGTAGCGGGTGTTGTAAAGAGTATAAAAGATGCTCAAAAGGAGTCCCATAAATTACAAGCAATCAAAGAAATTAAAAAAGGTAAAACTCAACTATCTTCACAAGAATGACAAAAAATCATTAAAATACTTGGGTCAGGGTTTCAACAATTTTAATACTATATAAATACAAGTATGGAAGCGATTGATAGTATCTATGATTTGGATGATACGATTATCATTTCAAACTCTACTAAAAAGGAAGACTATTTTAAGGTAAATGCTATTACAGGAACCGACTGGAATTCAAACGGAACAAAAAGTTTTGAAATAAATAATCAACAAACTTACTTGAATATAGCTGATAGTTTCTTGCTGTGTAAATTTAAATTCACTAAGGCTGCGAATAATACTAATGCTACACTCGTAAATGATTTCTTCTGGAAAATGTTTGACAGTGTCCGCCTGTATATTGGAACACAAGAGGTTGAAGCGGTTGATTATGTCTCTGCTACATCTGAAATGATGAAATTTACACTATATTCGTTTGGTGATAGAATGGGTAAGGGAGCTGTTGAAGGCTTTATTCCTGATATGTCAACGGGAACAAACACAGACCCTGGTTATAGTCAAAGGAAGTCAATGTATAATGATGAAACAAAAGCAGTGAATAGTTTTACCGTAGCAGTACCTCTTAAAGGTATATTTGGATTTTGCGATTATGATAAAGTTTTGTATGGTCTTAAAATTAGATTTCAACTACAAAGGAATGATAATGTAAATAGGTTGCTTTTTGGGGATGAAAATGCTTTTGGAGACAACAATAAATTTGTTATTAATGATTTGTGTTGGTATATCAGTGAATATACTCCTAATCTTAAAACGGAAGAGATGTTAAATAGAAGACTTAACTCAAAGAAACCGCTAAATGTATCATACCTTAAAAGAAGATGTCAACACGTTAAACTGGAACACACTACCTACACTTGGAATTTGGGTGTTCTTCAAGGAAAGCCACGATACCTCTGGCTCATTTTTTAAAAACCAGATGGAGAGGAGGGTACTAATAAGAATAATGCGCTGAGTGATAATGCTAAGGTGAAACAACTTCGGGTTTCTCTTGATGGCACATTTTATCCGCGAGATAGATTGGAAATTGATTGGGAAAAAAATGATTATGCGGAAGCCTACAAGTCCTACCAAAAGGTGTGTGAAAGTAATGGTAATAATGATCCTATTTTGGATATGGTTGCATTTAAAGGTTTATATACAATCTACGCAATTGACCTGAGTTCTCAAAAGGAAACTATAAAGTCTAATCGAGTAGATACTTCTCTATACATTGAAAGAGGGGAGAATGAAGAAGTTGATGCTTATTGTTTGCTTTTGGAGGAAACAGAATTACAGATTAATACAGATAATGGTGTTATGATTAATATCACATAGGTTTTTTCTAATAAATAAATGGTAGGGGTATATGTTAATCAAATCAATCTTAATAAATTAACATCTTGTATTCAAAATCAAAAGCCTTGTATTATTAATGTTAATACAATTCAAAGAAAAGGAGCTGTAAGAATTGATGTTTTACTCACACACACACAAGTAAAAACACTAAATGATGTTGGATCACTTAAAATTAAAATGACGAAACCTATGTTAAAGAAATATTCAATAGACGAGTCAAGAGGAGGATTTCTCCCGTTTCTAATTCCTTTATTTGCTGGTTTAAGTGCGGCGGGAGCATTGACTGGTGGTATTTCAGCAGCGGTAAAAACTGCTAACGAAAGGAAGGCACAACTAAAAGCTCAAAAAGAATTGGAAAGACATAACAAGGAGTTGGAGAAACAAATTGTAGATTTTGCTCACCCACTGCCTGATAAAGCTAGATTGTTGGTTGGTGATATGCTTTCCTCTATCGCTCAAGCGGGTGTTAAACTAACTAAACGGGGTAATGGATTGTATCTTTCTCATAAATAAATGGATAAAGGGTTTAAACAATTTGGAAAGAATACAACGTCAAATATAGAACTAGCCAAGTATTGTAAAACACTAAAAATTGATAATGTGGTAATCTGTATGAGAGATGAATTAATACATATGAATAAGAATACAAAGAATATTATTATGAATTTAGACACACAGAATGGTTCTCATTGGGTTTGTATTCATAATAGTCAGGATAAATATTATTTTGATAGTTATGGTATGCCACCACCTGTTGAAGTAATACAATTCTTACAGAATGGTGTTTATCAAACATTTCAAGTTCAAGAAATTAATTCTAAATGTTGTGGTCAATTATGTTTATATGTATTATTTCAACTCAACAATAATGAAAATTTTTATGATATCATTTTTAATCTAATATAAATGACTTATGTTGGAAAAGATGGTTCTATCTTTGGAAAATCCTCCCAGGATATTGATTTATCAAATTATTATACAAAGGCACAGGCTGAACGACAAAAATATAGTATAAGTAAAAATATTAATATGAAGAATACTTATAAATTAATCAATTATCCAAACCCTACAGATGCGAATGACTTAATTAGATTCAGTGATTTATCACACTTGTTAAATAAAACAGCACGTTTTGTGAAACAAGTAAAATTTACAACCACAACACCTGGTTATACTGACCATACACCTTTCCTCATTGAATTTAACTACCTGCTTACAATTGAATTTTATAAAGAAGGACATTTAGTTAATATGCAAATTAATAAATGGGGGTATGATATGCCTGATTTAGGGTATAATTGGTCTTTTTCAATAAACTTAGAAGACCTACATGATTTAAATCAGTCTCGTAAAGAAGAATATTATCCACTTGGTGAAGATAAGGATTTATGTGGAAGTACAATTAGTAAACAACAAATACGTGATTTTAAGAAAATAAAAATATATGATAGTATAGCGATGATTCGCATGACAAAGAAGGAAGGTAATGAGATAAGGATAGAAAGCCAAGGAATACAAACCAATTTGGTAGTGGGAAGATGGGGTGGTATTACCTGTCATAATATTAATCTCACATATATTTCTGATACATAAATGACAGGAAGAAGACTACAAGAGAATTATAATTTTTGTATTCAAGGATACCTACAAGAAAAGGGTGCTCGGTTTTACATACCGTACGAATTGGAACATACACATGGAAATTTTGTCATTAAAAACTGGCCTTATACTGATATTGTTAAACCCACAAATAGAGACTTGTTTAATGTATTAAATAAAAATGAACTTCTCAAAGTTATGAAATATAAAACTCTTTTAGAAATCGTCAACAAATCTTATTGGTATCCTATTATGAGAAAAATAATTATAGATACAAGAATATCTCAAAATCCAGATGAGTATATGTATAATATTATTTGGGACTCAAGCTCAAGGGTTGTAAGGGCTGAGGAAGGAATTAAAGAAGAGAAGGAGGAGGAGGAGAGGGAGGAGAGGGAGATGGAAATCAGTGAGATTCGTAAAAGATTAAATGTATTACATCAAATAAATCAATCTCAACGCACCGAAGAGGAAAATAAAGAAAGAATGACTCTTGTGAAAAAATTGGTTTTAAAAACGGATGAGATGAGTTCAATTTCAGGGAGGAGATCTAAACGAGAAAGTGGTATTGACTTTAGTTAGTTTTATTTGTAAATAAATGGAGGAGAAAGTGAAGACATTTCTAAGGATTCTTTATTTTTTAAAAATTAAGATAGAAATGTATATGTTAAAAACTAAAAAGGTTTTGATACTCTGTCGGAATTTTTCTGATAAATAAATATGAGTTATTGTCTCAAATGTAAAAAGAAAACTAAATCTAAAAGTGTATTGTATGTTAAAGCTAAAAATAATATAGTTTATCAAAAAGGAATATGTCAAGTATGTGGCTCTAAAAAGTGCCAATTCATCTCTCCTAAAAGAGGAGGAGACATACAAAAGTTTCTGTCAGGAAGTAAATTTACAACAACTGGAATTCCTGGGGAACTACACCTTCCAGGGTATTCTTTCTGTGGTCCAGGAACAAACTTGGATAAAAGATTAGATGAGACTGACAATCCTAAACCTTGGTCCAGACCAAAAAATAGGGTTGATGAAGTGTGTATGAAGCATGATATTGCTTATGGGGATACCACCACATTGGATGAAAAACATGAATCAGACAGAGAAATGTTGTATAATTTGTCTTTGATACGAAATCCGACATTGAGAGAGAAAGTTGATAGGTTTATTGTGAAAAAAATGATAAGTGTTAAATTGAAACTTGGTCTTGGTTATTCACCCTCAAAAAACTATTAGGCTCTAATGATGTAATCAAGACTGAGGAGCTTTTGGCTGAAGAATTACACAAACCTATAATCACAAAGTTTAAAAGAAGGAAGGTTTATTCTAAATACACCGACCACATATGGTCCGCTGATTTAATCGAACTAAAAAATGATAAGGGATACAGGTATGCTTTAACCGTAATTGATTTGAGGAGTAGATTTGCCTGGGTTGTCCCTTTAAAAAACAAGAGAGGTTATACTCTGATGTTAGCCTTCCAACAGATATTTAATAAAAGTAAAAGAAAACCAAAGAAACTGTGGACCGATGAGGGAACAGAGTTCTATAACAAAATATTCATGAAATTTCTTAAGGGGAAGGGTATTAAATTATACAGCACCTTTAATGAAGGAAAAGCAGTTGTTATTGAGCGTTTTAATCGTACTTTAAAAGAGAAATTATATAAAAAATTCACACAACTCGGTTCTCAAAAATGGGTCTATTTAATTCAGGATATTGTAGATAATTACAATAATACAGTTCATTCATCAACAAAATCAAAACCATCAGAAACATTTACAAAATTAGAATATGAAAAGGAGATTAATTTAAGAAAGCCCAAGTTTAAAGTTGGTGATATTGTAAGAATATACAGATGGAAAAGCCATTTTGAGAAAGGTTATACACAAAAATGGACTCGTGAATTATTTAAAATCATTGATGTAATGGATACAGTCCCTTGGACTTACAAATTATATGATATGAATGGGGAAGAAATATTGGGTTCATTTTACTCACAAGAATTACAAAAAACAAAACTGGTAAAAAGCTAAAGGGAATAAAGAAGGGGGTTATAAAACAAACTCTCGGATTTGATGATTATAAAAACACGATGGATACAAAGGAGGTTGTGTACAGAAATATTAAAGGAATAAGAAGTTATAAACATAAAATATATTCCGAGAAAGTTCTTAAGAAGGCACTTGGTGCATATGATGATAAACGATATTTAAATAATGATGGGAACACATCGGTTCCTTTTGGATATCATGCCTCTTGCTAAAGGGGGGATGTACAATGGAAGTATAGATAATCTACTAAATCACCTCGATACATGAGTCAATGGGTAATAAACGGGGGATCACAGGTAGGTGGATTTTAGAGCCTCGATACATGAGCAGTGGGATCATAGACAAACAGTGAACCTCGATATAGGAGGATAATAAACGGGGGATCCCTGGCAGAGGGGGTAATAAACAGAAGGACCAAAGGACCGCAAACAATCAGTGAACCCCGTATTGCCTCGCCAACGGCGAGGCTAGAGAATTACTAACTTGATAACTTTTTTTATATGACGCCGCTCGGCTCCGCCTTCGCTTTGTCTTTAAAAAAAGTTATATCATCATCCACAGGATTATACAAGCTGCCCGTCGAAACACGGCGCGTTTCGAGGGTGATGCCTATCGGCATCACCACTCGAAACTAGCAGAGTGTATGGCGGAAAAACGTTCATGATTTCCCAAAAACCCACTTTAAAAAACACACGATTTGACCCAAAATAACAACGATTTTAGGACTTTTGGGCCATTTTTCAGCGATTTTGTGCCTTTTCACCCCCTTTTCCAGTCAAAAAGCCCCATTTTGGGTGTCCCAGTGGCTTGGGTGCGGGTGTCCCAGTATCAACCTTTTTCCCCTACTGTCATCATCATGAACATATCTTATTTCCCATGGACAGTCCTTTACAATGAGCCATGTTCAAGTTTTTTTTCCATTGAGCGGTTTCGGAAATATAGAGGTGAAGCGTCTTTCCAAATGGCACCGGTACCACGTGACCTATAACGTCACAATTAGGTTTCCTCTACATTTACAATGTAGAGGAATACCTTTTGTTTTTCCTAGAGTTTTTATTGTTATCATTCTTCCACCCTATTTTTGACCTCTGAAAACTTTAAAAAATAACGTTTTCAGCAACCGTTAGTCTGATTGACACAACATTTTCACCAAGTGATGAGCTAGACATGTAGAATTTTTAACTGCTAATTATGACGTCGTACATCACGTATCGGCATGCTAAAATGTCCTTTTGGAATTTGCGATAGCTCACATAGATTGGCAGTGCTACATAATTGAACGGAAATCTTAAAAAAATTATATCTCTTGAACCGCTTCATTGATCGATGTGAAACTTTATAATAAAGTAGAAGTCATGAAGTGGAAGAAGTGTGCAAATTTCAAGATGATTGGGTGTACGGTCTGGAAACTGGAAGTTGTTATTTTGTGAAGAAGAAGAAACTATATTTTATCTTCTCCAGCCATGTGACTTTTTGGTGTAGGTTTAATTATGATGAAAGTGGGGTTGTATGAAAGGTGTTGTATCAAAGTGTGTCCAATGAAAGCGGGGTTGTATAAAAGTGGGGTTGTATCAAAATGTGTCCGATGAAAGCGGGGATGTATCAAATTGGGGTTGTGTCAAAGCGTGTCTGATGAAAGCGGGATTGTATCAAATTGGGTTGCATCAAAGCGGGGTTGTATCCAAGTGGGTGTTGTATCAAAAGTGGGGTTGCATCAAAAGCGTGGTTGTATGAAAGTGGGAAGGCGGAAGAAACTGGTCATCACTGCCAGCAGTTATAAAGTGGCAGTTCTAGTTATCACTAAAATTATACAGGTGGAGGTGCCCCTATGGTGAAAATTTCATGTCAATCGGGCCAACAATTGCAGAGAAAACAAGAAAAAGAGCAATCAGAGATTGCAAACCTCGCCAGGATGTATTTTCAGTGGTTTTTAAGGCTTTTGTGTTGAAACAAATATGACAAAAAACAAATATGGTGGGGGGAGGGGGGGGGATTGGGAGGGGGAGGGAAGGAGTGAAGGGGGAAGGGAGGGGGAGAGGGGTGGGGGGCAGGGGGGAGGCAGGAGAGGAAGGGGAGGAAGGGGGTTCATCACCTTTTCGTGAAATATATGCTGGTGAATGTGGCGTTAATCCCGTTTCTGCGGTAAGTGTGATGCCGATCAGGAAGAAGAAGAACCCGTACTACCAACTTCGTACACTTCCGGAATTGTTTGATCTATTTGTGTTCAAATGTTTGGTGATTGTTTTGTATTTATTTATGCGAATGTGTACTTGTATATAACTGTCATAAATTTAAAAAAGCTTAGCTATCGAGCGATATTTTTTTTTAAACTCCCAAAAAACCTTTTTTTTTCCAAAATTTGTTTTGGCCTAAAACACTCCCAGGCACTCACTGATGAATCTCTGAATGTTTGACGAAGATCCGTTCAGCCATCTATGAGAAAAATGGCGACACAGACAGACAGACGTCCACAGACATCTCTTTTATATAGTAGATTATGCTTAATAAATTTCAACTTGATCGGATGAAGTTTTGTACTTGTCGAATTATGACGTCATAATGGAGGCACCCACAACATCATCATTAACATATTTTATTCCCCATGGAGAGTTCTTTACAATGAGCCATGTCTCAATTTTTTCAACGCAGCGCTTTCGGAGATGTCGAGGTGCAACGTTTTTCGGTTTTTCCAATATGGCGGCCGAACCGCGTGACCTATGACCTCATAATTATCATTAAAACATTCTACAGGTGGAGTTGCACCTATGGTGAAAATTTCCTGCCGAACGGACCAACGGTTGCAGCGAAAATAATATTTATTCTGTGCGGACAAACAAACAGACAAACAGACAAACAAACGGACTCAAATGCAATACCCTCTCCTCTGGCGGGGGTAAAATTCATACTTATCGTATCAAGAGTTGTACTTGTCGAATTATGACGTCATAATGAAGGCACTGATGGCATCATCATGAACACACCTTATTCCCCATGGACAGTACTTTACAATGAGCCATGTTCAATTATTTTCCATTGAGCGGTTTCAGAGATATAGAGGTGTAAGCTTTTTCCAAGATGGCGACCGTATCATGTGACATATTATGTCATATGTATGAATAAAAGATTATGCAGGCGCAGGCGCTTCTATGGTAAAGTTTTGTGTCAATCGGACCAACGCTTGCCGAGAAAATGCATTTTTAAAATGCAGTCATGCACACGTATGCACGCCACACGTACGGACACGTACGGACGCAGTCGAATGCCTAACCCTACTTTTCGCTTCACGAGCACAGGGTAATAATAACAACAATAAGAATTACAATCAGGCTATTTGGGGTCTGTCAGTTTGGTAACTCAGCGATGCTATCCAAACCTTCTTTTTTTTCTTCTTTTTTTTTGTATACAAGATCGAGGCTCGTGAAAGAGCTAATATTAATCACACAAAAAGTCAAACTGGCACATAAAACACAAAAATAAGGGGAGCGGTAGACAAGTTGGGGAGAGAGGGGGAAGGACACAAACACAACATATGAGAGCCGGGACATCGGGACAAATGTGGGAGGGGGAGGGCTCGGGGGGAGGTGGGAGAGGTATAAAACACATGAACACTGCAAGGACTTCCAGGAAAGAAGTTGGAATTTCAAAAAAAAGTGTATCTGGGGTGAATTAGCGGGGGTAGAAAAGATCAAGGTTTTGGATGGGGGAAGATAAGAGATGGTGGTGAACAGCTGTTTTAAAGACCTGGAGGGAGGAGTGGGATTGAAGGGAGTTGGGGAGTTTGTTTCAGAGGTGGGAGAAAAGAGGAATGAAAGAGTGAAGGTGAGCAGAGAGCCTAGATTTTGGCAGTTTAACCATAAGAGGGTTGCAGGCAGATCTTGTGCGACCTGAAGGAATATTGGGGGGACAGAGCACAGAGAGAGCTGGCGGAACACGGCCGGAGAGGAGTCGGTAAAAGACAGAAAGACCACCAACCTGCCTGCGGTGAGTGAGTGAAAGGCCCTCGGAGATAGCTTCATCGCAGGAGATTCCAATGATTCTGAAAGCTTTGGTTTCAACAGTGTGAAGCCGAGCTAGGTGTGAGGCAGGAGCACTGGCCCAGAGGGGGGAACAGTATTCCAATGAGCTGCGGATGAAAGCCTTGTATGTGGTGAGGAGCTCAGGTGTCCCAAGGAAGGACTTCGCACGACGGAGGATGCCCAGTCGGCGACTGGCTTTGAATGCCAGCTTGGAAATGTGGTTTTCCCAAGAAAGATCATGGCAGATAGTGAGACCAAAAAGCTTGTGCGACAGAACCTCTTGGAGAGGATTGTGGAGAAAGTAGATGGGAGGGTTTTCCAGTCGGTCTTTTCGGAGAGACAGAGTAAGAGTGTGAGATTTGTCAGGATTGAAAGACATGTTCCACTTGTTTGACCAGTCTGTGATTTTGTCAGGGTCTGCAGAGAGTGAGGATGCTGCAGACTGCAGATCTGAGGGATGAGGAATGGAGCGGCAGATAGTGGAGTCATCAGCAAAGAGATAGAGAGGATTTTCCAGAGAGTCGGAGGGATCATTGATGTCGACCAGAAATAGCACAGGGCCCAGAAAACTACCTTGGGGAACTCCAGCCAGAACAGGAGGGGGAGATGAGAGAAATCCATTCAGGGCAACACGTTGCCTACGACCAGAGAGTAAGTCCTCAAGCCATGAGTGGAGATTTCCATGGATACCATAGGAGGAGAGTTTGGTGAGCAGAGCTGGGTGCCAGACCATATCGAAGGCACGTGATATGTCAAGTGACACAGCTCTGATTTCCTGTTTGGCATTGAGGACCTCCATCCATTGTTGAGACAGCAGAAGCAACATGTCCAGAGTAGAATGACCTGGTCTGAATCCAAATTGATGATCAGAGATCAAGCCATTGGAGAAGAGGAAGGATTTGATATCCATAGCAATGATGGATTCCATGACTTTGCTGATAATTGGAAGCAGGCTGATTGGTCTGTAGTTGCAAGGATCTGTTTTTGCGCATTTTTTGTGTAAAGCGGTAATGTTTTCTGATTTCCAAGATGCTGGCAGATGACCTTGAGCAAAAGAGAGGGGGAAAAGAACAGAGAGAGGGTGAGATAGAGTGGCAGAGCAGGATTTTAGGACCCGTGGGCTGATGCCGTCTGGTCCAGTTGCAGAATCAGAGTCGAGGTTTGACAAAAACTTCTCCACCTTGTCAGGAGAGAAGGACACAGAGTCCAGGAGCAGTTGGGTTCGACTGGGAAAGGTGGGAACAGAGAGAGATGGGTTTGGGACACAAGATTTTGAGGCAAACACAGAGTTGAGGCATTCGGCTTTGTCACGTGCGGTGTCAACTGTGTAGCCATTTGAGGTAAGGGAGGGGATGGAGGGGGAACAAACACCAGAAACGGATTTGACCAGACGCCACCAGGATTTGGAGGAAGGAGACTAGTTTGAGAGTTCAATCTTGAGTGTGGAGAGATAGTGCTTTCTGACACTCCTGAGGGTAGACACACACTTGTTCCAAGCTTGGTGGAAGTTACTGAGATTGCCTTCAGTTGGATTTGCCTTCCAAGAGAAAAGGCAAGTTGTTTCAGGGCAACAGCCTCACCACAAGATTCAGTGTACCATAGACCGGAGGAAGGGTATGACAACTGAAGACGAGATGGGATAAATCTGTGCATGAGAGAGAGCAGTTTGCTTTGGAAGAATTCCCCGGAAGAATTGATGTCAGAGGCAGTAGAGATGGGAGACCAGTCCAGATGATTGATGGCTGCTTGCAGACCGTGCCAGTCAGCCTGAGTGAAATGCCAGACACGTCGGTGCTGAGGAGGCTCTCTGAGAATGGCCAGAGAGATGTCCACTTTAACAAGCACATGATCAGAAGAACCGATTGGAGCAGAAGAAGAGCAGCAGACATTTGCAGGGAAGTTTGTCATAACCAAGCCCAGAAGAGAAGATACTCCATTGACTGCGATCCGGGTCGTGAAATTGACAGATTGTGTCAGTCCCAATGAGTCGCAGAAGTCCTTTGCTGAGGTGCCATGGCTGGTGAGAGAGGAACCCACACCCAGCCAGCTGGCATGATGACAGTTGAAGTCGCCACATATGAGGAAGAGAGAGTTTGGATGAGTTTGTAGAAGTTGGTCCATGTTGTCCGACAGGGAAATGTAAATGGAGTCATCACTGTTTGGAGGACGGTACAGAACACATACAGTCACGTGAAAAAGTAAGTACACCCCATGTAAAGTTTTGACTTTTTCAACATATTTCAACATACAGCTATTTGATCTTCATTTCAATAATATTGATAGATAAAGGTGATATAATATAACAAATATCATGAAACATTTACATTTTGTAGTCCATTGTATAATTTAAATCAACATAAATGCAAATTTCGCACGTGGAAGAAGTAAGTACACCTTTGGCTCTAATAGGTGGTATTGCTCCCTTTGGCAGAAACAACCTCAAGTAGGCGTTTCTTATAACTGTCTGCCAGTCTCTGACATCGACTGGGAGAAATTTTTGCCCACTCCTCCATGCAGAATTCTTTCAGCTGTGCGATGTTTGAGGGGTTTCTTGCATGCACAGCTCGTTTCAAAATCCCCCCACAACATATCGATGGGATTTAGATCCGGGCTTTGACTTGGCCATTCCAGAACCCTCCAGTTCTTTCTTTTCAGCCTTTCCTTGGTGGATTTACTGGTATGTTTAGAGTCATTGTCATGTTGCAAGGTCCACCTTCGGTTGAGCTTCAACTTTCCGACACATGGCCTCACATTATCCTCAAGCACCCTCTGGTGCAATGACGAATTCATAGTGTATTCTATGATGGTGAGCTGCGCAGGCCCTGATGCAGCAAAGCTGCCACAAACAATAATATTTCCACCACCATGCTTTACAGTTTGTATCAGGTTCTTGTGGTCAAATGCTGTCTTTGGTTTTCGCCAAACATGTCTTCTGGTACTGTGGCCAAATAGATCTATCTTTGACTCATCTGTCCAGAGCACATTGTTCCAGAAGTGCTGGTCTTTGCCTTCTCCACGCATGGCTGGCGGACTTCCTCTCTAGTCGTCGTCAACGTGTGGTCCTGAATGGGTTTCTCTCATCTCCTCTTCCTGTTCAGGCTGGAGTTCCCCAAGGCAATGTTCTGGGCCCTGTGCTTTTTCTGGTCTTCATCAATGATCTCTCTGACTCTCTTGAAAATCCTCTCTATCTCTTTGCTGATGACTCCACTCTCTGCCGCTTCATTCCTCTTCCCTCAGATTGGCAGTCTGCAGCCTCCTCACTCTCTGAAGACTTGGACAAAATCACAGACTGGTCAAACAAGTGGAACATGTCTTTCAATCCTGACAAATCTCACACTCTTACTATGTCTCTCCGAAAAGATCGACTGGACAACCCTCTCATCTACTTTCTCAACAATCCTCTCCAAGAAGTTCTGTCGCTCAAGCTTTTGGGTCTCACTATCTGCCATGATCTTTCTTGGGAAAACCACATTTCCAAGCTGGCCTCCAAAGCCAGTCGCCGACTGGGCATCCTCCGCCATGCGAAGTCCTTCCTCGGCACACCTGAGCTCCTCACCACATACAAGGCCTTCATCCGCAGCTCAATGGAATACTGTTCTCCCCTATGGGCTGGTGCTCCTGCCCCACACCTCGCTCGGCTTCACGCTGTTGAAACCAAAGCTTTCAGAATTATTGGAATCTCCCGTGATGAAGCTATCTCTGAGGGCCTTTCACTCACTCACCGCAGGCAGGTAGGTGGTCTTTCTGTCTTCTACCGACTCCTCTCCGGCCTTGCACCCCCCAGCTCTCTCTGTGCTCTGTCCCCCAAATATTCCTACAGGTCGCACAAGATCTGCCAGCAACCCTCTGATGGTTAAACTGCCGAAATCTCGGCTCTCTGCTCACCTTCACTCTTTCATTCCTCTTTTCTCCCGCCTCTGGAACAAACTCCCTCACTCTATTCAATCCCACACCTCCCTCCAGGTCTTTAAAACAGCTGTTCACCACCATCTCTTATCTTCCCCCATCCAAAGCCTTGATCTTTTCTACCCCCGCTAATTCACCCCAGATCCACCTTGTTTGAAATTCCAACTTCTTTCCTGGAAGTCCTGGCAGTGTCCATATGTTTTATATCTCTCCCACCCCCACCTTCCCATGCCCCGCCCCCCAAATCCCTCGCCCTCTCTCAGATCTCTCGATGTCTCCATGTCTCTCGATCCCTGCTCTCAAATGTTGTGTTTGTGTCCTTCCCCCTCTCTCCCCATCTTGTCTACCGCTCCTGATGTTATATGTTTTATGTGTCGGTTTGTCTTTCTGTGTGATTAATGTTCGCTCTTTCACGAGCCTCGATCTTGTATACAAAAAAAAAAAAGGAAAAAAATAAAGGTGTTCATTGGCAAACTTTTGTCTTGCCCTGTTCTTTCTGGACAGCAAAGGTTTCCTCCTGGCACACCTCCCATGTAGATCAAATTTGTGCAGCCTCTTTCTGATGGTAGACTCATGCACTTTGACATCAACAGTGGCAAGAGCTACCTGTAGGTCCCGTGATGACATTCTGGGGTTCTTAGAGACTTCTTTCAGCATCTTGTGGTCTGCTCTCGGGCTGAACTTGCTGGGGCGGCCTGGCCTGAACAAGTTGGCAGTTGTTTGCAATCTTCTCCACCTGTAGATGATCTTCCGGACAGTTGTATGATTGATTTCAAATTGTTTGGAGATCTTTTAAAATCCCTTCCCAGACTCGTAAACATCTATAACCTTCTTTCTGAAGGCCCCAGAGAGCTCTTTTGATCTCGGCATGGTGACGCCACACACTTCAACAACAAATAGCAAACCAAACTGAATGTCTGAGGTTTAAATAAGACAGGTTCCTCCAAGATCCTCTCTTATGAAGTTCTAATCATTTGCACCTGAGCTGGTGCACCTGATTCTAATTTTAGGTATTTGAAGTAGTGATAAATGGAGGGGTGTACTTACTTTTTCCACATGCGAAATTTGTATTTATGTTTATTTAAATTATACAATGGACTACAAAATGTAAATGTTTCATGATATTTGTTATGTAATATCACCTTTATCTATCAATATTGTTGAAATGAAGATCAAATAGCTGAATGTTGAAATATGTTGAAAAAGTCAAAACTTTACATGGGGTGTACTTACTTTTTCACGTGACTGTATGAACAAAAGGTGGGAGCGGAGAGGAAGCCGTAGCCAGAGGTACTCCTGGGGGTGGGGTGGAGAGAGGGCAGTGCAAGGAGAGTGAGGAAGAGAGTTTTTTATTTTAAAAAAATCGCAACCCCACGACCAGGACGATGCTCAGGTCTATAATACCAGAGGAGGGAGTAACCAGGAAGAGATATTAAGGAATCAGAGACATCTTGAAGGAGGAAAGTTTCTGTTAAGCAGATCAAGTCTGGATTGTCAGAAGCAACCTGAATGGAGAGATCAATCAGGTTTGAGTGAAGGCTCCGGATGTTTGAGGTCCATACCGTTAATGAGGAGAGAGGGGGAGCATCGGGTGCAGGACAGGGGAGGGGTGGGGTAGGGTCAGATGAAGGATGAGAGGGGGAGGTAGGGAGAGCAGTTGATAGTGTGTCAGAGATTACAGAAGAGTTACAAGAAAGGGAAGGATGAGGAGGATGAAAGGTTTGATGGTGATGGGATGAGGCACAGTGAGGGGTTGTTTGAGGGGGGGGGGGGGGCAGAGGAAAGTAGAATGTTGGGGGAGGTGGAGGTATGAGAGGGAAGGGACACGAAGTGGGTAGGAGGCAGCTTTGAGAAGGAGGTGGGAGGAGGGAGAATTTTGGAGGGATGGTTGGGGGCGAGATTTGAAGGGGAGGGGTTGGGGGGTAGTTTAGGAGGGGAGGGGCAAGGGGGGAGTTTAGGAGGGGAGTGGCATGGTGGGAGTTTAGGAGGAGAGGGGCAAGGGGGGAGATTTGGAGGGGAGGGGCAAGGGGGGAGATTTGGAGGGGAGGGGCAAGGGGGGAGTTTAGAAAGTGGATGATTAATAAAAGATGAACATTTATAACAAATTGTCTTTATTATGATTTTCAAGTTAGCGATCCGTTTAAGAACGATGGAGGAGGGGTAGAATGAATGTGAATTTAGAGCATGTAGTGAGAAAGAATTATAAGAGATTGAATATTTTTTTGAAATGGAATGAGTTGGAGAGGAAATTGAAAGGAGGCTTTTAAATAGGAAGAAAAACAGCGTGTTGTAATAAACCACTGAATAAAACACTGCAGGGGAAAGTTTAAACATATTTAAACAGAACCGTGAAGAACAGTCTTATATTCACAAAGATACCAACGGGGAGAGGGCCTTGAGGGACAACCACGAGTCACGTGAACAGGGGAAAAGGTGGAAGGCAAGGGGATAATGGGGGCGGGGCGAACAGCACACGTGGACAGAGGTGCACAATGGGACAAAAGCACACGAAAATGAAGGGAAATAAGTTTTTTTTTTTTGGGGGGGGGGGGGGGGGGTGGGAGTTACAACGTTAGAGAAAGAGTAGATGTTCGGGGAAGGTTGGGCAGAAGGGAAAATCTAAAAACCTAGCAAAAACAGCGAAGGAAGGAACAAACTTCGACTGGGAAAGCCTGAGGCAAGGCCGCAACACGCACGGCAAACAGAAACGATTAATTTATGAAAGATAAACACCGAGAAACTTCCAAGGGACACACTATAGGTTCACACACCGAAGGATAAATACAGTTTCGACAAAATACAATTGTGAACAATGACAACTTTGAAAACGTGGAGATCGTGTACAGCTTCGAAAATCCGTGACGTCGTCTCCAAGATCTTGCGAGATCTCCCCTTTCATGAGCGTTATTGGATATGAAACCCTCCACATTCGGCTAGTAAGTATTTTATCTGTTGATACGTTTGTATATTGGTGGATTTGTTTGAGTATTTGTGTTGTTTTCAAACTATGGGCGGAATTTACGAAATTCACTTCAGAAATGTCTTGCTAACAAATGCCTAACCTTAAAACGTGATGAAAACGTTGTTGTAGATGTGCAGCTAATCTCTAATCACCAGTCTAGATAGCAATTTACAAAGGGAGATAAAACAACAGATTAGTTGTGTGTGCCTAAACAGCCGATTAGTTGTGTGTGCCTAAACAGCTGAATATTTGTGCGTGCCTAAACATTCGATTAGTTGTGCGTGTCTAAACAGCCGATTAGTTCTGCCTGCCTAAACAGCTGATTCGTTGCACATGCCGAAACATCTGATTTGTTGTGCATGCCTAAACAGCTGATTCGTTGTGCGTGCCTAAACAGCTGATTTGTTGTGCGTGCCTAAACAGCTGATTAGTAGTGCGTGCATAAACAGCTGATTCGTTGTACGTGCCTAAACAGCTGATTAGTTGTGAGTGCCTAAACAGCTGATTAGTTGTGCATGCCTAAACAGCTGATTAGTTGTGTGTGCCTAAACAGCTGATTAGTTGCGTGTGCCTAAACAGTTGATTAGTCGTTCGTGCCTAAACAGCAGATTAGTTGTGCCTGCCTAAACAGCTGATTAGTCATGTATGCCTAAACAGCTGATTAGTCGAGCGTGTCAAAACAGCAGATAAGTAGTGCATGCCGAAACAGCTGATTAATCGTGCGTGCCTAAACAGCAGATTAGTCATGCATACCTAAACAGCTGAATGGTTGTGCGTGCCTAAACAGCTGAATGGTCGTGCGTGCCTAAACAGCAGATTAGTCGTGCATGCCTAAACAGCTGATTAGTCGTGCATGCCTAAACAGCAGATTAGTCGTGCATGCCTAAACAGCTGATTAGTCATGCTTGCCTAAACAGCAGAATAGTCGTGCGTGCCGAAACAGCTGATTAGTCGTGCATGCCTAAACAGCTGATTAGTCATGTGTGCCAAACAGCAGATTAGTTGTGTGATCCTAAACAACCAATTAGTTGTGCGCACCCAAGTTATGATTCATTGCATGCCTTTTAAACATTATTTTGTTCAGGGCACCATATTAGCTAACCAATTTGTCGTGAAAATCAAGCTCAGACACGACTTGACCTCTGGGTAGGTTTAATATCATTTAGATCTGAAGTACATCCTGTAAAAATACATTCATGCAACAGGCATTAAAATCAGAGTATTTCATGAGCAATGGTCGATTCAATATGGCAATGGTCCAATAGAGAGGACAGTCAGCGCAGCATTTAGGGGCGTACATACCATTCAAACTACAGGACTATGTCACAGTGAGTTCCGCTGGAGTGTCCGTGCGCCCCGGTTGTCCCGGGTCTTATAGACGCCCCTTTTGAAGCGAGCACACCCTGGGTTCACCTTGGTATAATTTCACTACACAATTCACCTAAATTACTCGGCATTGGCCTCGAGTACCTCAATTTTTAGTTTGTGTGCTCCAACGACGGCAGCATGTCGGGAAAGAAAAGAGGGGACAATTTTTCATTTAACGATGAATGGGGTTAATCAAAGTAATCAAGGTTCACCAATGAACAATCCAAGGAAGGAGAAGTGACATGGGCGCAAATATGAAAAAGCAACTTGCATGCAGAGATATTTCAAAAAGGACGGCGGTCATTTATTTCCCAGAGCACCAAAATCCTCTGCCAGGGACCTGGAGGAGGATGAAGACGAAGGCAAAGGCAAAGGCTCACAAATTTGATATTGTCATACTTCTCCAGAGGTTAGCCCGGTGTTGGCTTAGCGGTTAGGGTGCCGGCTTAGGATCCGAGGATCCTGAGTTCTAAATCCAGGCGGATCGCTGAATTAACACCAGGGGGGTTGACTCAGCCTGTCATCCTTCCGAGGTCCGCAAATTGAGTACCATTTCACTGGTAATTCCCTGTGTGTTGCAAGAGGCGACTAACAGGGTTGGCGGCAGGAAGGGCATCCGGCCACAAAACATTGCTTCAAAAAGGGGACCACGGTGCCTGATAAAGGCCAACCTCTGCTCTGTGGGAAAGAATGGCCTCTAACGGTGGTTCCTATACTTCTCCAGAGGATTGCATCTATCCTCGAAGACTCTCGAGGCATGTCGGCCAACTGCCCTATTCCTATCCTCTTCTGCCTCCACTTGAGCTAATTCAAGCACTCCTAACGCATCCATATGCACAATTCCCATGTAAACAACCAATTAAAAGCCATTCAATTCTTGCGTCAAGGCCTTAAACATACTCTTAAACATGTCCTCGCCGATGTGTAAAAGTTTCTTTGGTATTTAAATGCTTTTTTTTATTATGGGATATTGCCCGCCACAAAGCCAGAAGGATACTCGAGTTGGGGGGCTCGATGAGGGTTTGATGGCACATTAGATAATCATTAATCACTATTCAGTGAATAGCGACCAAGTTTGAATGGGTGATCCGAGCACGATTATAAATTCTACACTTGTCTAACTCTTAAATGTCCTTCGTAAATTTGGCCCATGGAGTGTCCATTCCTACATAGGTAGTCTAATCGACTTCCTGATAACAACCATTTGACTTCTTACACAGAAATGTCACCAAGATCTAACAATAATCTTCAATCAACCACGTGATCTCACCTGTTAATGACCACATAAAGAAGGTTGAGTTCAGTCTGGTGCCATAAAGATCTGGTGCCATAACACTGTTTTTTGCCTTTTCGTTTAACCTCAACATTTCATGGAGCTGTGCTGGAATCCATGATTTAAAAAAAATTTATTACATGACAAATCATTGAGAAGTGAACGTTTAATCAACAAACCCAGGAGAACTGCTCACCATAAAGATGAAGTAAATATAGAGTAGGAAGTTGATAAAATGATTGGCAGGGGCGGGGGGTGGTTGGGAGCGCAGTTAAGAGTTTTGTTTTTCTGATGAGCTACAACCATGTGAGGAAAGGTAGATTACTCTGCTTATAGTTACAGTTCAAGCTCTATAAGACAAATGGCTGTGATTATTGTACAATGCACAAAATAATATGTGAAGACTGCAGATGACACATGCCCGTTATAAATGGCGGCCAGTGGCAAGCTGCGCATGGAGGATAAGGATGGATCTTGAAATGCGATCTATATTCATGGAGTAATTGCAACTCGTGTCGAACTGTTGACAATAAAGACAATAACCATATTTACCTCGCAAATACATTGTGCTTGGATTGATTAACTCAAACCACATGCCCTTTAAAAAATACTTGCTTCCCCTTCTGCAAGCGCTATGATCTTGTGTCCGGTACTCATATAAATGTTAATGTGGACAGACCACGTGGTCAGATATGCTGCTGTCACAGGTGTTGTGACCCCCACCAGGTCGAGTACAAATCCCATTAAGGACAACCACAGTGCTCGAATGGGTAATGGCTTTAACCTTCTCAGTAAGACCTGCATCAATAGTTTTGTGTGTGCCAAACACAAGGGTTGTTTTTTTGTTTGTTTGTTTTTTTGTATACAAGATCGAGGCTCGTGAAAGAACTAACATTAATCACACAGAAAGACAAACCGACACATAAAACATATAACATGGGGAGCGGAAGACAAGGTGGGGCAAGAGGGGGAGGAACACAAACACAACATCTGAGAGCAGGGACATCGAGAGATCTGTGGGAGGGAGAGGCCTTTGGGGGGGGGGGGGGGAGGCATGGGAAGGGGGGGTGGGAGAGGTATAAAACATATGGACACTGCCAGGACTTCCAGGAAAGAAGTTGGAATTTCAAACAAGGGACAAGTTGGAACAATTTTGGAACAAGTTGGAACAGTTTTCAAACAAGTTTCAAGTTGGAACAAACATTTTTCACACTGCTTGTTGAAGTTTTTTCACTTTTGGGATAAAGGAAGTCCAGGTTGGTGAAACCAGAAAGGAAGTTCAAGTTGGAGAAACCAGAAAGGAAGTCCAAGTTGGAGAAACCAGAAAGGAAGGCCAAGTTGGAGAAACCAGAAAGGAAGTCCAGGTTGGTGAAACCAGAAAGGAAGTTCAAGCGGTTAGGGTTGGCTTGATCTCTGATCATCAATTTGGTTTCAGACCAGGTCACTCTACTCTGTACATGCTGCTTCTGCTGTCTCAACAATGGATGGAGGTCCTCAATGCCAAACAGGAAATCAGAGCTGTCTCCCTTGACATATCACGTGCCTTCGATACGGTCTGGCACCCAGCTCTGCTCACCAAACTCTCCTCCTATGGTATCCATGGAAATCTCCATGCATGGCTTGCGGACTTCCTCTCTGGTCGTAGTCAACGTGTGGCCCTGAATGGATTTCTCTCATCTCCCCTTCCCGTTCAGGCTGGAGTTCCCCAAGGCAGTGTGCTGGGCCCTGTGCTTTTTCTGGTCTTTATCAATGATCTCTCCGACTCTCTGGAAAATCCTCTGTATCTCTTTGCTGATGACTCCACTCTCTGCCGCTCCATTCCTCTTCCCTCAGATCGGCAGTCTGCAGCCTCCTCACTCTCTGAAGACCTGGACAAAATCACAGACTGGTCAAACATGTGGAACATGTCTTTCAATCCTGACAAATCTCACACTCTTACTATGTCTCTCCGAAAAGATCGACTGGACAACCCTCCCATCTACTTTCTCAACAATCCTCTCCAAGAAGTTCTGTCGCTCAAGCTTTTGGGTCTCACCATCTGCCATGATCTTTCTTGGGAAAACCACATTTCCAAGCTGGCCTCCAAAGCCAGTCGCCGACTGGGCATCCTCCGTCGTGCGAAGTCCTTCCTAGGCACACCTGAGCTCCTCACCACATACAAGGCTTTCATCCGCAGCTCAATGGAATACTGTTCTCCCCTATGGGCTGGTGCTCCTGCCTCACACCTGGCTCGGCTTCACGCTGTTGAATCCAAAGCTTTCAGAATCATTGGAATCTCCCGCGATGAAGCTATCTCTGAGGGCCTTTCACCCACTCACCGCAGGCAGGTAGGTGGTCTTTCTGTCTTCTCCCGACTCCTCTCCGGCCTTGCTCCCCCAGCTTCTCTCTGTGCTCTGTCCCCCAAATATTCCTACAGGTCGCACAAGATCTGCCAGCCACCCTCTGATGGTTAAACTGCCGAAATCTCGGCTCTCTGCTCACCTTCACTCTTTCATTCCTCTTTTCTCCCGCCTCTGGAACAAACTCCCACACTCACTTCAATCACACTCCTCCCTCCAGGTCTTCAAAACAGCTGTTCACCACCATCTCTTATCTTCCCCCATCCAAAACCTTGATCTTTTCTACCCCCACTAATTCACCCCAGATCCACCTTGTTTGAAATTCCAACTTTTTTTTTTTTTTTTTTTTTTTTTTTTTTTGTATACAAGATCGAGGCTCGTGAAAGAGCGAACATTAATCACACAGAAAGACAAACAGACACACAAAACAAATAACATCGGGAGCGGTAGACAAGATGGGGAGAGAGGGGGAAGGACACAAACACAACATTTGAGAGCAGGGACCGAGAGACATGGAGACATCGAGAGAACTGTGGGAGGGAGAGGGCTTTGGGGGGGAGGCATGGGCAGGGGGGGGGGGGGGGGGGTGGGAGAGGTATAAAACATATGGACACTGCCAAGACTTCCAGGAAAGAAGTTGGAATTTCAAACAAGGTGGATCTGGGGTGAATTAGTGGGGGTAGAAAAGATCAAGGTTTTGGATGGGGGAAGATAAGAGATGGTGGTGAACAGCTGTTTTGAAGACCTGGAGGGAGGAGTGTGATTGAAGTGAGTGTGGGAGTTTGTTCCAGAGGCGGGAGAAAAGAGGAATGAAAGAGTGAAGGTGAGCAGAGAGCCGAGATTTCGGCAGTTTAACCATCAGAGGGTTCCTGGAAGTCTTGGCAGTGTCCATATGTTTTATACCTCTCCCACCCCCCCCCCCCCTTCCCATGCCTCCTCCCCAAAGCCCTCTCCCTCCCACAGTTCTCTCGATGTCTCCATGTCTCTCGGTCCCTGCTCTCAAATGTTGTGTTTGTGTCCTTCCCCCTCTCTCCCCATCTTGTCTACCGCTCCCGATGTTATTTGTTTTGTGTGTCTGTTTGTCTTTCTGTGTGATTAATGTTCGCTCTTTCACGAGCCTCGATGTTGTATACAAAAAAAAAAAAAAGTTGGAGAAACCAGAAAGGAAGGCCAAGTTGGAGAAACCAGAAAGGAAGGCCAAGTTGGAGAAACCAGAAAGGAAGGCCAAGTTGGAGAAACCAGAAAGGAAGGCCAAGTTGGAGAAACCAGAAAGGAAGTCCAAGTTGGAGAAACCAGAAAGGAAGTCCAAGTTGGAGAAACCAGAAAGGAAGGCCAAGTTGGAGAAACCAGAAAGGAAGGCCAAGTTGGAGAAACCAGAAAGGAAGGCCAAGTTGGAGAAACCAGAAAGGAAGGCCAAGTTGGAGAAACCAGAAAGGAAGTCCAAGTTGGAGAAACCAGAAAGGAAGGCCAAGTTGGAGAAACCAGAAAGGAAGGCCAAGTTGGAGAAACCAGAAAGGAAGGCCAAGTTGGAGAAACCAGAAAGGAAGGCCAAGTTCGAGAAACCAGAAAGGAAGGCCAAGTTGGAGAAACCAGAAAGGAAGTTCAAGTTGGAGAAACCAGAAAGGAAGTCCAAGTTGGAGAAACCAGAAAGGAAGTCCAAGTTGGAGAAACCAGAAAGGAAGTTCAAGTTGGAGAAACCAGAAAGGAAGTTCAAGTTGGAGAAACCAGAAAGGAAGTTCAAGTTGGAGAAACCAGAAAGGAAGTTCAAGTTGGAGAAACCAGAAAGGAAGTTCAAGTTGGAGAAACCAGAAAGGAAGTTCAAGTTGGAGAAACCAGAAAGGAAGTTCAAGTTGGAGAAACCAGAAAGGAAGGCCAAGTTGGAGAAACCAGAAAGGAAGTTCAAGTTGGAGAAACCAGAAATGAAGGCCAAGTTGGAGAAACCAGAAAGGAAGTCCAAGTTGGAGAAACCAGAAAGGAAGGCCAAGTTGGAGAAACCAGAAAGGAAGTTCAAGTTGGAGAAACCAGAAAGGAAGTCCAAGTTGGAGAAACCAGAAAGGAAGTCCAAGTTGGAGAAACCAGAAATGAAGGCCAAGTTGGAGAAACCAGAAAGGAAGTCCAAGTTGGAGAAACCAGAAAGGAAGGCCAAGTTGGAGAAACCAGAAAGGAAGTCCAAGTTGGAGAAACCAGAAAGGAAGTCCAAGTTGGAGAAACCAGCAAGGAAGTCCAAGTTGGAGAAACCAGCAAGGAAGTCCAAGTTGGAGAAACCAGAAAGGAAGTCCAAGTTGGAGAAACCAGAAAGGAAGTCCAAGTTGGAGAAACCAGAAAGGAAGTTCAAGTTGGAGAAACCAGAAAGGAAGTTCAAGTTGGAGAAACCAGAAAGGAAGTTCAAGTTGGAGAAACCAGAAAGGAAGTTCAAGTTGGAGAAACCTGAAAGGAAGTCCAAGTTGGAGAAACCAGAAAGGAAGTTCAAGTTGGAGAAACCAGAAAGGAAGTTCAAGTTGGAGAAACCAGAAAGGAAGGCCAAGTTGGAGAAACCAGAAAGGAAGGCCAAGTTGGAGAAACCAGAAAGGAAGTCCAAGTTGGAGAAACCAGAAAGGAAGGCCAAGTTGGAGAAACCAGAAAGGAAGGCCAAGTTGGAGAAACCAGAAAGGAAGTCCAAGTTGGAGAAACCAGAAAGGAAGGCCAAGTGGGAGAAACCAGAAAGGAAGTCCAAGTTGGAGAAACCAGAAAGGAAGTTCAAGTTGGAGAAACCAGAAAGGAAGGCCAAGTTGGAGAAACCAGAAAGGAAGTCCAAGTTGGAGAAACCAGAAAGGAAGGCCAAGTTGGAGAAACCAGAAAGGAAGTCCAAGTTGGAGAAACCAGAAAGGAAGTTCAAGTGGGAGAAACCAGAAAGGAAGTTCAAGTTGGAGAAACCAGAAAGGAAGTCCAAGTTGGAGAAACCAGAAAGGAAGTTCAAGTTGTAGAAACAAGAAAGGAAGTTCAAGCTGGAGAAACCAGAAAGGAAGTTCAAGTTGGAGAAACCAGAAAGGAAGTTCAAGTTGGAGAAACCAGAAAGGAAGTTCAAGTTGGAGAAACCAGAAAGGAAGTCCAAGTGGGAGAAACCAGAAAGGAAGTTCAAGTTGGAGAAACCAGAAAGGAAGTCCAAGTTGGAGAAACCAGAAAGGAAGTTCAAGTTGTAGAAACAAGAAAGGAAGTTCAAGTTGGAGAAACCAGAAAGGAAGTTCAAGTTGGAGAAACCAGAAAGGAAGTTCAAGTTGGAGAAACCAGAAAGGAAGTTCAAGTTGGAGAAACCAGAAAGGAAGTTCAAGTTGGAGAAACCAGAAAGGAAGTCCAAGTTGGAGAAACCAGAAAGGAAGTTCAAGTTGGAGAAACCAGAAAGGAAGTTCAAGTTGGAGAAACCAGAAAGGAAGTTCAAGTTGGAGAAACCAGAAAGGAAGTTCAGGTTGGAGAAACCAGAAAGGAAGTCCAAGTTGAAGAAACCAGAAAGGAAGTTCAAGTTGGAGAAACCAGAAATGAAGGCAAAGTTGGAGAAACCAGAAAGGAAGTCCAAATTGGAGAAACCAGAAAGGAAGGCCAAGTTCGAGAAACCAGCAAGGAAGTCCAAGTTGGAGAAACCAGAAAGGAAGTCCAAGTTGGAGAATCCAGAAAGGAAGTCCAAGTTGGAGAAACTAGAAAGGAAGTCCAAGTTGGAGAAACCAGAAAGGAAGTTCAAGTTGGAGAAACCAGAAAGGAAGTTCAAGTTGGAGAAACCAGAAAGGAAGTTCAAGTTGGAGAAACCAGAAAGGAAGGCCAAGTTGGAGAAACCAGAAAGGAAGTTCAAGTTGGAGAAACCAGAAATGAAGGCCAAGTTGGAGAAACCAGAAAGGAAGTCCAAGTTGGAGAAACCAGAAAGGAAGGCCAAGTTGGAGAAACCAGAAAGGAAGTCCAAGTTGGAGAAACCAGAAAGGAAGTCCAAGTTGGAGAAACCAGAAAGGAAGTCCAAGTTGGAGAAACCAGAAAGGAAGTCCAAGTTGGAGAAACCAGAAAGGAAGTCCAAGTTGGAGAAACCAGAAAGGAAGTCCAAGTTGGAGAAACCAGCAAGGAAGTCCAAGTTGGAGAAACCAGAAAGGAAGTCCAAGTTGGAGAAACCAGAAAGGAAGTCCAAGTTGGAGAAACCAGAAAGGAAGTTCAAGTTGGAGAAACCAGAAAGGAAGTCCAAGTTGGAGAAACCAGAAAGGAAGGCCAAGTGGGAGAAACCAGAAAGGAAGTCCAAGTTGGAGAAACCAGAAAGGAAGTTCAAGTTGGAGAAACCAGAAAGGAAGGCCAAGTTGGAGAAACCAGAAAGGAAGTCCAAGTTGGAGAAACCAGAAAGGAAGGCCAAGTTGGAGAAACCAGAAAGGAAGTCCAAGTTGGAGAAACCAGAAAGGAAGTTCAAGTGGGAGAAACCAGAAAGGAAGTTCAAGTTGGAGAAACCAGAAAGGAAGTCCAAGTTGGAGAAACCAGAAAGGAAGTTCAAGTTGTAGAAACAAGAAAGGAAGTTCAAGTTGGAGAAACCAGAAAGGAAGTTCAAGTTGGAGAAACCAGAAAGGAAGTTCAAGTTGGAGAAACCAGAAAGGAAGTCCAAGTGGGAGAAACCAGAAAGGAAGTTCAAGTTGGAGAAACCAGAAAGGAAGTCCAAGTTGGAGAAACCAGAAAGGAAGGCCAAGTTGGAGAAACCAGAAAGGAAGTCCAAGTTGGAGAAACCAGAAAGGAAGTCCAAGTTGGAGAAACCAGAAAGGAAGTCCAAGTTGGAGAAACCAGAAAGGAAGTCCAAGTTGGAGAAACCAGAAAGGAAGTCCAAGTTGGAGAAACCAGAAAGGAAGTCCAAGTTGGAGAAACCAGCAAGGAAGTCCAAGTTGGAGAAACCAGAAAGGAAGTCCAAGTTGGAGAAACCAGAAAGGAAGTCCAAGTTGGAGAAACCAGAAAGGAAGTTCAAGTTGGAGAAACCAGAAAGGAAGTCCAAGTTGGAGAAACCAGAAAGGAAGGCCAAGTGGGAGAAACCAGAAAGGAAGTCCAAGTTGGAGAAACCAGAAAGGAAGTTCAAGTTGGAGAAACCAGAAAGGAAGGCCAAGTTGGAGAAACCAGAAAGGAAGTCCAAGTTGGAGAAACCAGAAAGGAAGGCCAAGTTGGAGAAACCAGAAAGGAAGTCCAAGTTTGAGAAACCAGAAAGGAAGTTCAAGTGGGAGAAACCAGAAAGGAAGTTCAAGTTGGAGAAACCAGAAAGGAAGTCCAAGTTGGAGAAACCAGAAAGGAAGTTCAAGTTGTAGAAACAAGAAAGGAAGTTCAAGTTGGAGAAACCAGAAAGGAAGTTCAAGTTGGAGAAACCAGAAAGGAAGTTCAAGTTGGAGAAACCAGAAAGGAAGTCCAAGTGGGAGAAACCAGAAAGGAAGTTCAAGTTGGAGAAACCAGAAAGGAAGTCCAAGTTGGAGAAACCAGAAAGGAAGTTCAAGTTGTAGAAACAAGAAAGGAAGTTCAAGTTGGAGAAACCAGAAAGGAAGTTCAAGTTGGAGAAAGGAAGTCCTTTCTTTCGAGGTCTTTCCCTCACGGTCCCCATGTGCTGTTTTTGTCTTTCCCTCGCGGTCCCCATGTACTGTCTTTCCCTCGCGGTCCCCATGTACTGTCTTTGTCTTTCCCTCGCGGTCCCCATGTACTGTCTTTGTCTTTCCCTCGCGGTCCCTATGTGCTGTCTTTGTCTTTCCCTCGCGGTCCCCATGTGCTGTTTTTGTCTTTCCCTCGTGGTCCCCATGTACTGTCTTTCCCTCGCGGTCCCCATGTGCTGTCTTTGTCTTTCCCTCGCGGTCCCCATGTGCTGTTTTTGTCTTTCCCTCGCGGTCCCCATGTACTGTCTTTGTCTTTCCCTCGCGGTCCCTATGTGCTGTCTTTGTCTTTCCCTCGCGGTCCCCATGTGCTGTCTTTGTCTTTCCCTCGTGGTCCCCATGTACTGTCTTTGTCTTTCCCTCGCGGTCCCCATGTGCTGTTTTTGTCTTTCCCTCGCGGTCCCCATGTACTGTCTTTGTCTTTCCCTCGCGGTTGTCAGCTCTTTCACGAGCCTCGATTCAGTATAGAAAAAAAAAAAAAAAAAAAAAAAAAAAAAACCAGAAAGGAAGTTCAAGTTGGAGAAACCAGAAAGGAAGTTCAAGTTGGAGAAACCAGAAAGGAAGTTCAAGTTGGAGAAACCAGAAAGGAAGTCCAAGTTGGAGAAACCAGAAAGGAAGTTCAAGTTGGACAAACCAGAAAGGAAGTTCAAGTTGGAGAAACCAGAAAGGAAGTTCAAGTTGGAGAAACCAGAAAGGAAGTTCAGGTTGGAGAAACCAGAAAGGAAGTCCAAGTTGAAGAAACCAGAAAGGAAGTTCAAGTTGGAGAAACCAGAAATGAAGGCAAAGTTGGAGAAACCAGAAAGGAAGTCCAAATTGGAGAAACCAGAAAGGAAGGCCAAGTTCGAGAAACCAGCAAGGAAGTCCAAGTTGGAGAAACCAGAAAGGAAGTCCAAGTTGGAGAATCCAGAAAGGAAGTCCAAGTTGGAGAAACTAGAAAGGAAGTCCAAGTTGGAGAAACCAGAAAGGAAGTTCAAGTTGGAGAAACCAGAAAGGAAGTTCAAGTTGGAGAAACCAGAAAGGAAGTTCAAGTTGGAGAAACCAGAAAGGAAGGCCAAGTTGGAGAAACCAGAAAGGAAGTTCAAGTTGGAGAAACCAGAAATGAAGGCCAAGTTGGAGAAACCAGAAAGGAAGTCCAAGTTGGAGAAACCAGAAAGGAAGGCCAAGTTGGAGAAACCAGAAAGGAAGTCCAAGTTGGAGAAACCAGAAAGGAAGTCCAAGTTGGAGAAACCAGAAAGGAAGTCCAAGTTGGAGAAACCAGAAAGGAAGTCCAAGTTGGAGAAACCAGAAAGGAAGTCCAAGTTGGAGAAACCAGAAAGGAAGTCCAAGTTGGAGAAACCAGAAAGGAAGTCCAAGTTGGAGAAACCAGAAAGGAAGTTCAAGTTGGAGAAACCAGAAAGGAAGTCCAAGTTGGAGAAACCAAAAGGGAAGCACAAGTTGGAGAAACCAGAAAGGAAGTCCAAGTTGTACAAAGCAAAGAAAGCCAAGTTGTGCTTCCCTCTCTCGCCCCCTCTTGTCTCCCACTCCCTCTGTTATATGTTTCTATGTGTTAGCTCTTATATAGCCTCGAGTTAGTATCCAAATTTGTTTGGCTCAATGGAGGTGTCACAGTGGAAATCAAGCTGAGGACCCAGTGAGCCAACGAATGGCACTGCTCTACTGGCTAGACACCTGGTGGCTAGACGAACAGTATATGGCATCATTGGCCACCTGAGGGGTCATTCTGCTGGGTCCAGAATAAAAAGCTCCAGATATGTTTCAGTGTATCCTGTATTGGGACATCATGAAACACCCTCATTCCTAGGAAACGTTTCCAATGCCATACCTGAAAGCGGACTAAACTCGAATTTCAAGAAGTAGGGCTTGCTAAAATTGGTCATTGTCAATTCTTTTTCTCTTTACATTCCACATGAAAAGGCAATATCAAGAAGCAAATACAACTACAAGGAGTTTCCCGTTGGTTACCAATGCCGCAGAAAGGTGCGGATTAATCCAAATCCGGAAATGGATTTTTTTTAAAAGTGGTTCTTCACCATTGAGTGATTGGGCCAAAACTACATGTAGCAGGATATTTCAAAAAGTTGTGGATGACTGATGTCAAAACTTGGTGGATGAGATGGGTAGGTGACAAGAACAAGCCGATTAGATTTTGGTTCAAGTCCGAATCCAGATCCGGCCTATCGGTGGGATATAAAACATAAACTATTGAGTCTGGTGAAGGTATGCTCTACCAAGTTCCGCTCTAGTTACCCACGCCAGAGGAGAGGGTATTGCATTTGAGTCCATTTGTCTGTTTGTTTGTTTGTCCACACAGAATAAATATGATTTTATCTGCAACCGTTGGTACGATTGACAGGAAACTTTCACCATCGGTGCAACTCCACCTGTAGAATTTTTTATGGTAATTATGACGTCATAGGTCACGTGGTTCGGCCGCCATCTCGGAAAAACCAAAAACCTTTGCACCTCTATATCTCGGAAAGTGCTTAATTGAAAAAAATGGGACATGGCTCATTGTAAAGAACTCTCCATGGGGAATAAAATATGTTAATGATGATGTCATAGGTGCCTCCAATATGACGTTATAATTCGACAAGTACAAAACTTCATCCAATCAAGATGAAATTTCTTGAGCACCATGTTGGCATAAACTGGTGGAGAAAAAAATAAAATAATGATGACGTCATCGGTCACGTGGATCGGCCGCCATATTTGTTTTCACACAAAAGCCTTAAAATCCACTGAAAATACATCCTGGCGAGGGTTTGCAATCTCTGATTGCTCTTTTTCTTGTCTATATTGTGGAAGCAGCCATGCGTTCATGATTGACGGAAAAAGGTCTGGTGCATGTTTATAACTTTCTGATGATTAGCTATGGGCATGTGGCCTTTGTTAGTTCATGTGAAGTTCACCAGTGAAAAAAAAAACTTGAGAAAGGCAGGCTTTTATATTTATAAATCAAAGTTAGAGACCTTCTACTTGTTTCGTATATTAGGGGAGAGTGGTCTGAGGTTGCGCTGGGTGCGTACATAAGGGGAAGCTGAGTTGCTATGACTCCGTATTGATGGACCACAAGTGTGAATATTACAGAATTAACATTTTATTTGTAGTATTTTCCCTGGATGTTTTTACCATATTTTGTGACTGTTTATTTACATTAAATTTCTGTTCTGTTATTGAAGAAGCCACCACCTTTCTCGACTCAGCCCTAACCTTTTCCCTTAATCTATCAAAATATTCATCGATCTGATAACAGTGTCCTAGAATGAACTTAAGGTAACTTAACATCTCCATCCCTTTCTAATTGACTTTGACATTTCTCACTTCAGCAATGGTTACAGCTTTCCTGTATGTATCCCTGCCACCACATACGTTTTCCTGGTTTTGTTTGAATTACCGATAACATCTTCCCATGTGGGGAAAGGTCAATAATTCACAATATTGAAGCCTGGATATAGTGAGGTGCAGGTTTTTAGAATCAAAGCTTATATTTGATCATTCACTTTTGAAAAGCAATAAATTGCTACAAGGCCCCTATCTGGCATGTTGGAAGGAAAACTTTTCCATTGTGTGGAGGTCATGGCTGGTGGATGGAGGGGGAGGGAGCTGGTGGAGGGTGATGCCATTAAATTCATGGAGCAAGGGTAGGGCGATACCATTATATTCATGGAGCAGGGGTAGGGCGATACCATTATATTCATGGAGCAGAGGTAGGGTGATGCCATTATATTCATGGAGCAGAGGTAGGGTGATGCCATTATATTCATGGAGCAGAGGTAGGGCGATACCATTATATTCATGGAGCAGAGGTAGGGTGATGCCATTAAATTCATGGAGCAGGGGTAGGGCGATACCATTAAATTCATGGAGCAGGGGTAGGGCGATACCATTATATTCATGGAGCAGGGGTAGGGCGATACCATTATATTCATGGAGCAGAGGTAGGGTGATGCCATTATATTCATGGAGCAGAGGTAGGGTGATGCCATTATATTCATGGAGCAGGGGTAGGACGATACCATTAAATTCATGGAGCAGGGGTAGGGCGATACCATTATATTCATGGAGCAGGGGTAGGGCGATACCATTATATTCATGGAGCAGAGGTAGGGTGATGCCATTATATTCATGGAGCAGAGGTAGGGTGATGCCATTATATTCATGGAGCAGAGGTAGGGTGATGCCATTATATTCATGGAGCAGAGGTAGGG
Source organism: Myxine glutinosa (assembly GCF_964187855.1). NCBI lineage: Eukaryota > Metazoa > Chordata > Myxini > Myxiniformes > Myxinidae > Myxine > Myxine glutinosa. The sequence continues at coordinate 180,529,855 of NC_136266.1, read as the reverse complement.
TGATGCCATTATATTCATGGAGCAGAGGTAGGGTGATGCCATTATATTCATGGAGCAGGGGTAGAGTGATGCCATTAAATTCATGGAGCAGAGGTAGGGTGATGCCATTATATTCATGGAGCAGAGGTAGGGTGATGCCATTATATTCATGGAGCAGAGGTAGGGTGATGCCATTATATTCATGGAGCAGGGGTAGAGTGATGCCATTAAATTCATGGAGCAGAGGTAGGGTGATGCCATTATATTCTTGGAGCAGGGGTAGGGTGATGCCATTATATTCATGGAGCAGAGGTAGGGTGATGCCATTATATTCATGGAGCAGAGGTAGGGTGATGCCATTATATTCATGGAGCAGAGGTAGGGTGATGCCATTATATTCATGGAGCAGAGGTAGGGTGATGCCATTATATTCATGGAGCAGAGGTAGGGTGATGCCATTATATTCTTGGAGCAGAGGTAGGGTGATGCCATTATATTCATGGCGCAGGGGTAGGGTGATGCCATTATATTCATGGAGCAGAGGTAGGGTGATGCCATTATATTCTTGGAGCAGGGGTAGGGTGATGCCATTATATTCATGGAGCACAGGGGTAGGGTGATGCCATTATATTCATGGAGCAGAGGTAGGGTGATGCCATTATATTCATGGAGCAGAGGTAGGGTGATGCCATTATATTCATGGAGCAGAAGTAGGGTGATGCCATTATATTCTTGGAGCAGGGGTAGGGTGATGCCATTATATTCTTGGAGCAGAGGTAGGGTGATGCCATTATATTCATGGAGCAGAAGTAGGGTGATGCCATTATATTCATGGAGCAGAGGTAGGGTGATGCCATTATATTCATGGAGCAGAAGTAGGGTGATGCCATTATATTCATGGAGCAGAGGTAGGGTGATGCCATTATATTCATGGAGCAGGGGTAGGGTGATGCCATTATATTCATGGAGCAGAAGTAGGGTGATGCCATTATATTCATGGAGCAGAGGTAGGGTGATGCCATTATATTCATGGAGCAGAGGTAGGGTGATGCCATTATATTCATGGAGCAGAAGTAGGGTGATGCCATTATATTCATGGAGCAGAAGTAGGGTGATGCCATTATATTCATGGAGCAGAAGTAGGGTGATGCCATTATATTCATGGAGCAGAGGTAGGGTGATGCCATTATATTCATGGAGCAGAGGTAGGGTGATGCCATTATATTCATGGAGCAGAGGTAGGGTGATGCCATTATATTCATGGAGCAGAGGTAGGGTGATGCCATTATATTCATGGAGCAGAGGTAGGGTGATGCCATTATATTCTTGGAGCAGAAGTAGGGTGATGCCATTATATTCATGGAGCAGAGGTAGGGTGATGCCATTATATTCATGGAGCAGAGGTAGGGTGATGCCATTATATTCATGGAGCAGAAGTAGGGTGATGCCATTATATTCTTGGAGCAGGGGTAGGGTGATGCCATTATATTCATGGAGCAGAGGTAGGGTGATGCCATTATATTCATGGAGCAGGGGTAGGGTGATGCCATTATATTCATGGAGCAGAGGTAGGGTGATGCCATTATATTCATGGAGCAGGGGTAGAGTGATGCCATTAAATTCATGGAGCAGAGGTAGGGTGATGCCATTATATTCATGGAGCAGAGGTAGGGTGATGCCATTATATTCTTGGAGCAGGGGTAGGGTGATGCCATTATATTCATGGAGCAGAGGGGTAGGGTGATGCCATTATATTCATGGAGCAGAGGTAGGGTGATGCCATTATATTCATGGAGCAGAGGTAGGGTGATGCCATTATATTCATGGAGCAGAGGTAGGGTGATGCCATTATATTCATGGAGCAGAGGTAGGGTGATGCCATTATATTCATGGAGCAGAGGGGTAGGGTGATGCCATTATATTCATGGAGCAGAGGTAGGGTGATGCCATTATATTAATGGAGCAGAGGTAGGGTGATGCCATTATATTCATGGAGCAGAGGTAGGGTGATGCCATTATATTCATGGCGCAGGGGTAGGGTGATGCCATTATATTCATGGAGCAGAGGTAGGGTGATGCCATTATATTCTTGGAGCAGGGGTAGGGTGATGCCATTATATTCATGGAGCACAGGGGTAGGGTGATGCCATTATATTCATGGAGCAGAGGTAGGGTGATGCCATTATATTCATGGAGCAGAGGTAGGGTGATGCCATTATATTCATGGAGCAGAAGTAGGGTGATGCCATTATATTCTTGGAGCAGGGGTAGGGTGATGCCATTATATTCATGGAGCAGAGGTAGGGTGATGCCATTATATTCATGGAGCAGAAGTAGGGTGATGCCATTATATTCATGGAGCAGAAGTAGGGTGATGCCATTATATTCATGGAGCAGAGGTAGGGTGATGCCATTATATTCATGGAGCAGAGGTAGGGTGATGCCATTATATTCATGGAGCAGAGGTAGGGTGATGCCATTATATTCATGGAGCAGAGGTAGGGTGATGCCATTATATTCTTGGAGCAGAAGTAGGGTGATGCCATTATATTCATGGAGCAGAGGTAGGGTGATGCCATTATATTCATGGAGCAGAGGTAGGGTGATGCCATTATATTCATGGAGCAGAAGTAGGGTGATGCCATTATATTCTTGGAGCAGGGGTAGGGTGATGCCATTATATTCATGGAGCAGAGGTAGGGTGATGCCATTATATTCATGGAGCAGAGGTAGGGTGATGCCATTATATTCATGGAGCAGAAGTAGGGTGATGCCATTATATTCATGGAGCAGAGGTAGGGTGATGCCATTATATTCATGGAGCAGAGGTAGGGTGATGCCATTATATTCATGGAGCAGAGGTAGGGTGATGCCATTATATTCATGGAGCAGAGGTAGGGTGATGCCATTATATTCATGGAGCAGAAGTAGGGTGATGCCATTATATTCATGGAGCAGAAGTAGGGTGATGCCATTATATTCATGGAGCAGAAGTAGGGTGATGCCATTATATTCATGGAGCAGAGGTAGGGTGATGCCATTATATTCATGGAGCAGGGGTAGGGTGATGCCATTATATTCTTGGAGCAGGGGTAGGGTGATGCCATTATATTCATGGAGCAGAGGTAGGGTGATGCCATTATATTCATGGAGCAGAGGTAGGGTGATGCCATTATATTCATGGAGCAGAGGTAGGGTGATGCCATTATATTCATGGAGCAGAGGTAGGGTGATGCCATTATATTCTTGGAGCAGGGGTAGGGTGATGCCATTATATTCTTGGAGCAGGGGTAGGGTGATGCCATTATATTCATGGAGCAGAGGTAGGGTGATGCCATTATATTCATGGAGCAGAGGTAGGGTGATGCCATTATATTCATGGAGCAGAGGTAGGGTGATGCCATTATATTCATGGAGCAGAGGTAGGGTGATGCCATTATATTCTTGGAGCAGGGGTAGGGTGATGCCATTATATTCATGGAGCAGAGGTAGGGTGATGCCATTATATTCATGGAGCAGGGGTAGGGTGATGCCATTATATTCATGGAGCAGAGGTAGGGTGATGCCATTATATTCATGGAGCAGAGGTAGGGTGATGCCATTATATTCATGGAGCAGAAGTAGGGTGATGCCATTATATTCATGGAGCAGAGGTAGGGTGATGCCATTATATTCATGGAGCAGAGGTAGGGTGATGCCATTATATTCATGGAGCAGAGGTAGGGTGATGCCATTATATTCTTCGAGCAGAAGTAGGGTGATGCCATTATATTCATGGAGCAGAGGTAGGGTGATGCCATTATATTCATGGAGCAGAGGTAGGGTGATGCCATTATATTCATGGAGCAGAAGTAGGGTGATGCCATTATATTCATGGAGCAGAGGTAGGGTGATGCCATTATATTCATGGAGCAGAGGTAGGGTGATGCCATTATATTCATGGAGCAGAGGTAGGGTGATGCCATTATATTCATGGAGCAGAGGTAGGGTGATGCCATTATATTCATGGAGCAGAAGTAGGGTGATGCCATTATATTCATGGAGCAGAGGTAGGGTGATGCCATTATATTCTTGGAGCAGAGGTAGGGTGATGCCATTATATTCATGGCGCAGGGGTAGGGTGATGCCATTATATTCATGGAGCAGAGGTAGGGTGATGCCATTATATTCTTGGAGCAGGGGTAGGGTGATGCCATTATATTCATGGAGCACAGGGGTAGGGTGATGCCATTATATTCATGGAGCAGAGGTAGGGTGATGCCATTATATTCATGGAGCAGAGGTAGGGTGATGCCATTATATTCATGGAGCAGAGGTAGGGTGATGCCATTATATTCATGGAGCAGAGGTAGGGTGATGCCATTATATTCATGGAGCAGAGGTAGGGTGATGCCATTATATTCTTGGAGCAGGGGTAGGGTGATGCCATTATATTCATGGAGCAGAGGTAGGGTGATGCCATTATATTCATGGAGCAGGGGTAGGGTGATGCCATTATATTCATGGAGCAGAGGTAGGGTGATGCCATTATATTCATGGAGCAGAAGTAGGGTGATGCCATTATATTCATGGAGCAGAGGTAGGGTGATGCCATTATATTCATGGAGCAGAGGTAGGGTGATGCCATTATATTCTTGGAGCAGGGGTAGGGTGATGCCATTATATTCATGGAGCAGAGGTACGGTGATGCCATTATATTCATGGAGCAGAGGTAGGGTGATGCCATTATATTCTTGGAGCAGGGGTAGGGTGATGCCATTATATTCATGGAGCAGAGGTAGGGTGATGCCATTATATTCATGGAGCAGAAGTAGGGTGATGCCATTATATTCATGGAGCAGAGGTAGGGTGATGCCATTATATTCATGGAGCAGAGGTAGGGTGATGCCATTATATTCATGGAGCAGAGGTAGGGTGATGCCATTATATTCTTCGAGCAGAAGTAGGGTGATGCCATTATATTCATGGAGCAGAGGTAGGGTGATGCCATTATATTCATGGAGCAGAGGTAGGGTGATGCCATTATATTCATGGAGCAGAAGTAGGGTGATGCCATTATATTCTTGGAGCAGGGGTAGGGTGATGCCATTATATTCATGGAGCAGAGGTAGGGTGATGCCATTATATTCATGGAGCAGAGGTAGGGTGATGCCATTATATTCATGGAGCAGAAGTAGGGTGATGCCATTATATTCATGGAGCAGAGGTAGGGTGATGCCATTATATTCATGGAGCAGAGGTAGGGTGATGCCATTATATTCATGGAGCAGAGGTAGGGTGATGCCATTATATTCATGGAGCAGAGGTAGGGTGATGCCATTATATTCATGGAGCAGAAGTAGGGTGATGCCATTATATTCATGGAGCAGAAGTAGGGTGATGCCATTATATTCATGGAGCAGAAGTAGGGTGATGCCATTATATTCATGGAGCAGAGGTAGGGTGATGCCATTATATTCATGGAGCAGGGGTAGGGTGATGCCATTATATTCTTGGAGCAGGGGTAGGGTGATGCCATTATATTGATGGAGCAGAGGTAGGGTGATGCCATTATATTCATGGAGCAGAGGTAGGGTGATGCCATTATATTCATGGAGCAGAGGTAGGGTGATGCCATTATATTCATGGAGCAGAGGTAGGGTGATGCCATTATATTCTTGGAGCAGGGGTAGGGTGATGCCATTATATTCTTGGAGCAGGGGTAGGGTGATGCCATTATATTCATGGAGCAGAGGTAGGGTGATGCCATTATATTCATGGAGCAGAGGTAGGGTGATGCCATTATATTCATGGAGCAGAGGTAGGGTGATGCCATTATATTCATGGAGCAGAGGTAGGGTGATGCCATTATATTCTTGGAGCAGGGGTAGGGTGATGCCATTATATTCATGGAGCAGAGGTAGGGTGATGCCATTATATTCATGGAGCAGAGGTAGGGTGATGCCATTATATTCTTGGAGCAGGGGTAGGGTGATGCCATTATATTCTTGGAGCAGAGGTAGGGTGATGCCATTATATTCATGGAGCAGAGGTAGGGTGATGCCATTATATTCTTGGAGCAGGGGTAGGGTGATGCCATTATATTCTTGGAGCAGAGGTAGGGTGATGCCATTATATTCATGGAGCAGAGGTAGGGTGATGCCATTATATTCTTGGAGCAGGGGTAGGGTGATGCCATTATATTCTTGGAGCAGGGGTAGGGTGATGCCATTATATTCTTGGAGCAGAGGTAGGGTGATGCCATTATATTCTTGGAGCAGAGGTAGGGTGATGCCATTATATTCAGGAAAAGGTTGTGGCTTTACATTTATTCTACAATGCACGTGTTTAATGTGTCTATTGCTAATTGGAATAGTTTTTTTCAGTTGCAAAATGGTTGTGAGATTGATTGTTAAATTTTTCATTTGTCATTAAAACCTTTTCTTTCCATTTATCGTACATAAAACCTGTGCGGCCTGCAAGGAAAAATTTAGCATAGCCATCAGGTCTTGGCTTCAAGGGTGGGCCCAAACCAAAAGTGTGGTTGCGTCCTTTCCAGAGGTTCCAATCCATGTGACAACGTATTATGTATTAATATGCTAAATCTAGACTATAGAGAAATTACACTTCTCCATCTCCTCGATATTTTATGGAAAAAGAAATTCCATTGCTTCATGTTCAAAAAAATTACTTTGCAAAATGCAAAATGGACCATTAATATTCTGGCACCACAGGTCACACTCAAAGATTCAAATGGCATCCTGACAAATCAAATGACCTTGTTGTTTTCATTGTACATTAATTATTATTTTTTGTACTTTGTACTAATTTTTTGTGCGACTTTTTTTTTTTTCATTGTACATTAATTCAGAATGAACCTGATTTATTTACCTGAAGGTTATATACATGTATCAAAAAGCCTCTGTAAGTTATATACATATATCCAAAGTGTTCAGTTCAAATACACCTGCTTCCAAGCAGCCAGCGTGACATCCCAAGGCATAGCCAATTAGTGCCACAATGGATGGCAATCTGCTTGAAAAGATGGGATAAAACCAACACACCTATCCTAGAGACCCATTTTGACTTAACATTATCTTGATTAATGGCTTTTGTGGAGTCATTGACACACCAGGTGGACCATTCATTAATCACTAAGGGGCATTTTTCTGCATGCATGAGCCAAGAATAAGGTTTCCTTGTGGGCCTGGTGATGCCAAGATGAAGGTTCTAGTAATGTTTCGAGCATTGCTTTGTCGATAAGGGTACTATCTTTGAGTGAAGGGGCAATTCAATTCCATTGATAAGCACAAAGGCCACAAATCTGATGTGGGATGAAGGTGATGGCTTCCATTGAATGTCTCTCTAGTTTGTCTTTCAGCCATTCCTTATAAAAGTCGGTCTTCAACAATTATCTCAGGGATTATTTGAATCGTTAGTTTGGGGGCAATTTCTCAGGTGTTGTGATAATGAAGGCCACATTATATAATAAACGCTCTGGGTTCTGGATCCATGATAGTTTCTCACATACCGCATCCTTCGTGCGGAAAAATTTCGACGGAATAGAGTATGGCATTTAAATCACCATTCCATAGGTCTTTCATTTATTTGAGGTCACAATAGTTTTCTCAGGATGATCACATGAGGTAATAGAGTCAAGCAATGCACATTCAATGTGGTTCTCCATTCCGATGCCGATGTCGTTATTGGAATTGTTAGTTTTCTTTACATGTGTCAACCTTTCAACTGTGTTCGTCGCATTGTCACAATGATGGCGTGTGGGTCGATACGTGAAGTCTTAGGATTTCTAGAATGACTTGAGTACAATTAATCACGATGAAGGTAATGTATTTGATGTTTAAAGGGGTAGGAGGTTATTGTATGGAAACAATATGTGTAGCCCAGTGGAAGGCCATGATACTCATTATTGTCCAAGCAGGAATCTTCATTGAGACAGATAAAGTACTCTTTGATGTGGTTCAAACTCATGGAATGTGTCAGATTGCCATGGAATAATTGCTTCACATATCATTGAAGATGACTGCTGGGATTCCATGCATTGATATATATATTTATATATATAGTGTGGTCCAGAAACCCCGGGAACATTTTGGAGAACGATACCTGCAACAAACAACTAAGTTTATTATTGTCCTTTGGTGTAAAACAAAACGTGATTGCTCGTTAAACAGTCTAATCAGTCTAATATACATGAAACAGATCCGTTCAAATGTTCAAACAGCTTTCCTTCATTGTCTATGCCCAACTGTAGCCATGACGAAACACTCTACACACAGTTCTGCATGTTTCAGTCGTTAAGTCAGCAGTCTCATTATGGATGAATTGTTTCAAGTCTCTGAGGGTCGTAGGATTCCTCGCATACACTTTGTGTTTGAGAAAACCACAAATGAAGAAATCACAGGGTGTTAAATCACAAGACCGCGGCAGCCATTCAACCGGACCACGACGGCCAATCCATTTGTCTGTAAAGTTCAAATCAAGGGCCTGGCGTACACTGGCAGCATAATGAGCAGGCGCACCATCATGCATGAACCACATTTGGCCATCATTGAGTGGAAATACATGCTGCTCCAACATTAGAAGGTAATTTGCAGCATTCACATTTTCTTCAAAAAATATTGGTCCAAACATGCCTCCATAAGAAATGCCTGCCCAGACGGACACACTAGCTTGATACTGGACGTTGTGCTGAACAGTAAATTGTGGGTTGTCTACTGCCCATATCACGCTGTTATGTCGATTCACAGAACCAGATAAAGTAAACTTGGATTCATCTGACCACAAGATACTGTTCTGCAAATTATTGTCCATACCCATTAACCCAAGCAATGTCTCACATGCCTCAATGCGCCTCTCAAAATCATCCTCAGATAGTTGGTGAATTAATCTGGGTACCGGTAAGTATGGTTTCGCATTAAGGTTTTTAATTATTCTTCAAATCGATGATCGGCTTATGTTGTTGACGTTTGATAAACAATGAGTTGATAATGGTGTGTTACTGTCCAGTTGTTGTTGAATGACCGCTCTGCTCTCCTCAGTTCGAACAATACGAGGCCTATATGGTGGCTGTTTTGGAAGAATGATGTCGATTTCATCAAACTGCTTCTTTATTCTGCCGATGGTTCTTGTGTTAATTGCGTCGGCAAATCTGGTCAAACCCAGATTCGTCCCGTTGGACTGCCAGATGCTGCTCTAGCAGGGAAAATGGCCTTAAAATGAATGTTGTTGTTGTTGTTGGACTGCCAGATGGTGAAGTGTTATTCATCACTCCAGAGAATGCGTTTCCACTGCTCCAGAGTCCAATGGCGGCGAGCTTTACACCACTCCAGCCAAAGCTTGGTATTGCATATGGTGATCTTAGGCTTGTGTGCAGCTGCTCAGCCATGGAAACCCATTTCATGAAGCTCCTGACGAACAGCTGTCGTGCTGCGTTGCTTCCAGAGGCAGTTTGGAACTCGTTAGTGAGTGTTGCAACCGAGGACAGACGATTTTTACGTGCTTCAGCACTCGGCGGTCCCGTTTTGTGAGCTTGTGTGGCCTACCACTTCAACGCTGACCTGTTGTTGCTCCTAGATGTTTCCACTTCACAATAACAGCACTTACAGTTGACCGGGGAAGCTCTAGCAGTGCAGAAATTTGACAAACTGACTTGTTGAAAAGGTGGCATCCTATGACGGTGCCACGTTGAAAGTCACTGAGCTCTTCAGTACAGCCCATTCTACTGCCAATGTTTGTCTATGGAGATTGCATGGCTGTGTGCTTGATTATATATACCTGTCAGCAATGGGTGTGGCTGAAATAGCCGAATCTACTAATTAGAAGAGGTGTCCACATACTTTTGGTCATTTAGTATATATATACACACACACACACACACACACACACACACACACACACACACTTACACACACACACACACACACACACACACACACACACACAATTTGAATGTGAGGGTATTTCAAAACGTTGTGGACGGTTTCAGACAAAACTTGGCAGATAGGTTGCGTGTGTAACAAGGATGAATTGATTCGATTATGCTGAGGATCCGGACACTATAATTTTAAAGTGATTTTCACCATTGAGAGATGTTGCCAAAAACAATATATATCATGATATTGTAAAAAAAATTGTGGACACGTTATGACAAAACTCTGTGGATGAGTTGGGTAAGTGACAAGATCAAGCCGATTCGATTTTTCGTTCAGGTCCGAATCCAGATCCGGCCTGTCATTGGGATACAAAACATAAACTGTTCAGCCTGGCGGAGGTATGCGTGTGGGTCTAGTTTTGTTTGTTTGAATGCATTTTGGTATGCAGTAATCTTTTTTATCATTTTTCAAAGAGTAAATGCTAATGAAAGAATAGTTGCACAAATTGCGTACATTTATGCAGACAGAAACATGCATCTAAAAACAATGTAGGCGCACTGAAATGTTTGAAGTCAATTTAATATTAAACCAGGGATCAGTCTTAAGAATATGAAAGTCAGTCTGGTTGTGTCCTACGTCGGTTGCAGTTCCACACTTCGCATGGTGTACTGTTGCAATACGTTTGAAACCATAGATGTGGGCCTGGGAGGCATTGGAGTCATCCTCAGCGTGTGTCTCTTGAAGAACAGGAATATCAACATCAAGGTTTTTTTTGTCGTTCTTGATATGTAGTCACATTTTCCTCGTGACATACCTTCCACATTTAATTGGTAGAATCGAAGAGTTTTCCCAAAACTGCAAGACCTTTGTAAGATTGTTGTGCTGCATTTGTTGATGCGATGACATTAGTTAACTCGATGGTATTCATAGAATACTTACCCCACGCAGTTAACTTAGTGCATGCCAACTCTTCTGTTTTTTTTAAGTTTTTTTTTTCTTTGATCCAATATGGCTGCCAGACCACGTGACCAATGACATCATAAATTTACATTCTCCGATATAATTGTTGCATAGATCACACTCAATAAATTTCAAACTGATTAGACCAAGCATTGAACTTGTCAAATTATGACGTCATAATTAAGGGACCAATGACGTCATCATTAACGGCACTTATTCCACATGCAGAGTTCTTTACAATGAGCCACGTTTAAATTTTCTCCACGGAGCGGTTTTGGAGGTATAGAGGTGCAACATTTTTCAGTTTTTCCAAGATCGTGCCTGTACCACGTGACCTATGACGTCATAATTATGACTAAAAAGTTATACAGATGGAGGCGTTCCTATGGAGCAAAATTTCGGGTCAATTGGACCAATGTATTTTAAAAATGCAGATATGTACGCCATACGTACGTACGTACGTAGTACGTACGACACCACACGTATGCAAATAACCGATCGCTTAACACCGCTTTTTGCTTCGCAGGGTAATAACAGGGTGGACCACAGGAAGGTTGTCATCTCCCTCTCCGATTGTCTAATGGGGAAGCTGTACATACATACCATTTTTAAAGTCCGGTGTGTGAGGGTCAGTGTCAGAATTTTACTGCCAACCTCCCAGGCTCGGTGTGGATGCTCGAAGCGGAATGCCACCGAGTCTGGGCGGATGTTCAGGTGTGTTATGTATCAGATCTCTATAGATCTGAAAACTTGGACTGCCCACGAAAAAACAAAGCCTGTGAAAACTTCAGTGTGTTTTGGCTGAAAAACCTGAAAATTAAATTTTTAAAAGTCCATTAAATACACATTAGCTTGTTTGGGTCAACTAGTACACCTGCACACTGCGGGAGCTGCAGGAAGGGTCATTCGTCTTTGGGGTATGTAGATTACAGTCTATCGAAGGTCGGATCTTTTTTTTTTTTTTTTTTTTTTTTTGTATACAGAATCGAGGCTCGTGAAAGAGCTAACATTTATCACAAAAAAAAAAAAACCACACACGAAGTATATATTAATAAGGGTAGCGGTAGACAAGATGGGGAGAGAAGGGGAAGATATCTCAAGAACATTGGGTGTGTGTTCATTTACCAAGTTTGTTGTGGAGAGATCGCCAAGTGGTTTAAGCATTCGAGCAAGCACTCCATTCAAAACCGTTAAGGAACTGCTGGCTTGGCAAGCGCTAGCTAGCTGCTTGGTAAGTGAGCACAACCCGAGTTTCTCCCTTTCAGTTTCGTATGAAACGGCAGGAGCGAGTTTCAAAAGTTCGCTACGAAAAATGCCACGGTAGCAGCAGAAAGGGCTATGTTATTAACCCAACATTTGTGGGTTATATAGAGTACAGTAGATCTTCGCTCAGTTCTGTAAGTAAACCTTACTTCACGGATGTGGGGATTCCTCAAAATTTCTTCATTTAGTGTTATAAAGAGCATTAGCGACTGTTTAAAAAGCTAAGCATACGTGTTTGTGGTTTATAATAATTTTACTTCCTATAGAGGTTGTTGCTCACACGGAAACGCCATTATAACTACAAGTTTTGAAATACCAACTTCTGTCCTGGAAGTCCTTGGTGTCCTTGTGCTTTATACTTCCCCTCCCCCCCCCCCCCCCCTTCCCATGCCTCCTCCTCCCGGGCCCTCTCCCTTCCACACATCTCCCTGCTCTCGGATGTTGTGTTTGTGTGCTTCCCCTTTTCTCCTCATCTTGTCTTCCGCTCCCTCTTTTTGTGTATTTTGTTTGTCTGGTCGATTTGTTTGTGAACTAAATGTTAGCTCTTTCACGAGCCTCGATTCAGTATACAAAAAAAAAAGAAAAAAGTGCCCGACTGCAAAGCCGCAATGAGCTGGCGAAGCCAAAGCCTCTTGCCACTATTTTACCCATCACTATGGCATCAGTAGGTTAGGTAGTTGGTAGTAGGTAGGTGTAGTAGGTGTAATGGAAATCAGATCCACAACATTGTCCTGTAGGTAGGTTTAATGACAATTTGATCTCTGGCAATATCCTGTAGAAATACAATCATGCAATATATATCAGGATCATGGAATCATAAAGAAAGTTCAGTAATATCAATCAATGCAAGCAAGCCTAGATTATCTACATATACGCACCATCCAAGTCTACATGTCTTAGAATTAATTGTCACAGGAGTGTGCCAGAGCAGCAGTCATCCGAGTTCTTGTAGACGCCTCTCAGTGGTTAGAGAGAGCATCACACCTGGGTTCAACTTAGATACATTTTCATTACATTCTCCCCGCCGTTAGAACTACACTTCCGCTAGGCAGGAATCAAGCACGCAGCAGCATTAGTAGAGTAGCGATGTCAGTCCATGTCAGTCGGTACATCCGTAGCGATCAGGGCTGCAAATTTCCCTGCCCGCACGGGTCTGGAAACTACCGGGTACTACATCCCCAAGCCCGCAGTCCCCCGCATCAGAGTAGCCCCCTGAGGCAGGCGACGGAGGGGGCACCACAGTGCCTACAGGCAGGGGTGTATTTTGCGATGGGCGGGACAGCAGATGTTCCATAGGCAGAGCCACGGAAGAGTCCATAGACTCGTAAATTGGTTCGTCGATGTCCTTGCAAGGGTCGATGGCCCCGCAAGGGGCCAGGTGGCGTACGGAGACAGTGGACTCACGTCCATCAGCCATCAACACGCGAGCATGCTCAGGATTAGCCTGGAGTACCTGCACCTTATCCACTAGTGGATCATACTTGCTCGTGCGAACCGCACGTTTGAGGTAGGCCGGCCCGGGCTCAGCGAGCCAGCTAGGTAAAGATCGGATACCCCCCGAGCTCCTCGGGTGATGAAACATCCGTTCGTGAGGAGTCTGGTTGGTGGCCGTACATAGTAAAGCCCTGATTGAGTTCAGCGCCGCAGGTAACGGCCAAGCCCATTTATCTAGGCCCCGGCCGAGGGACCTAAGGCTTAGCGTGACGGCCCTCCATATAATCCCATTGAAGCGTTCGACCTGCCCATTCGCCTGTGGTCTACACGGGGTGGTATAGCTAGAAGTGACATTATGCTGAAATAAGAAGCTCCTCACTTCCTGGGACAGGAACACCGCACCTCGATCGGTATGCACATAGGCCGGATTCCCCAACATAGAAAACAAGTTCTGCAGACACCGTATAACTGTGGCGGCCGTCATATCTGCGCACGTGAAAGCAAAAGGGAATCGCGAGTACTCATCAACGATAGTGAGCAGATAACGAGAGTTACCCGACGCCGGCAGCGGCCCTTTGAAATCCATTGCCAATCTCTCCCACGGCCTAGTAGCCCTGACCAGCGTCCCCATGGGAGGGTTGTAAAAACGCGGTTTGAGTTCCGCACATATAGCACAGTCGCGACAGACCTGGCGAATGTCCTCAACCGAGTATGGCAGATTACGACAACGCACAAAATGAGCGAAACGCGTCACCCCAGGATGACACAGAGTGTCGTGCAAAGAGTGCAGACCCTCCAAAGATATGAGGCCCGCACACGTTGCCGGCCGCGATAAAGCGTCGGCAACCAGGTTATCCCTCCCCGGGCGATATTTGATGGTATAGCAGAAATCGGCGAGTTCGATGCGCCAGCGAGTGATTTTCTCATTCTTAATGCGTTGAGAATGCAGGGTGTCGTACATAAACGCAACGCTCTGTTGGTCCGTGATGATTTGGAAGCAACGTCCGAGCAAGTAGGGACGCCAACGGCGAATCGATTTGACGATTGCGTACGCTTCCTTTTCGACAGACGAATGTCTCCGCTCAGCGGAGGTGAGAGTTCACGAAAAGAAAGCCACAGGGCGCCCCCCCCTGGGAGAGAGTCGCAGCTATCGCATGATCTGAGGCATCACTTTCCAAAACGAAAGATTTGTTATCGTCAATCGTCGCCACAGCGGCCTCAGCGATGTCGGACTTAAGGCCATGAAAAGCAGCCTTGGCATCAAGGCTCATGGGGAACGCTTCGCAGTCCACAAGTTGGCGGAGTTTCGCAGAGAAATTTTGCACCCACTTAGAATAATGGGCGAACAGTCCGAGAGCACGCTTCAGCGAAGCTCGATCACAGGGCGGGGCCATGTCGAGCAAGGGTCGCAGACGCTCCTTATCCGGAGCAACAGAGCCGTGGGTCACGGTGTACCCCAGAAGATCTATCGTGCACACGGAGTAACGACACTTAGCCTCATTCATGGTTAAGCGATACCGCTGCGCGACCTCGACGAAGCGCTTCAGATTTGCATCATGATGCTCCTGGTCATGCCCGCAAACCGTAAGATTGTCCAGATATACAAAGATGTCGGTCAAGTTCTCCTTCGCGATGAGGTCGTCCATAGCCCTCTGAAAACACGCGATCCCGTTCGTGACCCCAAAAGGTAGCCGGGTGAACTGGTATAAACTTTGACCCGATTCAAACGCGGTATAGATACGGTCGGCCTCGGAGATAGGGATTTGATGATATGCACTATGCAGATCGAGAGTGCTGTAGACCGAGTACTGGGCCACCTGTCGAACCAGAGAGTCTATCCCCGGAAGGGGGTAGGCGTCCAGCTGTGTAAATCGATTAATTGTTTGCGAATAGTCGATTACCATGCGTTTGCGATGCGCTTCACTTCGTACCACCAGGACCTGGGCCCACCATGGCGACCGACTAGGTTCTATGATACCTTCCTTTAAGAGCTGGGCCGTTTCTTCCGCAATGAATTGCGCGTCAGCTCGTAAGTAGCGTCGCGATTTAACCGCTACAGGTGTGCAGTCCGTGGTCATATTGGGGAACAGCGACAGCGGCTCAATTTCCATCCCTGCAAGAGCGCACACAGCAAGCGTGACAACAACAACACAACATGCATTTTAAGGCCATGTTCCCTGCTAGAGCGGGGGTTAGCCTTGCGGTCCCCATGACAATCTTCTCCATTTTGCCCTATTTTCTGCATCTCTCCTTGTTAACCCCCTTGCCCGCATTTCTTCTTCCACCATCTTTAGCCAAGTCTTTCTCGGTCTTCCCCGTCCTCTACTTCCTTCTACATTAACTTCCATCACTCTTCTCAACCAGTCACTTTCATCCTTCCTCAATACATGACCAAACCATCTCAACCTGTTCCTCTTCACAGCATCAATCACAGGCAATATTCCCATCATCTTTCGCAATTCATCATTTGTCTTCCTCTCTCTCAACGATACTCCGCACATCCATCGAACCATTCGCATTTCCACCCTTTCCAGCCTTCGTTGCTGCTCTACGTTCATTACCCATGTCTCGCTCCCATAAATCATAACACTTCTCACACATGCAGCATACACCTTTCCCTTCAGCTTCAGCGACACTCTCCTCCTCATCAGCACGCCACTCAGTTCCCGAAACTTCTTCCATGCACATCTCACTCGAGCGACCGTTGCCGAGTCTGATCCACCTTCTCCATTCAGCATGTCTCCGAGGTAGCAAAATGTTTTCACACCTTCCAGCTTCACGCCGTCTCCAAGATCCAACTCAACATTTCCTCCATCTGCAGCTCCCTCTGTGCACACCTTACATTTGAATGTAGCTGCCACACTGGTTAATGACCCTCTCAGACCACTACATTTTTGATGAACCCACTCAGCACACATTGTACATTGAATGGAGTTCACTCCGACACCCTTCCTGCACACAGCACACGGCCACTTCCCAGTTCTTTCCACCTCACCACATGCTTTACCACTTGCCATCACCTTTGTCTTTCCGATATTCACCTTCAGACCTTTTGTCTCCATACATTCCTTCCACTTGTTCATCTTTTCCTTCAGTCCATCCATACTTTCCGCAATCAACACCAGATCATCTGCATACAACAACTCCCACGGTAAACCCTCCTTTACGGTCTGAGCCAGCACCTCCATCACAGCTACAAATAGTAGTGGACTTAGTACCGACCCCTGATGCACTCCCACCTTCACCTCAAACTCACCACTGTTCCCGTCCTTCGTCCTTACAGCTGTGCGTGCTCTTTTGTACATTGCCATCACTACTCTGATCAACCATTCCTCCACTCATAACTTCCTCAATGCCCATGTCAATACTTTGCGTGGAACCCTATCGAATGCTTTCTCCAGATCAACAAACCCAAAAAACAACTTCTTCCTCTTATCCATGTACTTCTCCTGCAACTGCCTCACAATGAAAAGTGCATCTGTCGTTCCTCTTCCTGGCATAAATCCAAACTGCATTTCGTTGATCTTCACTTTCTTCCTTATCCTCCTCTCCAACACCCTTTCCAATACCTTCATTCCATGCTCCAATAACTTTATCGCTCGGTACGAGCCACACTCCAGAGGGTCACCTTTCCCCTTGTATAGAGGGATGAGGGTACTCAGTTCCCAAGCCACTGGAATGCGGCCTTCTTTCACCACCAGATTACAGATCTCTGTCATTCTCTTCACACCCCAACTTCCTGCTGCCTTCAACATATCTCCCACAACTCCCGTCGGCCCTCCCGCTTTTCCACTCTTCATTGCTTTTATCGCTTCCTCAACTTCCTTCTCAGTTATCTTCTCTGCCGGTCCTAAAACTGGGTTACTCTCTATGTTGCCATCCCATTCATTCTCTGTATTCAACAGCATTTCCATATATCTTTTCCATCTTCCTTTAATTCCATCTGGGTCGACAACGATTTGTCCCACTTCATCCTTCAAGCAACTCACCCCCATCACATCACACCTCTCTTTCGCTATCTGCTTTGCAATCCTGAATACTGCTTTCTGACCCTCGTCCGAATCCAAGCATTTCCGAACATTTTCCTACATGCCTCCTGCGCCTTTGCTACCTCTTTCTTTGCAGCCTTCCTGGCTGCCTTATAACTTTCATGCTCTGCTGTTTCTGCTCCCGTACCCTTCGCCTTCTGCCACTCTTTGAACTTCTTCCTCTTCTCGTCAATCCTCTTTCCAACCTCAACATCCCACCACCATGTTTCCGAGTGCCTCGGTGGTCCTTTTGTCCATCCACATACCTCACCAACGGCTCCCAACAGACTAGCTTTCATTGACATCCAACCACTTTCAAGCTCAACCACATCATCCTCAACCCTACTCAGCCTCTTTTAATGCCTCCCTTACTGTCACCTCTTTCAACCTCCACACCTTCATTCTCGGTTGGTACTTCACCCGCCGAGCTCTCCTCGCACCTTTCACCCTTATGTCGCAGACAACCAAGTGGTGCTGTGAAACAGCCTCCTCCCCCGGGATCACCTTTGTGTCCCGGAGGTGCCCCCTATCTCGCCGACGCACCATCAGGTAGTCAACGGTTGTCGTCGACCCACCTGACGTGTATGTAACAAGCTTATTGTCCTCTTTCTGGAACTGAGTATTACAAATCAACAAATCAGCTCCATCAGCAAACTCCAAAATCCTTTCGCCTTCTCCATTTCTCACACCATATCTGTAACCCCCATGAACTCCCTCAAAACCATCCATACTCCTTCCCACATGTCCATTCAGGTCTCCTCCCACCACAACAACTTCCTCATCTTTCACGTTTTCCATCAGCTGCTCTATCGCACACCAGAATTTGTCCTTCTCTTCATCGCTTCGACCAACCTGCGGAGCATATCCCGAGATGACGTTCACCAAGAGCTTTCCAATCATCATTTTCACCATCATCAACCTATCAGTCACTCTAGTCACACTCACCACACTGTCTACAAACTCCTCAGAAAACAGGACACCAACACCATTCATGCCCTCCGGGCACCCTTGCCACACAAACTTGTATTTCTGTCCCTGCCTACCCTTCACCATTCTCACACCACTTCCCTTCCATCTCGTCTCTTGCACACAACATATGTCCACTCTTCTTCTGACCAATACTTCCACCACTTCTCCTGATCTCCCTGTCATTGTCCCCACATTCCATGTCCCAAACCTCAGAAACCGATCTCCACTTTGGGCTGCACCCTGCCCATATGTACTTGTGATTGTCATGGTTCTCTTTTTTGAGGCAATGTTTTTATGGCCGGATGCCCTTCCTGACGCCAACCCTCTTAGTCGTCTCTTACGACACGCAGGGATACGGTGTACCTATTCTGACCAGGGTACACACTGGGAAACGTTTAAAACATGTAAATTCTGGGGGGGGGGGGGGGGGGGGCGTCAGCATCACGGCTGCGGTTTAAACATATTCCAACAATATCCAAACAGAACGATGAAAAAACAATCCGGGAAAAGTCTCCAAGCGAGAACGTGGATTTGAGAAAGAAGGAGCAGAGGCGGAAGAAAACGAGATACAGGGGGCGGGGCACAAGCCGAGACGAGGAGGAGAGCGAACAAGCACGTGTCCGGGAGGAGAGAAAGAATCAATATATAATTATTTGTCTAGGGAGGTGAGGTGAGGGGGAGAAAACAAAATAAAAGAAACAAGCAATACAGCGAAGGAAATAACCCAAACCGACAAAACACCGACTGGGGGAGGGAAGCCCCAAGTCACCAGGCCGCGCACGAGGTACGACTCAGAAAACGATTAACTACACACAAGTTTGCACGAACCACAAACCAACACCAACTAGAAACACACAATAACACGTACACAGCAAAATAACCAGTGGAAATTTGACAAAGACAAGAATGGGAAAACACTCAAACTTCGATGCCGTGGAGAGCTCGAAGCACGCCTCACTCGCCCGAGGAACCGGAAGTGAACCGGGAGTTCCGGAACCGGAAGCAAGCGTGACAGGGCCACCAAATTCCATTTCAACCATCCATGTCGCTTAAGAAAATCATGTCCTAGCAAAACATCTGCACATAATGCTGGTAAGACCATGAGATGCACATCTGGAAATATTCGTCCCTTTATCACAAGCTTCAATCGACAATCCCCTTTTGTGCTGAGCCTAAGACCTTGAGAGGCCATAAAGATCCGACGTCTTGTCCCAATAATCGGCCATCCATGTTTTTGCACCAGTCGATAATCAACATAACTATCAGTAGACCCTGCATCGATTAAAGCTCCAACAAAAATTCCCTCGATCATAAGAGGGATAATAGCCCGAGCCAGGCCAGGTGGTCCTGCAGGTATCGAGCCATCCAGGCGAGACGATCACGCCTCGCGTGTGGATCCAACGCCAGCTAAAGTTTTCCATGCCGCAGTAGCTTGTAGTTCGTACGTGCAGCCTCCGGAGGTCGCTCGTGTCACGAGCGGAGTTTCAGAGCCAGCTAGAGTTTTCCGCGCCGAAGCAGGAGCTTGTAGTTCGTACGAGCAGTCTTCGGATGGCGCTCGTGTCACGCGCGGAGTTTCAAAGCCAACATGAGACGTTCGGATGCCGGCCAAGGACGGTCGCACCGCGTTCTGTCGTGTTTGCGCCACTTGGTTTGACGGCGCGATGAATCCCACCAAGGTCAAGCGAGCAGCCAGGGGCCCACGAGGAGGTGTGATTCTCATCAAAGTCGAGAGGGGCGCCCCGCTCTTTGCTCGGCCCACTGGCTCGGCGATAAGCACATTCATTGTCGAGCGAGTTTGTTTGCCCCGTGTCGCCTTTCGGCAAACCTTTGCAAAATGGCCTGGTTTTGTGCACAAATGACATATCGCATCACGAGCCGGGCACACAGACCTGGGATGTTGTCGATTCCCGCAAAAATAGCACGTAGCGTTACGTCCAGGCTTTGGTCCGGCAGCTGCTGCGGCCGTCAAGCCCGGTTCAGGGTCCTCCTCGGGAGCGGCCGGAGATTCCGGCAGAGATGCCGTGGCTGCATCCGCGTCCTCGGCGGTAGCTCTCTCCGGTCGAGCTTGTCGAGATGTCCCCGCAGTGACATATGGGTGTTCATACGCGTCGGTTTGTACCCGTGCTTGGGTGTAGACGTGAGCTAGCCGTAGAGCTTCTGCGAGCATCAAGTCGGCTTCTTCAAGAAGTCTTTGTCTGACAATTGAGGAGCTGAGTCCTGAGATGAAAGAATCGCGTACAAGATCATCGCAAACTTGTTCATGTGTACGTACCGCCGGCGCACTGTCAGTCAGCAGACGCCGTAGCTCTTGAGCGAAATGATCCAGGGTCTCCGTGGGCTGTTGTTTCCGTATGGCGAGCAGGTGCCGGGCATAAACCGCGCTTCGTTTCTTGATGTAAATTCGCTTTAGCTCTGTCACCGCGGCATCGAATGTCACGCACTGTTCGATAGCCCGGTAAATGTTATGATGCACTTTTGTCTGTAGCACCTCTAATTTCGTTTCATCAGTGACAGCGGTTTCCTTGGCCTTGAATTGATTGTCTAAGGTCTTCAGCCAATGTGTCAGTTCCGCTCCCGCGTCCGCTGCTTGTGGGTCGGCTGCGAATTGCAGCACCTGAATCATCCTGTGTCCCGCCATGTCGCCCACGTTCGCCTCTTGTTCTCGATTGGACAGCAAGACAAATTGTCATTAATTGCAATGGAAATCAGATCCACAACATTGTCCTGTAGGTAGGTTTAATGACAATTTGATCTCTGGCAATATCCTGCAGAATACAATCATGCAATATATATCAGGATCATGGAATCATAAAGAAAGTTCAGTAATATCAATCAATGCAAGCAAGCCTAGATTATCTACGTATACGCACCATCCGAGTCTACATGTCTTAGAATTAATTGTCACAGGAGTGTGCCAGAGCAGCAGTCGTCCGAGTTCTTATAGACGCCTCTCAGTGGTTAGAGAGAGCATCACACCTGGGTTCAACTTAGATACATTTTCATTACAGTAGGTACTGTACCGAGTTCAAAATGACACCATTTGCATTCTGGATGAGATTAAAATTTATCAAATTTCCTTCTTGATTAATTCGGTGAATTCCGTCTCAACTTCGGATATTTCCGGCCGTGAAAAACTATCCCCTACAGCCGCGAGATTTCTAATAAATAATTCTTCGGCAATTTTAGAATATTTGACGCCGTTTTCAGCCTCCGGAACGCGGTAATAAGCTTTTTTGAAATATTTTTTCAAATGCTCGAATCTCATTTGTTCTGGTGTTTGGTGACGATTTTCGTTGAAGATAACGAGGTTTGTCTTAACGTATTTTAATTACAAATTAGAGGTGCATTAGATTGTGAATCTAACAAAGATGGGTGAAACAAACTCCTATTGAACTTTTTCGCAATTGTTTTATGCATTCAAATGCTCGAATCTCATTGGTTCCGGTGTTTGGTGACGATTTTCGTTGAAGATAACGAGGTTGGTCTTAATGTATTTGAATTACAAATTAGAGGTGCATAAGAATGTGAATCAAAAAAATACGGGTGAAACAAACTCCTATTGAACTTTTTCAATTTGTTATGCATACTTCCGCATACGCAAGATGGCGGCCTCCATTGAGCGATTTGGTGCGTCTAAGCTTCGAAATTCTCAAGGGATCCAGCAAAATCTGGCTTTTCAATATAATACGTACGCGTTCATTCACAACACCGGCTTCGCCGGCTATAAGCTATTCATACACGTTATCACTGCAGGAAAAACACCTTGGGGAAGTGGGACATTATTAGTATTAATATTGTTTTGTCATAACATTAACAATATGCGATTATCATTAATTTTGTTATTCAAAGCGTCTTTGGAAAAACGTCACGATAAATCTTCTTCTTTGGACAAACGCCACGATAAAGCTAACTTAATACGGCTATACACCTCAACACGCAACACCATTGACGGCAATGGCGGGAAATCCCGCTCAGGGGAGAAAGCCCCCTTGGGGAGGGGGGGAAATGAATGCGCTTCAACCTTCATTATGTAACCCTTGGTCATCCTGTTAAGTTTGGTTGAGATTGGATAAGTAAGGACGGAATGTATTGGCGTCAAAAATTCATCAGACAGACGGACAGACACAAATGGCGTATTTTAGTATGATTCCACCAAAATTGTGGTATTTTAGTGTAACTTGTAACACCCCCTCTCACAGTGAGTGGTGCTACACGATACACCTTTACATAGACGCAAATGGGGTCATCCGCCAACCCTGAACCCCCAGGACTATACATTTTTTATTTATCCACCCAATACCTTCCTGTAGACACCACAAACACAACCACGACTTTTAAACTCATTTTGTCCAGAATCCAAATCCTGCACAACTAATTAACATTATTTCTACAGCAAACTCTTGAAGGATGTAACAAGAGGAGAAGACCTGTCGGTAATCAACGGACGGAGTTTGTTGAGAATTTCACGATCAAAGTTGTTTTCAATACCTCTTCATTAACGGTATGGACCTCAAACATCCGGGGCCTTCGTTCAAACTGAACTGATCTCTCCATACAGGTTGCTTCTGTCAAACCAGACGTGATCTGCTTAACAGAAACTTTCCTCCTTTATGATGTCTCTGATTCCTTAGTATCTCTCCTGGGCTACTCCCTCCTCCGGTATGATAGACCTGAGCCTCATCCTGGAGGTGGGGTTGCTATCTTTATCAAAAACTCTCTTCCTCACTCGCCCTGCACTGCACTCTCTCCACCTCACCCCCAGGAATACCTCTGGCTACGGCTTCCCCTTCGCTCCCACCTCTTGTTCATATGTGTGTTGTACCGTCCACTAAACAGTGATGACTCCATCTACATCTCGCTGTCTGATAATATGGACCAACTTCTATCTACTCATCCCAACTCTCTCTTCCTCATATGTGGTGATTTCAACTGTCATCATGCCAGTTGGCTGGGTGTGGGTACCTCTCTCACCAGCCATGGCTCCTCAGCAAAGGACTTCTGCGACTCACTGGGACTGACACAATCTGTCAATTTCCCGACCCGGATCTCAGTCAACGGAACATCTTCTCTTCTGGACTTGGTTATGACTAACTTCCCTGAAAATGTCTGCTGCTCTTCTTCTGCTCCAATCGGATCATCTGATCATGTCCTTGTTAAAGTGGACATCTCTCTGACCATCCTCGGGGAGCCTGCTCAGCGTCGACGAGTCTGGCATTTCACTCAGGCCAACTGGCACGGTCTTCAAGCAGCCATCAATCATCTGGACTGGTCTCCCATCTCTACCACCTCTGACATCAACTCATCCTGGGAATTCTTCCAAAGTAAATTGCTCTCTCTCATGCACAGATTTATCCCATCTCGTCTTCAGTTGTCATACCCTTCCTCCCGTCCATGGTACACGGATTCTTGTGGTGAGGCTGTTGCCCAGAAACAACTTGCCTTCGTCTCCTGGAAAGCAAATCCAACGGAAGGAAATCTCATTTCCTTTCACAAAGCCCGAAACAAGTGTGTGTCCACCCTCAGGAGAGCCAGGAAACAATATCTCTCCGTTCTCAAGACCGAACTCTCTTATCTGTCTCCCTCTTCCAAATCCTGGTGGCGTCTGGTCAAATCCGTTTCTGGTGTTTGTTCCCCCTCCATCCCCTCCCTTACCTCAAACGGCTACACAGCTGACTCCGCACGTGAAAAAGCTGAATGCCTCAACTCTGTGTTTGCCTCTAAATCTTGTGTCCCAAACCCATCCCTCTCTGTACCCACCATACCCAGTTGTACCCTGCTGCTCCTGGACTCCGTGTCCTTTCCTCCTGACAAGGTGGAAAAGTTTCTGTCAACCCTCGACTCTGATTCTGCAACTGGACCCGACGGCATCAGCCCACGGGTCCAAAAATCCTGCTCTGCCGCTCTATCTCACCCTCTCTCTGTTCTCTTCACCCTCTCTTTTGCTCAAGGTCAACTGCCATCTGCTTGGAAATCAGCCAACATCACCGCTTTGCACAAAAAAGGTGCAAAAACAGATCCTAGCAACTACAGACCAATCAGCCTTCTCCCAATTATCAGCAAAGTCATGGAATCCATCATTGCTTCGGATATGAAATCTTTCCTCTTCTCCAATGGCTTGATCTCTGATCATCAATTTGGTTTCAGACCAGGTCACTCTACTCTGGACATGCTGCTTCTGCTGTCTCAACAATGGATGGAGGTCCTCAATGCCAAACAGGAAATTAGAGCTGTCTCCCTCGACATATCACGTGCCTTCGACACGGTCTGGCACCCCGCTCTGCTCACCAAACTCTCCTCCTTTGGTATCCATGGAAATCTCCACGCATGGCTGGCGGACTTCCTCTCTAGTCGTCGTCAACGTGTGGCCCTGAATGGGTTTCTCTCATCTCCTCTTCCTGTTCAGGCTGGAGTTCCCCAAGGCAGTGTTCTGGGCCCCGTGCTTTTTCTGGTCTTCATCAATGATCTCTCTGACTCTCTTGAAAATCCTCTCTATCTCTTTGCTGATGACTCCACTCTCTGCCGCTCCAGTCCTCTTCCCTCAGATCGGCAGTCTGCAGCCTCCTCACTCTCTGAAGACTTGGACAAAATCACAGACTGGTCAAACAAGTGGAACATGTCTTTCAATCCTGACAAATCTCACACTCTTACTATGTGTCTCCGAAAAGATCGACTGGACAACCCTCCCATCTACTTTCTCAACAATCCTCTCCAAGAAGTTCTGTCGCTCAAGCTTTTGGGTCTCACAATCTGCCATGATCTTTCTTGGGAAAACCACATTTCCAAGCTGGCCTCCAAAGCCAGTCGCCGACTGGGCATCCTCCGTCGTGCGAAGTCCTTCCTCGGCACACCTGAGCTCCTCACCACATACAAGGCTTTCATCCGCAGCTTAATGGAATACTGTTCTCCCCTATGGGCCGGTGCTCCTGCCTCACACCTAGCTCGGCTTCACGCTGTTGAAACCAAAGCTTTCAGAATTATTGGAATCTCCCGCGATGAAGCTATCTCTGAGGGCCTTTCACTCACTCACCGCAGGCAGGTAGGTGGTCTTTCTGTCTTCTACCGGCTCCTCTCCGGCCTTGCACCCCCAGCTCTCTCTGTGCTCTGTCCCCCAAATATTCCTACAGGTCGCACAAGATCTGCCAGCAACCCTCTGATGGTTAAACTGCCGAAATCTCGGCTCTCTGCTCACCTTCACTCTTTCATTCCTCTTTTCTCCCGCCTCTGGAACAAACTCCCTCACTCCCTTCAATCCCACTCCTCCCTCCAGGTCTTTAAAACAGCTGTTCACCACCATCTCTTATCTTCCCCCATCCAAAACCTTGATCTTTTCTACCCCCGCTAATTCACCCCAGATCCACCTTGTTTGAAATTCCAACTTCTTTCCTGGAAGTCCTGGCAGTGTCCATATGTTTTATACCTCTCCCACCGCCCCCTTCCCATGACCCCCCGCCCCCAATGCCCTCGCCCTCTCTCAGATCTCTCGATGTCTCCATGTCTCTCGGTCCCTGCTCTCAAATGTTGTGTTTGTGTCCTTCCCCCTCTCTCCCCATCTTGTCTACCGCTCCCGATGTTATATGTTTTATGTGTCGGTTTGTCTTTCTGTGTGATTAATGTTCGCTCTTTCACGAGCCTCGATCTTGTATACAAAAAAAACAACAAAAAAAAACAAAAAAAAACATTTGCACAAACAGTGCTGATGCCTTGAAGCCGCACCATGTTTTCTGTTTGCAGAGTTCAAAATTGTTTTATGCTGATTGTAAACTTGGATGTTCTTTTAACTTCATACCACCCTGTGGCTTTTCGGTTTTTTATGGCAGGCAGTGGATTTTCCAGTGGGAAGCCAAGCCACATTGCTCTGTCAGCTTTGTACTCTTTTTCCTTATTTCACCATAAACCCGCCTGGGAAGTGTCAGCGGTGTCCCAGTGTGCCCAGGCCATCTAATAGTTTCAGCTTTTCATAGCTCGGGAATTTGCTATTTTCATTATTAATTTGTACTTCACTTTATTGTTTACTTTTGGGGTTTTTTGACACAATAAATGTTTTTTTTTTCTTTTCATGGCAAATAAACCACTGCCACCTTTGAGCTTTTCCAGTATCATGCAATCATAAACAGTCTTCCTTTTGCGGTTCATGCCTCATGATTGTTTTTATTTTATTTTTCTTCATTCTGAGAAGTTTGTTTTTAGCTCACCTGGAACGAAGTTCTGGGGAGCTTATGTGATGGCGCGTCGTCCGTCCATCAGTCCGTCCATCTGTCCATCCGTAAACAGTTGAAACTTCTTCTCCGAAACCGCTGATGGGATTGCCACCAAATTTGGCCCAAATGATATTTGTTGTGTTGTGACTAAAGGTTGTTCACGGCAATTAAAAAAAATCTGCCTCTTTAGGGGTCTACGTGGGGGTCAAAGTGGATCCAGGTTTGACCCCCCAAAATAGATATTTGCTTTCTCCTCTGAAACTACACACACTATTTCGATGAAACTTCACCACAACCTTCATCACCCGTGCTGTATCAAAGTTTGTTCACGGCATTAAAAAAATCTTCCTCTTTGGTAGTCTTTGGTAGATTTGGTAGATTGCCCCCCAAAATAGGTATGTGCTTTCTTCTCGGAAACTCCACATGCAATTCTGATGAAACATGACCACAACCTTAATCACCTGTATTGTACCAAAGTTTGTTCCTGGCATTTAAAAAATCGAGGTCTAAGGTGGTCCATGGGGCTTGCTTGCCATGGCTTGCCCCCCAAAATAGGTATTTTTTTGTTTTTTGTTTAAAGTCTTATGATTATATTAGTATGATTCTACATGCTGTTGCTGCCCTGTCTTCTATAAACCATTGAAATTGGTTTAAAATACCTTTCGTCAGTGCAGTATACTGTTTATTCGACCAGGTGAGCACCAGGGGTATGGTGTTGCCCCTGTGTTTCTTTATACACATTCTCCTTCTGTTTTGGACATGACTATACATATATATATATATATACACTACATGGCCAAAAGTATGCGGACACCCATTATAATTAGTGGATTCAGCTGTTTCAGCCACATTTATTGCTGACAGGTATATATAATAAAGCACACAACCATACAATCTCCAAAGACAAACATTGGCAATAGAATGGGCCGTACTGAAGTGCTCAGTGACTTTCAACGTGGCACCGTCATCGGATGCCACCTTTCCAACAAGTCAGTTCGTCAAATTTCTGCCCTGCTAGAGCTGCCCCGGTCAACTGTAAGTGCTATTATTATGAAGTGGAAATGTCAAGGAGCAACAGCAGCTCAGTCATGAGGTGGTAGGCCACACAAGCTCACAGAAAGGGACCGCCGAGTGCTGAAGCGCGTAGTGTGTAAAAATCGTCTGTCCTCGGTTGCAACACTCACCACCGAGTTCCAAACTGCCTCTGGAAGCAACATCAGCACAACAACTGTTCGTCGGGAACTTCATGAAATGGGTTTACATGGCCGAGCAGCCACACACAAGCCTAAGACCACCATGTGCAATGTAAACTGGCGTGCACAGAGCCCTGACCTCAACCCCATCGAACACCTTTGGGATGAATTGGAACGCCGACTGCGAGCCAGGCCTATTCGTCCAAAATCAGTGCCCGACCTCACGAATGCTCTTGTGGCTGAATGGAAGCAAATCCTCGCAGTAATGTTCCAACATTTAGTGGAAGCCTTCCTAGAAGAGCGGAGGGTGTTTTAGAAGCAAAGGGGGGGAACAACTCCATGTTAATGTCCATGATTTTGTAATGAGATGTCGACGAGCACATATGGTTGTGATGTTCGGGTGTCTACATAATTTTGGCCATGTAGAAAAAAAACCTTATTCCCGAATAGATTAACTTGTAAAATGGGTCGGGATGTCCGGATATCTGTATGTCCATCCGTTAACTGATTGCCATTTTTTCTACTTCTCCCTTATCACCTGACCTACTGATTGTTCTGAAACTTGACACATTAATACAAGACAGTATCCCGCACAATCGCTCACGCTTCGATTTTCCGATTTTGGATCATACGTGCTCCCATTGGTGGTTACCCCCTGAAACTTTGGATCCCTACTCGTCCCTTATTTATCAACCAATTGCTTTGAAACCTGATACAACCCTTAGACTCGATGATCCGCAGGATCGCTCGGTTTTACATTTTCATTTTTCGTATTTTTCAAATTCGATCATGGGGGCTCCAGGGTTTGAGGGGGGCATTACCCCCTGAAACTTTGGATCCCCTCTTGTCCCTTATGTAACAACCGATTACTATGAAATCCGAGAAAATCCTTCTACTCCAACGTCCGCAGGATCATTACTCTCGCCAGGGAGTAATGCATTCGATCGTGTCCGTCCGTCCGTCCGTGTGTGTGTGTGTGTGCATATGTGTGTTCCTATGTTCGTGTGTTCGTGTGTTTGTGAACAGGATATCTGGAAAAGTTCTGAACGGATTTGGATGACAGTTGGTGGGATGATTGCCCTTGGGATAAGGAAGAATTGATTAGTTTTTGGTGAAGCTCAGGATATTATTCCGGATCCAGGAATTTTTTTGGGAAAGATTTTTTCTGTTTTACTGTATTAAAGCTTTTATTCTTATTCTTAAATGATGTTTTTCTCCTCTAATTCCGAGATATATCAAAATAAATTCGCTGACAGGGCCTACTTTCTTTTTCATTTATTGTTTTGGGCAGAGGGGATGTTAAACAAAACGTATTATTCCAACTTGACCCACGGTGGGAGTATGCGCTCTACTGAGTGGCGTTCTAGTTCAGTCTGAGATGTTCCAATTTCCGATCAGGGGGGCTTTCAAGGGGTCCTCCAAAATCAACAGTAGTCTGAACCACAACCTCCACAACCACTCGAGGCTATTTATTACCTCCGAAACCAAAATGGGATGGAGGTTATGTTTTTCGCTGTCTGTTTGTCCATTTGTTTGTTTGTTTGTTTGTTTGTGAACAAAATATCTAAAAAAGTTGTGGACGGATTCGGACGAACCTTAGCAGATATGTAGCGTATGTCACAAGGACGAAATGATTAGATTTTCGTGAAGATCCACATTCGGATCCGGATACTAGAATTTTTTAAGTGATTCTTCACCATTGGGAGATTGGGCAAAAATGATACATAGCAGGATATCTCAGAAAGTTATCGGTGGATTTGGACGAAACTTGGTGACGAAACTTGGTGGACAGGTTGTGTGTGTGATAAGGAAGAATCGATACGATTTTGGTGAAGATCTGAATATGGATTCGCGTATGCGAATTATTTGATTTTTAGTGATTCTTCGTCATTGAGTGATCGGGCTAAGATCGATATAAAGCGGATCTCAAAACGTTATGGACGGATTTGGACGAAACTTGTTGGACAGGTTGTGTGTGTGACAAGGAAGAATCGATTCCATTTTGGTGAAGATCCGGATTCGGATCCAGCTTGTAGAATTTTTAAAGTGATTCTTCACCATTGAGTGATATGGCCAACCAGGCGGAGGTATGCTCTCTACTAGTTTAACATGTTACATTTGTTATTAATGCTTGTTGTTTGTGTCCTTCATGACATCCCTAAAAACAGTAAGTTTCCTGTTCGGAATGATTTTCAATTTCGTTTCACTGCCAGCCAGACAGACAGATTAAAAACAATTATCCATGTGGGAAGCCTCTGTGTGCATCCTCGCTTGGGGAAGACATTCCATACAATTTTCCAAATTCAGAACCAAAGAACTGCTAAACTACAGGTTCGTTTTCCCATTCATGTTCAAAATATAACATTGAATTAAAATTACGTTCTTCCTCGATTACAAACTGACATTTGTAGACAGACAGACAAAGTGAGACAATTTGCTTAACCCCACTTTTCGCTTCACTCACGAAGTAATAAATTCACAGGTTGCTTATTTATAATGTTCAGGAAGGGATGACCTGCCTTGTCTCGTCTATACATGACACCAATCCACAATTTTTCATGACTCCTAATACCCTCAGTGTAAATTCAGATGGGCACAAAAATACTCATTCTGAAAAGTCATTTCCCAAACTCGATTTGTCTGAAGTTATTCCTAAGCTCAACTTTTCAATCTGTGTTTACGTCACCCAGATTGTCTCTGCCGCAGATGTGTCCTGCCAAGGAGATGATGGTGAAATGGTCGAACTACATGCCTGCCTCGTCCTTACCAGCCTGGCACCTCTCCCGGTCTCCCGGCCTTGTCGCTTGCCCTGCCCCGGGATCGACCGCTGCACCTTCTCCCCCTGGTCTCCGTGGAGCCCGTGCCCTCCGCCGCCCACCTGCGGCATGCCAAGCACAAGGCGCCGCAGCCTAATCGGTGAGAAAGACGGCCAGAAATCATCGAGGAAAAGCACAGGTTTCTATTTATCCTACATGATAAGCAAGCCGTCAGCTTCTCCATTCATATATAAACTCTATCAGCACTACTTTTCAATAGAGGTGATCACTTTTTTGGGGTGTTATGTGTACAACGCTTTTTTACCCTCGCCCGAGGAGAGGGTATTGCATTTGAGTCCGTTTGTTTGTCTGTTTGTCTGTGTGTTTGTCTGTGTGTTTGTCTGTCTGTTTGTTTGTCTGTTTGTTTGTTTGTCCGCACAGAATAAACATGATTTTCTCTGCAACCGTTGATCCGATTGCCAGGAAATTTTCACCATAGGTGCAACTCCACCTGTATAATTTTTTAAATAATGATGACGTCATCGGTCACGTGGTTCGGCCGCCATCTAGGAAAAACCGAAAAACTTTGGACCTCTATATCTCCGAAAGCGCTGAATAGAAAAAATTGAGACATGGCTCATTGTAAAGAACTCTCCATGTGGAATAACATCTGTGAATGATGATGATGTCATAGGTGCCTCCATTATGACGTCATATTTTGACAAGCACAAAACGTCATCCGATCAAGATAAAATTTCTTGAGCATCATCTAGGAATAAATTAGTGGGAAAAATAATAATTATGACGTCATCGGTCACTTGTTTCGGTCGCCATATTTGTTTTAACACAAAAGCCTTAAAAACCACTGAAATTACAACCTGGCAAGTGTTTGCAATCTCTGATTGCTCTTTTTCTTGTTTTCTTTGTTATGCACTTTCAGTTTGATATGTTTTGTGTTCTCAGCTGAACACATATTTTGGATGCTCGGATTTCAGATTTTAATCTCTGTTTTGATTTTCAGATTGTCTACTGGTGTCCCTGTAATACATATAAAAGTACAGTGACGTCTCCTAATGCCCCAGTCCTGAACTTCATCTAAGTACAAGCTCCTGCATGGGCCTTTGGTCATTGTAAATAGAAAACAAAATCAGGAAATTTTTGGTTATTATATTTAGAAACATGCTTTGCATGAATTATTCACTGGATATGGAAAATTCCATTAAATGTGTAAATAATCTTCTATGTTTGGTTGACGTCTGGTCAGAATTACACCAGCACCACACAGTGTGTTGCTTTCAAATAAGAAAATGAGAAGAAAAGTAAGAATTCAAATAAATTAGAAAGCTTCTGAAAATGCAAAGCCTATTGACCTTTAGACCAAATTACCTTTTCACAGACACACAGACACACAGACACACACATCTGCTTTGAAATCAGACGTATTATTCTTCTTCTGTTTGCTAAACATGACCGAAACAGCAAAAAAAAAAAAAAAAAAAAATTTGATGATTTTATGCAATCTTCACCTTTGACCTTTTGATCTAAAAAAATTTGATTCTAGCTTTTGATTGGTGAACCTATTCAGTGACCCAATATGCAAAGTTTCAGGTCATTTGGATGAAAATTGACCATTATATGTGATGCTGACCTTTTTTAGCCGCGTCGCAGACGCTGCTCATAGAGTGCCC
Source organism: Myxine glutinosa (assembly GCF_964187855.1). Lineage (NCBI taxonomy): Eukaryota > Metazoa > Chordata > Myxini > Myxiniformes > Myxinidae > Myxine > Myxine glutinosa. The sequence continues at coordinate 180,497,515 of NC_136266.1, read as the reverse complement.
TCTGCTGTTGTTGTTGTTCTTCTTCTTCTTCTTGTTCTTCTTGTTCTTGCAGAGAAGGCAAAACCTCAAAGCTCCACCCATTCTGGGAACCATAGCTCCACCCATTGTGGGAGAGGCTTCATATAAACAAATATCCACCATTTTATTAACTCGCATAGCTTTGAGGCCTGTTTTGTAGGCCCGTGGTGTCTTCCTCTCCCACACAGTTTTATTTCAAACAAATTCGATATATCATTTCATTTTTCACAGTCGCTAACATAGTTTTAGACTCGGTTGAAAAAAAACGGGAAGAAAATCCGATGGAAGTTGCCCTTTATAGAACGAAATGAATTCTCAAAGGCCTGTAACTTCAAGTCCATTGAGATTTTTTTTTTTAAATCGCGGCATGGTCAGTCATACACCGCCCGAAATAAGAGACGGGAAAATGCCGAGATATATATATTTTGTTTAAATTGCGGCATGGTCAGTCATACACCGCCTGAAATAAGAGACGGGAAAATGCCAAGATATATTAAAAATTCGTCCATTTGATGACAATCGTCACGATGAAATATTTAATTTATACGTCGTCACAATAATGTGGAGAGAGGAGCATAGGTCGGTTCACGTGTCGCCACACACGGGAAATTGCCGAGATATATATTTTTTCAATCGCGGTATGGTCAGTCATACACCGCCTGAAATAACAGACGGGAAAATGCCGAGATATATTAAAAATTCGTCGCCACACACGGGAAATTGCCGAGATATATTTTCACTTTGCACAAAAATAACATCAAGTAATCGAATCAATAGGAATGTCCTGTGCCTATAACATCGACGTTATAGGCACAGCTGCATCTAGGCATTGTGTAACATCGACGCGGCTTTTGTTTTAATTAAAACTTTTTGTACTTGTTTTTTCTTGTATACAAGATCGAGGCTCGTGAAAGAGCTAACATCAATCACAAAAAAGACAAACGGACACACAACACATCCAATAAAGGGAGCGGGAGACAAGATGGGTAGAGAGAGGGAAGCACACAAGTACACAGCAGAGAACAGGGAAAACGGAAGATCGGTGGGAGGGAGAGGGCTTGGGGGGAGGAGGCATGGGAAGGCGGGGGGGGGGGGGTGGGGACGGGGGTATAAAACATATGGACACTGCGAGGACTTCCAGGACAGAAGTTGGTATTTCAAAAAAGTGGATCTGGGATGAATTAACGGGGGTGGAAAAGATCAAGGTTTTGGATGGGCGAAGATAAGAGATGGTGGTGAACAGCTGTTTTAAAGACATGGAGGGATGAGTGGGATTGAAGAGAGTGAGGGAGGTTGTTCCAGAGGCAGGAGAAAAGAGGAATGAAGGAGTGAAGGTGAGCATAGAGTCTTGATTTTGGCAATTTCACCGGGAGAGGGTGGCCGTTTGATCAAATTCTTAATTTTTCTTCTCCATGTTCTCATCATTAAGCTTAGTTTAAAATTTCTGGACTCACACACACACACACACACACACACACACGCACACACACAGACACAAACACAGAAGTGATTGCAAAACCCGGTCTTCTGCGAATGCAGTGGTGTCCGATTTGTCCGTGTCCGTGTCCGCTTTCATTTGGAACTTCTTCTTCTTCTGTACGCTAAATATAACGGAAATAGCTAAAGATACAAAGATTGACGATTTAGGTGACCATGACCTTTTGACCTCAATAGCATTTTGGCTTCGGCGACCCAATATGCATACCCTGCTCAAATTTCTAGTCAATCAGATGTAAATTGATAATTTTGTAACTTTGTCCTTTTACCTTTTGCCCTTATTGACAGAACGCAGGTTACACAATGAATTTGGTCATATCGGGTTACTGACATATTGATATTCTATGCAACCTTGACCTTTGACCTTTTGATCTAAAAAAACAATTGGATTTTAGCTTTTGAGTGGTGAACTAATTCAGTGACCCAATGTGCAAATTCTTAAAATTTTAGGTCAATTGGGTGAAAATTGACTATTTTATGTGACGTTGACCTTTTATATTTTGACCTGTTGGCCAAATTATTAATTTGTCTTCTCCACATTCTCATAATGAAGCTTTGTTGAAAATTTGATGACAAAACTCAAATGGTAAAAAAGTTATGGCCCAGACAGGCAGCAACACACACACACACACACACGTGATTGCAAAACCCCGTCTCCCACGGTGTGGAGGGGAGGATGGGCTAGTGAGATTAGAGACATTGATGAAGGTGAAGAGGAATATCAAAGGCTTTCAAGCTGAAAATCTTATTAGGATTGGATTGTGGAGGTTCTGACCAAACGCCGTTAAACTTTGCATTGGAATGAAAGTATACTCAGAATTTTTTATTTTTTTATTTTACAAACTGAGATTTACTATATGTAGTTGTTGTTAAATTTTTCATTTACATCTGTATATGACAAAAGTGCACAATGAAGCAACAAATGCTTAACTTTGGTGAATTCCTCAGTAATTTCTGTGTGGACAGCCACGTCTTAATGCACCTGGGGTTTCCCTCATTGTTTGGGGGAAAATGTAATACTCTGTGACGTCACAGAGGTACGCTTTTTGTTATCAGGCTTTATGTTTGGACATATAATTAAGACAATGTAAAGTTATCAAAACTTAGGTTAAGACACAGGAATGTAAATTGCTCACAACAAGCTCCAGATTTTAAGCATAAATATACGAGTGCATCCCTCCAATCGTGTTATTCTCTCTGATACTAATGGCAAGCCATCGCCATTTCACGTTAGCCTCTATTCCAATCTCCAAACTTTTCTATTCCCACCAAAGCTCTTCTGCTTTTCCGTCTGCACTTTTCCTGTCTGCTTCCATGTTCCTTGGCCACTCATCCCACTTGTTCTCTCGTCCAGTCTGTATGTGTTTTTCTATGGATGCGCTGTGTGTGTACCCTAACCAATGTGTATGTGCTGTGTGTACGCATGTATATCCTGACCCTAACCAATGTGTATGTGCTGTGTGTACGCATGTATATCCTGACCCTAACCCTGTGTATGTGCTTTGTGTACGCATGTATATCCTGACCCCAACCAATGTGTATGTGCTGTGTGTACGTATGTATATCCTGACCCTAACCCTAAGTATGTGCTGTTTGTACGCATGTATGTGCTAACCCTAACCCTGTGTATGTGCTGTGTGTACGCATGTATGTGCTAACCCTAACCAATGTGTATGTGCTGTGTGTACGCATGTATATCCTGACCCTAACCCTAAGTATGTGCTGTGTGTACGCATGTATGTGCTAACTCTAACCAATGTGTATGTGCTGTGTGTACGCATGTATATCCTGACCCCAACCAATGTGTATGTGCTGTGTGTACGCATGTATATCCTGACCCTAACCCTAAGTATGTGCTGTTTGTACGCATGTATGTGCTAACCCTAACCCTGTGTATGTGCTGTGTGTACGCATGTATGTGCTAACCCTAACCAATGTGTATGTGCTGTGTGTACGCATGTATATCCTGACCCTAACCCTAAGTATGTGCTGTGTGTACGCATGTATATCCTGACCCTAACCATAAGTATGTGCTGTGTGTACGCATGTATGTGCTAACCCTAACCAATGTGTATGTGCTGTGTGTACGCATGTATATCCTGACCCTAACCCTAAGTATGTGCTGTGTGTACGCATGTATATCCTAACCCTGTGTATGTGCTGCTTCACCTTTGATTGTCCCTTTACCTTTTTTCATCCTCCCTTGTACATCAACTCTCTTGCACATCAACCCTTCTATAATGAAAATAAACATTTTCAAAAATTCTGTAAAATAATAAGCCAATGCTACCTCATCTCGAAATGTCTTCATTAAGCTATTGCTCTCAATTTGGGCAGAGTGCCAGTTCAGCCTTTGTGCTATTAGTGTGACTCTGCATTTCATTGGATTGTTGTCATTCAATTCAACTTGGAATTCAAATTGTAAGGCAAGCTTCAACTCTGTTTGGGGAATGCAAATTGATGAATGGAAATCGACAACTCAAAAACGAAATGTAAAGTGAAAAATATCGTTTCTCTCTTGGATAAGCTGTGGGGTTAATAGCCATTAAAATGTCATATCTTAACTTTGTACTGCCTTCAATAAATCCTGTACATGGGTCATCTGCTATCAATCTGCAGTGTGGACTCTCATTCTGTATGATGGACTCTCACTCCACAATGTGGACTCTCATTCTGCATTATGGACTCTCACTCCACAATGTGGACTCTCATTCTGCATTATGGACTCTCACTCCTCAGTGTGGACTCTCAATCCGCATTATGGACTCTCACTCCACAATGTGGACTCTCATTCTGCATTATGGACTCTCACTCCACAATGTGGACTCTCATTCTGCATTATGGACTCTCACTCCTCAGTGTGGACTCTCACTCTGCATTATGGAATATCACTCCACAATGTGGACTCTCATTTTGCATTATGGACTCTCACTCCTCAGTGTGGACTCTCACTCTGCATTATGGAATATCACTCCACAATGTGGACTCTCATTTTGCATTATGGACTCTCACTCCTCAGTGTGGACTCTCAATCTGCATTATGGACTCTCACTCTGCATTATGGACTCTCACTCCTCAGTGTGGACTCTCATTCTGCATTATGGACTCTCACTCCTCAGTGTGGACTCTCACTCTGCATTATGGAATATCACTCCACAATGTGGACTCTCATTCTGCATTATGGACTCTCACTCCTCAGTGTGGACTCTCACTCTGCATTATGGAATATCACTCCACAATGTGGACTCTCATTTTGCATTATGGACTCTCACTCCTCAGTGTGGACTCTCAATCTGCATTATGGACTCTCACTCTGCAGTGAGGGCTCTCACTCTGCATTATGGAATATCACTCCACAATGTGGACTCTCATTTTGCATTATGGACTCTCACTCCTCATTGTGGACTCTCAATCTGCATTATGGACTCTCACTCTGCAGTGAGGGCTCTCACTCTGCATTATGGAATATCACTCCTCAGTGTGGACTCTCACTCAGCGTTATGCACTCTCACTCTACAGTGTGGACTCCCACTCAGCGTTATGCACTCTCACTCTACAGTGTGGACTCTCAGTTTGCAGTGCGGACACTTCTATTTTCGTTAAAGGCTCCAGTCACAGACTGTATCGTCCTCATCGAGACCAGGCCTTAAATGAAACAGAAATAACTGAAGAAATAGAGAAGTTAAGAGAAGGAAAAATAATGTAAAGTTTTTAAGGAAATGGAAAACCTGCCTTTTGAAAAGGGACAGGTTATAACCATTAGGAATGACATGAGAAGATAAACAAGGAGAAAAAGACACACAATGTCATAGCCCCCATGGTTTTAGTAATTTTGCTCTATGGAGTTGAAGGCCGGCAGTCCGCCATTTTTGGTTGGATTACAAAACAAAATCTTCTGCATATGTATACTCTCATATATTGTCTCTATGCCAATTTTGAACAAAATCGGTCCATGCATGTCGAGAAATGGTTGGGACAAGTTTAAGGAACAAAATGGCCGCCAGTCAGCCATATTGGATTCCATCTCCAAAGAAAATGACGTGCATATGTAAGCCATCATTCCTTATCTGTATGCCAAGTTTGAATAAGATCGATAAATGCATGTCTGAGAAATGGTTGAGGACGTTGTTAATATTGGGGGGTTTTTTCAACTAAAGGGGCTGCTAATCAGCCATCTTTGATCATATCGCGAAACAAAATAACATGCATATGTACACCATTATGTATTGTCTTTTTGTCACGTATGAACAAAATTAGTCCATAAATGTCTGAGATGTGGTTGAAGACGGACGGACGGACGAATGGACAGATGGACGAGGCCCAATCCGTAAGCACCCATTTTGGACTAAATCCAACGGGGGGGCTAATAATTCCATAGGTTAGTGGTGAAGGAAAAGACACAAACATCATAATGGCCAACTCTTGACCTGCAACCAGCCACACAGTAATCACGTGACAAAATGGCTTTTGAAGTGTTTTGTGGTCCAGCTTATGGTGGAGGTGAACAAGCAGTCAGTTCACGGGAGCAGAAACTGAAGTAATATTTATAGAAAAGGGAAAGCGAGCCAACATTACTCCATAATTCAAGAAAGTTGACTTTTGAGTTTAGATCATTTGAGTTCAGATCTTCATTTCATGTAAACGCTTCTTCCCTCTTCCTTTAAAACGATTTTAAAACCTTTAAAAATGCTTCACTTTCATTATTTTACAATCAGCAGTATGGTACTGCACATGTTCTTATTCTTCACCACAATCTATTCCTCCTTTTCTTCTTCTTCTTCTTCGTCTTCTTCTCCTTCCTCTTCTTCTTCTTCTTCTTCCTCTTCTCCTTCTTCCTCCTCAAAAAAATTACTTTCCAAAACTGTCTGTCAGATAAGTGCTCGGTCCATCAAACCTCCTCCTGTACTTACAGCACACCTTTCTCCGTGTCTTCAACAAAAATTATTTCCACCCATTGTATCATCTTTATCCATGTATGTCCAATTTGAGAAGTCCAGTCTGCACAGGTTGTCTGATCATGACAATCAAATCCCCAACGTAGGCACTGCTTGAGCTTACGAGGATTGGCTTAGAGTTGAAGGAGTCCCAGGTGTATCTGAGCAACAGTAGAATAAGATGTTGCCAGGTTCTGGTCAGGTATGCCTTGAATAGGGGTCTCCCAGTTTAGTGAAGTGAGGTTCAGCAGGAGGATGCAGAACAGGAAGGAGATGCCAACACACAGTCTGGAGACCTGATGTATTCGTCAATCTGAATACACAACCTTTGCATCAAGACTGGCCTGTACCATGAATGTGGCCTGTTCAACTGATAAATTGAGGATCCCCACACCTGTACTTATCAGGGGAATGTCTGAAGGCCAAGACGGTGGGGCCAAGATCGAGAAGACTTTACTATTAGCTGGGTTAACTTCCAGGTGTAGCTTCCTCAGCCTTGATTGAAGAGAAGCAAAGGCAGAGAAAACTTGGACGGCACTCCACATTAGGTACTGTAGATGTCCTCCAAATAAGGTGTAATTATATGGCGCTGTAATTCCTCCTAGAGTGACACAAGCTCTGGAAGGATGGTAACACCAAATATGACTGGGCACAGAGAATTTTCCTGGTGTACAAACTTTTCAGATGGGACCACCATGACACTGTTCGCCCTCCTCCTTAGAATGCGGTTATTTTTGGCCCGGTGTATTCGCTGAAAATGGGGTCTGAGACCTGGAAAATCAAAGTTATTCTTGGGGAGATTTCCTCGAGAGATGGAATTTAATGTTCTCTATAATTGTTTTGACCAGAACATCCTGTAGATATTCTTGGAGGTGACCATTCACTCGATGTTGAGATGGGTGGATTGTGTGAGGTGTGATATAAGTCCAGTAAGGATGGATTGGTTGGAGAGTCGCGAGAGTTGGCTGAGGACAGAGGGGAGTGGAGGAGTAGCGTGGTCAAGGCAGGAGCTTGGTGCCATTGGACCTCACACCTTATAAAGGGAAGAGGGGAAGAAGAAGAAGAATATTGGAGAAAACATTGGATGAAATACCTCACGACGATGTGCTTTGTATAATGGGAGACTTTTATGCAAAAGTAGGAGATGATAATATGTGAAAAAAACACACCATGAGGAAGCAGGGAGTTGGAGTGGTGGATGAAAATGGGAAATTAATCGTGGAGTTCTGTGAAACAAGTGGGTTCTGCATTGAGGGGCACCATATTCCCACAAAAGAAGAATCACAAAACGAATTGGATATTACCAGAGAAGAGGATCAACAATCAGATTGATCATTTCATGACACGAGGGATGTGGAGAAGATCGTTGACACATGTAAGGGTTAAAAGAAGAGCAGACATCTTGAGTGACCATCAACTACTGATTGTAGCCTGGTGTTGGCTTCACGGTTGAGGTGGCTGGCTTAATATCTTAGGGTCCGGAGTTAGAGCACCTGTCGTGCCGTATAAATAATACCAGGGGGGTTGACTCAGCCTGTCATTCTTCCGAGGTCGGAAAAACGAGTACCAGCTTGCTGGTGATCGGGGCATCGCATCAGCGGCAGAGCCGCACCCCCAGAAAATGATGCGGCGAAGCAGCCCCAGTGGCTGCATACAAAGTACCAGCAGCAGCATCTACTGATTTCACATCTGGAATTTAAATTGAAGAAAGAGGGGGAATCCGCCAAAGGGCGGGTGCGATTTGATGTGGATAAGCTTAGAGATGGGGGATTGTGGGTAAAATGCAACTTAGATGTGCAGAACAGATTTGCAGCATTAGAAGAAGGGACTGGCATTGACTTTGAATTGATTGATGAAGCTTGTAAATTGATGAATGATGTTTACAGGGAAACCGCAGGGAGAGAGAGAGAGAGAGAGAGAGAGCGAGAGAGAGCGAGAGAGCGATTGCGGTTACGAACACTCAAAGTAAACCATGGATTTCCACCCAAACATGGAATCTAAATGAGGATAGGGGAAAAGCCGAAACTAGAAGGTTGCAAAACACATAAAGGAAAGGCTGCAAAATAAATATATTAGTCGGGACAAAGCTGGGAATAAATCTGCTTGGAAGGATAAAATATCTTACAGAGAGAACATGGTGGAAGAAGAAGTCTGAATGACCTGAAGTTAACAGGGACGGATAACATAAAGAGATTGAGAAATGCAGCGCAGGAGCAGCAACATGGACCCGACATGGCATAATAAACGAAATATGGAAGGAACAAAAAATGCCTGAGGAATGGAGATGTTGTCTGGATCATATTACCAAAAAATTGGGACATGATGGAATGCGGGACCTGGAGAGGAGTGACCCCGACGCGTATTGCCGGGAAAGTGCTTCGAAAGGTATTTCTAAACAGAATGTAAAAGGTTGTTGACAGTAACGAGGGACGTAACATAACAAAGGAACAAGTTTTTGTTCAGGAGAAACAGGAGATGCAACAATCAGATATTCACACTCAGAAGGATAATAGAATAATGCATTGAATGGAATGCAAACCTTTACCTGTCATTCATACTTTGAAAAGCCGTTCGGCAGTGTGAATAGAGGTGATGTGGAAGATACCGAGACTGTATGGACCACCAGGTGCATTTGCACGGATGAGGAAGAGCACCCACAATGGATGCAAATGGAGTGTAATTTGCAATAAGTTGTCATCCGAATTTGATGTTACTACAGGGGTCAGACAAGATTGCATCATCCGGATTTGAGGTTACTACAGGGGTCAGACAAGATTGCATCATCCGGATTTGAGGTTACTACAGGGGTCAGACAAGATTGCATCATCCGGATTTGAAGTCACTACAGGGGTCAGACAAGATTGCATCATCCGGATTTGAGGTTACTACAGGGGTCAGACAAGATTGCATCATCCGAATTTCATGTTACTACAGAGGTCAGACAAGATTGCATCATCCGGATTTGAGGTTACTACAGGGGTCAGACAAGATTGCATCATCCGGATTTGAGGTTACTACAGGGGTCAGACAAGATTGCATCATCCGGATTTGAGGTTACTACAGGGGTCAGACAAGATTGCATCATCCGGATTTGAAGTCACTACAGGGGTCAGACAAGATTGCATCATCCGGATTTGAGGTTACTACAGGGGTCAGACAAGATTGCATCATCCGAATTTCATGTTACTACAGAGGTCAGACAAGATTGCATCATCCGGATTTGAGGTTACTACAGGGGTCAGACAAGATTGCATCATCCGGATTTGAGGTTACTACAGGGGTCAGACAAGATTGCATCATCCGGATTTGAAGTCACTACAGGGGTCAGACAAGATTGCATCATCCGAATTTCATGTTACTACAGGGGTCAGACAAGATTGGATCATCCGGATTTGATGTTACTACAGGGGTCAGACAAGATTGCATCATCCGGATTTGAAGTTACTACAGGGGTCAGACAAGATTGCATCATCCGAATTTCATGTTACTACAGAGGTCAGACAAGATTGCATCATCCGGATTTGAAGTCACTACAGGGGTCAGACAAGATTGCATCATCCGGATTTGAGGTTACTACAGGGGTCAGACAAGATTGCATCATCCGAATTTCATGTTACTACAGGGGTCAGACAAGATTGCATCATCCAGATTTGAAGTTACTACAGGGGTCAGACAAGATTGCATCATCCGAATTTCATGTTACTACAGAGGTCAGTCAAGATTGCAGTTATACTAATTTGATGTTACTACAGGGGTCAGACAAGGTTGCATCATCCGAATTTGATGTTACTACAGGGGTCAGACAAGATTGCAGTCATCTGAATTTGATGTTACTACAGGGGTCAGACAAGATTGCATTTATACGAATTTGATGTTACTACAGGGGTCAGACAAGGTTGCATCATCCGAATTTGATGTTACTACAGGGGTCAGGCAAGGTTGCAGTCATCCTAATTTGATGTTACTACAGGGGTCAGACAAGATTTCATGTTGTCTCCATTTACTGTTTTTAGTGGTGCTGGATTGTTTGTTGTGGAAAACATCTGAAGCAGAGAAGGAATGGGATGCCTTGGAGGAGCAATTTGAATAGCTAGAAGAACTCCAGATGACATCTGCCTGATGTCACAGTCCTTACATGGCATGCACGAGAAAGTAAATAGCTTACAGAAGTACGCGGAGCGAGTGAGGCTGAAGATTAACACGGCCAAAACAGAAAGCATCAACATACATGCCACACACACCAACACCAACTGCAACAATTCACCAATCAGAGAGGTTGACAAGTTTACATATCTGGGGTCCATGGTTACCATAACAGGAGGGGCAAATGCAGATGTACTACAATGGATATAAAAGGCAAGGGGTGCATTCAGCATCATCAGCAGCAGCAGCATCCGGTTTGTTGAGAATGTCAAATTGGACAGTCCGAAGATTAATATTTGTCATGTTTACAATGATAAAACAGTGTGTCATAAAACTTACAAATACGTATAGAAATAATATTATATCGGTTGGAATCAACGATTGTTTATTACTTGCAAAATCGAAGATTTTTCAAGTATATTGTGTGCTTCCCCTTCTCTCCCCATCTTGTCTTCCGCTCCCTCTTTTTATATATTTTGTTTGTCTGGTTGATTTGTTTGTGAAATAAATGTTAGCTCTTTCACGAGCCTCGATTCAGTATACAAAAAAAAAGAAAAAAAGAAAAAAAAATATTGGTCGGTTGTGTTTGTGGTTCTGTCTGTCTGTCTGTCTGTTTGTTTGTCTGTTTGTTTGTTTGTCACCGGCCTACTGGTCACAATTTTCAACCGATCTTCACTAAACTTCATCAAATGGTAGAGTTGGTCAAAAGCAAGAAGCCTATTGGTTTTGGGGTCAATAGGTCAAAAGGTCAACATAGGCTAAAGGTCACCAACTTTGCTAAATTTCTAAAATCCTCAATTATCATCCGATTGACTTGAAATTTGAAGACCACTTGCATATCTGGTCACTGAATTCAACCACCAAGTATTTTTGAGGTCAACATAGGCCAAATGGTCAACATAGGCCAAATTTCTAAAATCCTCAATTTTCATCCAATTGACTTGAAATTTGAAGAGGACTTGCATATCTGGTCACTGAATTCATCCACCAAGTATTATTGAGGTCAACATAGGCCAAAAGGTCATCATAGGCCAAATTTATAAAATCCTCAATTTTCATCCAATTGACTTGAAATTTGAAGAGGACTTGCATATCTGGTCACTGAATTCAACCATAAATTATATTTTAGGTGAACATAGTCCAAAAGGTCAACATAGGCCAAAAGGTCAACATAGGCCAAATTTCTAAAATCCTCAATTTTCATCCAATTGACTTGAAATTTGAAGAGGACTTGCATATATGGTCACTGAATTCAAACACAAATTATATTTTAGGTGAACATAGGCCAAAAGGTCAACATAGGCCAAAAGGTCAACATAGGCCAAATTTCTAAAATCCTCAATTTTCATCCAATTGACTTGAAATTTGAAGAGGACTTGCATATCTGGTCACTGAATTCAACCACCAAGTATATTTGAGGTCAACATAGGCCAAAAGTTCAACATGGGCCACATTTCTAAAATCCTCATTTTTCATCCAATTGACTTGAAATTTGAAGAGGACTTGCATATCTGGTCACTGAATTCAACCACCAAGTATACTTGAGGTCAACATAGGGCAAAAGGTCAACATAGGCCAAATTTCTAAAATCACCAATTTTCATTTGATTGACTTGAACTTCAAAGAGGATTTATATATATGGTCACTGAATTCAACCACCATCTATTTTTGAGGTCAACATAGGCCAAATTTTTAATATCCTTAATTTTCATCCGATTGACTTGAAAATTGAACAGCATTGGCACATTGAGTCTCTAAATAGGGAAACTAGCTATTTTTGAGGTCAAAAGGTCAAAGTTCAACTCAAGGTCAACCTTCCAAAATCATCAATATTTATCTGAAAAATCGTCACTTTTCATCCTGTTGACCCGAGCTTTAATCAAGATTGTAAATTTTAATCTTCATGAAATGGACAATTTGCTGTATCAATGGAATTTTTTTTTGTTCGGGGTGGGGGGCAGATTTTGCAAGTATCGTGCTCCGCATGACATCTGCTTGTTTGTTTGTCTGTCTGTCTGTTTGTCACCGGCCTACAGGTCACAATTTTCAACCGATCTTCACGAAACTTCACCAAATGGTAGAGTTGGTCAAAAGCAAGAAGGCTTTTGTTTTTGGGGTCAATAGGTCAAAAGGTCAACATAGGCCAAAGGTCACCAACGTTGCTAAATTTCTAAAATCCTCAATTTTCATCCAATTGACTTGAAATTTGAAGAGGACTTGCATATCTGGTCACTGAATTCAACCACCAAGTAGTTTTGAGGTCAACATAGGCCAAAAGGTCAACATAGGCAAGTTTCAAAAATCCTCAATTTTCATCCGATTGACTTGAAAATTGAACAGCATTTGCACATTGAGTCACTAAATATGGAAATGAACTATTTTTGAGGTTAAAAAGGTCAAAGGTCAACCTTCCAAAATAATCATTTTTCATCTGAAAAATCGTCACTTTTCTTCCTATTGACCCGAGCTTTGATCAAGATTGTCAATTTTAATCTTGATGAAATGGACAATTTGCTCTATCAATGGAATTTTTTTTCTTGGCGTGGGGAGGGGGGGGGGGGCGTATTTTGCAAGTATCGTGCTCCGCATGACGTCTTCTTGTTTATATATTTGTGTTCTACAGAAGAGTATGTCCAAAGATTTAACATTTCTGAATTAGATGTAAGATTGGGATTGGGACTGGGACTGGCGGGTGTGATGGTGGTGCTCCAGTTCATCTTTCTGAGCAGTGGTCAGAGTATATCCCCAGACATGTGCTCCATACTCAAGTAGTGGGCGAATGGATATTTTATAGATGGGAGATTACCACCACTCAGTCCACGTTTCTGAAGGATGCTTATTAGGTACAACCAATGAGCAGCACGCGACACCATGAGTTGAACTCGGCTAATGCACTTTAGGTCCGTTTGTATATCTATCACAAGAAGTAACAATGAGCTAACCCTCTCCAGACAGATATTATCAACTTCCAACTGTACTTCAAAAAACGCATCAGCATAACTTTACCTCTTTCTGGCTTGGGTCTCAAGTCATTGATCCAACACCATTCACTTCGTGCATCAACATGCACTTGCATTGAGCTTTGTTGGAACTTGGGAATCAATTCCAACAAGCTCAAATCATCCACGCATTTCCATCGATACTGTGTAGACCAGTGGTTCTCAAACTTTTTTGGACTACCGCCCCCTTATGCCCTCTTGGACCGGCCCAATGCCCCTCTTGTCCTATCTTTCGTAGTCGGACACCCAGAATTTATGTAGATAGGAAGCAAAAATAACAGAAGCCAAATATTTTCTGAATTTTATTTTACTTTACTTTTTATTTTATTTTGCACGACCTACAATGTTTCAGCAGAACAGGTCCAGGTGAGGCAAACTGTGAATCTGTTATCACAGGCCCAAATACCGTTAGTGTGCAGGGTGGGCCTGGTGACTCGCTGCGAGATTACGAAGCTCCATCTCAGTGAGGTAGAGACGCAGATCGCCCCTCTTGGTAATGTCAAGGCGGTTTCGATACTTGGTCAGCAGCACCATCACGGAGCTGAACCCTCTTTCCACGAGGTATGATGTGGGGAATGCCATCAGCAGCAGTTCTGCCTCTGTCCACATTGCGGGGTATTTATTCGCCCCGCTCCAGAATCCAGAATTTGCCGTATTCATGCTGCGAGAATCTTGCCTTCGTCTCATCATCATTGTGGAGGTTGATAATTTCGTCCTGTAATTCGCGCTTCACATCCTGAATGTCACATTTGAATGGGTCGATCACCCACGCTGGCACCGACAGTTCTAGCATGTCTCTGAAACGCTGCTCCATATCTCCACGAATCTTCTCAAGGTGATTGCAATAAACGAGCAGCTCTTCATCAGAAACAGCAGTTTCCTTTGCCAACCGGGGAAAGTGGTACATATCTCTGCGGCCGAGAGTTTCCCTGTGCAGAGTCGCCTTGGTTAATACGAACGCGCCGATCACTTTCTTTGCTTTAATCAGCGTCATATGGTCACCCTGGAGTTGTTTGTTGACATCATTCAGTATACTGAATATGTCCGTGAGGTAAGCCACATCATGCTCAATTGCTTTCACTTTCTCCGATAGCTCCGTATCGATTTCCGACAGAAACTCGACCACTGTTGAGAAGAGGGCATGGAAACGGGTCAAACAAGCGCCTTTGGACAACCATCGAACTTCGGTATGCAACAGGAGCCGCTCGAATGCCTCATTGTTCTCCTGGCAAAGCTGACGAAACAGCCGATCATGCAGAGACGACACCTTGATTTTATTCACTGCTTTGATTACTGTTTGGAGTGATGTATGAAGTCTGGTGCTGAGAGCTTTTGCTACAGGATGCTGGCGGTGCACGACACAGTGAATGGCGAACACGGACGGTACCTGGTTCTTCAGAAGCGCAATAAAACCACGCTGGCGGCCAACCATCGCTGGTGCCCCGTCCGTCGCGCAAGCGCGAATGGTCTTCATCGGTATGTTCTTATCAGTAAAGTACTTCTCCAACGTTTGGAAGATGGAAGACCCTTCGTATCGGTCTGGAGAGAGCGGGCAAACAACATTTCTTCCACCATTTCCTGATCACGGATGAAGCGAACGTAGCAGAGTAACAGAGCTTCACTTTTTTTTTTTTTTTTTTTTTTTTTTGTATACAAGATCGAGGCTCGTGAAAGAGCTAACATTAATCACACAAAAAGACAAACCGACACACAAAACACAAAAAACAAGGGGAGCGGCAGACAAGATGGGGAGAGAGGGGGAAGGACACAAACACAACATTTGAGAGCAGGGACATCGGGAGGACTTGGGGGGAGGTGGGAGAGGAATAAAACATATGAACACTGCAAGGACTCTGGGGTGAATTACTGGGGGTAGAAAAGATCAAGGTTTTCGATGGGGGAAGATAAGAGATGGTGGTGAACAGCTGTTTTAAAGACCTGGAGGGAGGAGTGGGATTGAAGGGAGTGGGGGAGTTTGTTCCAGAGGCGGGAGAAAAGGGGAATGAAAGAGTGAAGGTGAGCAGAGAGCCTAGACTTTGGCAGTTTAACCATAAGAGGGTTGCAGGCAGATCTTGTGCGACCTGAAGGAATATTGGGGGGACAGAGCACAGAGAGAGCTGGGGGAGCAAGGCCGGAGAGGAGTCGGTAGAAGACAGAAAGACCACCAACCTGCCTGCGGTGAGTGAGTGAAAGGCCCTCGGAGTTGACTACATCGCAGGAGATTCCAATGATTCTGAAAGCTTTGGCCTCAACAGCGTGAAGCCGAGCAAGGTGTGAGGCAGGAGCACCAGCCCAGAGGGGGGAACAGTATTCCATTGAGCTGCGGATGAAAGCCTTGTATGTGGTGAGGAGCTCAGGTGTGCCAAGGAAGGACTTCGCACGACGGAGGATGCCCAGTCGGCGACTGGCTTTGGAGGCCAGCTTGGAAATGTGGTTTTCCCAAGAAAGATCATGGCAGATAGTGAGACCCAAAAGCTTGAGCGACAGAACTTCTTGGAGAGGATTGTTGAGAAAGTAGATGGGAGGGTTGTCCAGTCGGTCCTTTCGGAGAGACATTGTAAGAGTGTGAGATTTGTCAGGATTGAAAGACATGTTCCACTTGTTTGACCAGTCTGTGATTTTGTCCAGGTCTGCAGAGAGTGAGGACGCTGAAGACTGCCGATCTGAGGGATGAGGAATGGAGCGGCAGATAGTGGAGTCATCAGCAAAGAGATAGAGAGGATTTTCCAGAGAGTCGGAGAGATCATTGATGAAGACCAGAAATAGCACAGGGCCCAGAACACTACCTTGGGGAACTCCAGCCAGAACAGGAAGGGAAGATGAGAGAAATCCATTCAGGGCCACACGTTGCCTACGACCAGAGAGGAAATCCGCAAGCCATGAGTGGAGATTTCCCTGAATACCATAGGAGGTGAGTTTGGTGAGCAGAGCTGGGTGCCAGACCGTATCGAAGGCACATGATATGTCAAGTGAGACAGCTCTGATTTCCTGTTTGGCATTGAGGACCCCCATCCATTGTTGAGACAGCAGAAGCAACATGTCCAGAGTAGAATGACCTGGTCTGAATCCAAATTGATGATCAGAGATCAAGCCATTGGAGAAGAGGAAGGATTTGATATCTGAAGCAATGATGGATTCCATGACTTTGCTGATAATTGGGAGCAGGCTGATTGGTCTGTAGTTGCAAGGATCTGTTTTTGCACCTTTTTTGTGTAAAGCGGTAATGTTTGCTGATTTCCAAGATGCTGGCAGATGACCTTGAGCAAAAGAGAGGGTGAAAAGAACAGAGAGAGGGTGAGATAGAGCGGCAGAGCAGGATTTTAGGACCCGAGGGCTGATGCCATCTGGTCCAGTTGCAGAATCAGCGTCGAGGTTTGATAAAAACTTCTCCACCTTGTCAGGAGAGAAGGATACAGAGTCCAGGAGCAGTTGGGTTCGACTGGGAAAGGTGGGAACAGAGAGAGATGGGTTTGGGACACAAGATTTTGAGGCAAACACAGAGTTGAGGCATTCGGCTTTGTCACGTGCGGTGTCAACTGTGTAGCCATTTGAGGTAAGGGAGGGGATGGAGGGGGAACAAACACCAGAAACGGATTTGACCAGACGCCACCAGGATTTGGAGGAAGGAGACAGGTTTGAGAGTTCAATCTTGAGTGTGGAGAGATAGTGCTTCCTGGCACTCCTGAGGGTAGAAACACACTTGTTTCGAGCTTGGTGGAAGGAACTGAGATTGCCTTCAGTTGGATTTGCCTTCCAAGATGCAAAGGCAAGTTGTTTCAGGGCAACTGCCTCACCACAAGATTCAGTGTACCATGGATGGGAGGAAGGGTAAGACAACTGAAGACGAGATGGGATAAATCTGTGCATGAGAGAAAGCAGTTTGCTTTGGAAGAATTCCCAGGAAGAATTGATGTCAGAGGCATTAGGGATGGGAGACCAGTCCAGTTGATTGATGGCTGCTTGCAGACCGTGCCAGTCGGCCTGAGTGAAATGCCAGACTCGTCGACGCTGAGGAGGCTCTCTGAGAATGGCCAGAGAGATGTCCACTTTAACAAGCACATGATCAGAAGAACCGATTGGAGCAGAAGAAGAGCAGCAGACATTTGCAGGGAAGTTAGTCATAACCAAGTCCAGAAGAGAAGATACTCCATTGACTGAGATCCGGGTCGGGAAATTGACAGATTGTGTCAGTCCCAATGAGTCGCAGAAGTCCTTTGCTGAGGTGCCATGGCTGGTGAGAGATGAACCCACACCCAGCCAGCTGGCATGATGACAGTTGAAGTCGCCACATATGAGGAAGAGAGAGTTTGGATGAGTTGATAGAAGTTGGTCCATGTTGTCCGACAGAGAAATGTAAATGGAGTCATCACTGTTTGGAGGACGGTACAGAACACATATGAACAAAAGGTGGGAGCGGAGAGGAAGCCGTAGCCAGAGGTACTCCTGTGGGTGGGGTGAAGAGAGGGCAGTGCAGGGAGAGTGAGGAAGAGAGTTTTTGATGGGATAAATTGTATTATGTGATCGTATAAATCGTATAATTATGTGATTACTGTCGCGCAAAGTGGACTCATCCAGCTCGATGGCGAAGTGTGTGCTTCTCAGCTCACTACACAGCTTATCTTCTACATCTGATGACATTTCATCAATCCGCCTGGCCACGGAATCGTTGCTGAGCGCAATCGACGAGAGAACTGGATTCGGATCCTGGCCCATAACGGTTTTTATCACTTCCCCAACAGCTGGTTTGATCATCTGTTCGCCGATTGAATACGGTTTTCCAGATCTGGCGATGAGCAATGACAGCTTATACGACGCTTCCAGTCCTTTATCCACGAGCTTTTGGCTGGCTTTGAACATCGTCGTTACCGTGGATCGCTTCTCAAATTTCTCTTTCAGCGATTGGAAAGAGCTGACCTCTGCGCGAGCCTTATCACTGTGCTTTTTACTTAGGTGTTCGCTCAGTCGAGATGGTTTCATTGCTTCATTGGACAGTGTGATACCCCACCAGAAACACATCGGTAACTGTTTGTTCGTCGGAGATGGAATGAATCCATACTTGATGTATTCAACGGAATACTGACGACACTTTTTCTTTGAGGCCGACCGGACGTGAAGCTTTTTTGAATAACGAAATTAACACGCCAAAATGTCGAAAGACTAACACCAGCGCTAACACTGACTGTTCATAACTTGCCCAATGTCTGTGCTGGCAAGGCCAGGCTGTAAAGTTGAACCAGGCACGTTGAATAGTCCAGCACGAATAGAGTGTATTATATCCCACATAAAAAGATTATTGCAAGCCGATAGGTTGAAATGGCACCACGTGACAAAAAATAGTGTTGTGTGGCGGTTACCTTATGTGCAGGTAACCGCATGTGGCGGTTACCTTATGTGATTACCTTATTTGGGCATAATACACGTGCACGGGCCTGTTGGACTTGTGGTTGTGCGGACGTGACGCACACGCGGTTGCCGGAGCCACGCCCTCCGAAGAGGGCTTTTGGCTTTATATAAGCATGCCGACTTCCGTTCGAGTTTAGTGTGCTGGATCTTGCTGTTACAATAAACCATCTTCGAACCCTACGAATGGCCTCGTTCTCTCGCCTTCCGCGACTCCTAAACTGGTGACCTCCGACTGCCCCCGAACGGATTCGGGGGCTGCGAACGAACACGGCAAGCGCGCCCTAGCCAGGGAAGCCGCCTAAGCTGGTGACGCCGGCTTCTCCTGCACGGCTTCGGGCGCAGTTTCAAACGCGGTTTCGAAATGCCGGAGTTTCCGTAACGACGACGGCCATGACTATGAGGTTCGCGCACCGCGCTCGGCTCCTCCTCTACGACCGGAGGGGCGAGCCTACTCCAAGACCCTCCGAAGGCACGGCTGCTTCGTCACCTTCGCGCGCACTGACGTTAGCGGCACGGCCGCTTCATCACCCTCGCGCAACTACAGCTACAGCCCGCGTGTCCAAAGCTGCAACTACTTCCCCGACTCTGCATCCTCGGGAGGCCTGCGAGGAACCTCGGCAGCCTACCCTTGGCCCGGCTCTGTTCCACCCGCAGCCAGGCTCTGTTCCACCCATGGCCCGGCTCTGTTCCACCCGCGGCCCGGCTCTGTTCCACCCGCGGCCCGGCTCTGTTCCACCCGCGGCCCGGCTCTGTTCCACCCGCGGCCCGGCTCTGTTCCACCCGCGGCCCGGCTCTGTTCCACCCGCGGCCCGGCTCTGTTCCACCCGTGGCCTGGCTCTGTTCCACCCGCGGCCCTGCTCTGTTCCACCCACGGCCCGGCTCTGTTCCACCCGCGGCCCGGCTCTGTTCCACCCGCGGCCCGGCTCTGTTCCACCCGCGGCCCGGCTCTGTTCCACCCGCAGCCCGGCTCTGTTCCACCCGTGGCCCGGCTCTGTTCCACCCGTGGCCCTGCTCTGTTCCACCCACGGCCCGGCTCTGTTCCACCGCGGCCCGGCTCTGTTCCACCCGCGGCCCGGCTGTTCCACCCGCGGCCCGGCTCTGTTCCACCCGCGGCTTGGTTCGATTTCACCAGCAACCTCGGGAGGCCCGCGAGGAACTTCGGCAGCCTCCCCCGAGGACTTGACCAGCCCCTCGGTCGCCTCAGCCTACGCATAGGCCCGTGGAGTGCATTCTGGGGGGACGTATGTGGCGGTTACCTTATGTGCAGGTAACCGCATGTGGCGGTTACCTTATGTGATTACCTTATTTGGGCATAATACACGTGCACGGGCCTGTTGGACTTGTGGTTGTGCGGACGTGACGCACGCGCGGTTGCCGGAGCCACGCCCTCCGAAGAGGGCTTTTGGCTTTATATAAGCATGCTGACTTCCGTTCGAGTTTAGTGTGCTGGATCTTGCTGTTACAATAAACCATCTTCGAACCCTACGAATGGCCTCGTTCTCTCGCCTTCCGCGACTCCTAAAGTTGTACTATTGGCCGCATTGGTGGCCAATAGTATTTCGCTGGTGTCATACACTATCATGTTTGTTGCGTGAGCATGTATGGACAAGAAAATACCGACACGACATCAGCGAATATGTGATCATAAAAACCATGCGAAGGGGGAAAGAATGTGGTCGTTGATGGCCAATTTACCGAATGGCACCAGGTAACCTGTTCAGACTGCAGGAAGCCCAATGAGCGCTCCAAATCGCCATTGCTCCTCTATATCGCCAGTGCCCCCCAAATCATTGCCAGCGCCCCCCTACCACCCGTGGACTCTCGAGCGCCCCCCTGAAAGTTCCCAGCGCCCACTGGGGGGCGGTAGGGACCACTTTGAGAACCTATAGTGTAGACCATCACAAGAAATGTGATGGGGCCCAACTTCGTCCCTTGTGGAACTCCACATGCGAGATTTAACAAAGTTAGACATTTGATACTTGATAGCAAACAGTTTGATAGTGGTTTGAGAGGAAACTGCAGACCGTTGGCAGAATGGAGGTATCCACCCCAAGCAGGTAACATTTTCAATGGCCGTGGTGTGATTAATAAGGTCAAACGCCTTTGTAAAATCGACCGTACATTGACTCACACCTTGCTTATCAATATAATGATGTATAACATCGAGCATGCTCACGAGATAATGGTTGATGGAGCTCCCTCTTCTGTTGCCATATTGGGAATGGTCCATGTGGGGTCTGAGATCCTCCATGAGACAGTCAGAAAGAAAGTTCTCAAACACCCTAAAAAAGTGGAAGTAATATATATTGGTCGAAGCTGATTGCATTCATTTACCTTAGCAACCTTTGGTATGGCACAAAAAGAGACATTCCTCCACTTGTTGGGAAAACACCTGATCTGCAAGCATCTTACTATTAATTCACCAAATGTCCATCTGTCCGTCTGTTCCCAGGTACCGCAAAAACCGCTGAACCGATCGCAACGAAATTTTGGGTGGGTAATCCTGGGACCCCCAGGAGTAAAATAGGCTATATTGTTTTTCCAATTTTCCCGTTTTTCCAAACACGATGGAATAATATTTACCAATATGAACAGTGATGTGGCTTTTATTGAAATTCTACAAATACTGTTTAGATTTTGATGACTTGCGTGTGATATGATTTAACGGATGTTTATATAAATCGTTTAAAATAAAAAAGCCTTCAATTTCTGATATTTTGCCTTTTCATTTGGGCCTCCCAATTGAAGCCCCACCCGTAGCGCAGGTACCGTTGCTAGTTTATTAAAACTCTTTGCAGGAGGTTTTACACTTCCAAGGCCAACACGTTAAGAAAGTGGTAGTTACTCCTGCCATTCACCTTCGGTTCTGGAATGTGTTCACTTTGACCTTGAGAGAACCTCGGAAAAAAGATGAGCGTAAGCGTAGGCATTTTACCGAGAGTGGTAGTTACTCTCACCGTTTACCCGCAATTATGTGAATTGCTTCACTTTGACCTTGGCAGCACCTGGAAAAAGAAGAGCGAAAGGATAGGTGTTTTACCTCAAAAGAGTGGTATTTACTCGCGTCGTTTACCCACACTTCTGTGAATTTCTTCACCAACCGTTACCCTGACACCAAAAGACAAGCCTAAGCAGAGGCATTTCACCCGAGAGAGTGGTAGTTTTACCTTGAGAGAGTGGTACTGACTCCGGACGTTCAGTTCCGTATCTTCTCTGAATTTCTTCACCAAGCCTTGGTGTGACACCTTAACAAGGCGATTAGGATTATCGCTCGGATGGCCCGCTGTTGACGCACTAAGGCATTTAAGGCGAGCGTACAATTCGTATTATTGAATCATTGGTGGAGGTAAAGCAGCGGGAAGATATGCAGGTAGAACTGACATGTCCAAAGAAAATAATTCAGTGCAGATGCTCTCAAAATAAGAATTCATTTCATTGGCTACTTCAAGAGATGTCTTATTGTTAAGAACTTAAAGGATTGCTTTTTAGCACCAACTTTTTAGCACCTTTTTTGCACCAACCGTATCTGTTGGTGCCACTCTTTTTTCCTGGCTCAGATAATTTTAAGCATTCTATTTTATTTTTGTAGTAAGTAGACTTTGCACGTTTAATGACCTGTTGAACCGTGTTTTGAAGTTGGCGATACAAATCCATTCTTCCATGGTTAGAGGCGGCATCGCGTTTCGCTATGAGAGACTCAAGAAAAGTTGGAAGTTAAAAAAAGTCTTTAAACACCTAATCAAGACTGAGGATCTTTGACAGCTAAGTGAAGTCAGTGCTGCAATTTAGATGTGAATATTGGAAAAGCATCAAAGAAATAGCATGCAAACTCGAGTGTTTCATCTACAACAGCCACAAGAAAGTCTTGAGAATATTCTGGCCTGACACCAATAGTAGGCTATGATCCAGACCCCCCAAATTGACCGGTCGGTACCATACAGATGGAGTAAGGCTCATTGTGATTTTTAGCAAGATATATGTCCCTAGATATGAAAAAAAAGTGATAGCAGTGTATAACTCTCGGCCATCTCTGTGTTATCACCCGAAATATTATTATACGCCCGCTTCGCTTCGCCAAAAAATGTGATATTTGCTAAAATTGGAATAAATATGTTTTTAAGGACCACAGAGTGCCAATAATTTGCATACTGGATGCCAACTAATATAGTAATAGAAATATAGAACATTTGTGGGGGTTATTTATCAAATTTTTGATATCATGACAAAATATATGTTAAATTTAGTGAAAAAGTGGTCGAAATCGCTTCGAGTTCAGAATTCACATTGTACATTTTTGTCAATATTTCAAAAATGAAAACTCCCAGAGTAACATTTGACCCCTCAAAATCTTCGCAAGGAACCTTCAGTCAAGATGGTTGAACGGTTGGTTGAACGGTTAGGGGGTATGGTTGAACATATTTTGAACTTTGCCAAAATATGTGCCCCAAACAACCACCATATTACAAAGTAATGATATATTCCAATGCAGTGGTTCCTTGTGAAGATTTTGAGGGGTCAAATGTTACTCTGGGAGTTTTCACTTTTGAAATATTGACAAAAATGTACAATGTGAATTCTGAACTCGTAGCGATTTCGACCACTTTTCACTAAATTTAACATATTTTTTGTCATTATATCAAAAATTTGATAAATAACCTCCACAAATGTTCTATATTTCTATTACTATATTAGTTGGCATCCAGTATGCAAATTATTGGCACTCTGTGGTCCTTAAAAACATATTTATTACAATTTTAGCAAATATCACATTTTTTGGCGAAGCGAAGCGGGCGTATAATAATATTTCGGGTGATAACACAGAGATGGCCGAGAGTTATACACTGCTATCACTTTTTTTTCATATCTAGGGACATATATCTTGCTAAAAATCACAATGAGCCTTACTCCATCTGTATGGTACCGACCAACCCCCTTGGCTCATAGCCTATAGCGAGAAAGGTTGAAAGGATAATCGGGAGGAAAAACATACTATAAGATATCAAAATTAGTAGGTGGAAACCGTCGGTCACATGTTATGCATGGACGATCAAGATATCCCGAAAAGAGAAATTTCCTGTGCATCTGACTAGAAGAGAAGGGTTGGATGGCCAAGATAGACCTGGAATCGTAATGTCGAGAAGGAAATGAAAGAAATAAATGTCACCTGGAATAAAATCGGAACTTGGGCCCAAGACCGCTGAAAGTGGCGAAAGGACATAAGAAAGTCCACATGGCTCCACATGGCAGGCAGCATGATTGGATAAAAATCAAGCAAGCTGTCCTGAATATCTGCTCTTACCTGATTAGCCTTAGGGTGAGCATAATGTTTGAGTTCATTCGTGGAGCCAGGTAGTGGGACCTCTTCTTCTTTCACAGTGGTATTGCAAGGAAATGGCATGCCGTACCTGTGTTAACAGAGACCTGACTTCCACAGTCCCATATCCGTGGAGGGAACACACCAGCTTCGAGGCAGAAGATGGAGCAGCTTCGAGGCAGAATCATTTGCTGGGTTCTCGCTGATAGTGCTGAGGTGGATCCAGCATTAGGCCATGCAGTATGCTTTAAATTGTGGCTTTACCTAGCTCAAGCTTACAGGAGAGATTTAGTCCACAATGGAATTTACATCAAAGACACTGAAAAAAACCCAGTAAAGTTTAGGAGCTAGAATTTAAAAAAAATACGAGTTTGTTACTTAGTAGTGTAAATAAAATGGTGCAAAAAAGGAATACAAGAACAGCCATGCATCGTCCCTCGATCCCATGCTGATTTTTATGATCCATGATCATTTTATGATCCATGCTGATTTTTTCTGATCTATGCTGATCAGATCTATCTATGCTGATCAGATCAGATCAGATATATGCTGATCAGATCAGATCTATCTATGCTGATCAGATCAGATCAGATCTATCTATCTATGCTGATCAGATCAGATCTGATCTATCCATGCTGATCTATGCTGATTTTTTCTGATCTATTCTGATCCATGCTGATCCATATGATCCATGATTTTTTATGATCCATGCTGATCATTTTATGATCCATGCTGATATTTTATGATCCCATGCTGATTCCCATTCTCCCTCGATCCTGTGCTGATCCCATGCTGATTTTGAAAAAATCCAGTCACGTTTAGGAGCTAGAATTTAAAAAAATACGAGGTTTTTACTTAGTAGTGTAAATTAAATGGTGCCAAAAAAGGAATACAAGAACAGCCATGCATCCTCCCTCGATCCCATGCTGATTTTTATGATCCATGATCATTTTATGATCCATGCTGATTTTTTCTGATCTATGCTGATCAGATCTATCTATGCTGATCAGATCAGATCAGATCAGATATATGCTGATCAGATCAGATCAGATCTATATATGCTGATCAGATCAGATCTATCTATCTATGCTGATCAGATCAGATCTGATCTATCCATGCTGATCTATGCTGATTTTTTCTGATCTATTCTGATCCATGCTGATCCATATGATCCATGATTTTTTATGATCCATGCTGATATTTTATGATCCCATGCTGATTCCCATTCTCCCTCGATCCCATGCTGATCCCATGCTGATTTTGAAAAAATCCAGTAACGTTTAGGAGCTAGAATTTAAAAAAATACGAGGTTTTTACTTAGTAGTGTAAATAAAATGGTGCCAAAAAGGAATACAAGAACATAGTAAGGGCATTTTATGAGATATTTCACAAATCTGTTAACTAAATTGTTACCAAAAAATTTCTTCACCAATATGTTTGTAAAGTTGTGTAATAACATGTGTTAAAATGTTGAAGTTCAACTCCCGTGGGAAACCCAGAAAAAAAGCTGTTGAATTCGGGTACCGAAAAATTATTTTCGAGAATTTTTATTTTTTTAAATCGGCCCTTAAGTAACTTATGAGGGGTCAAATAAGGGTTTTTCATGATTCTGAGTTGATTGTTAACATTTATATTTTCACTTTTACATTTACACACAAAGTAGCTTTTATTTCACATACATATATAATACTCGAGTTATTTCTCATTCACAATGTCAGAAGTTTCAACAGTCATTGTCTATGTCTTCTTCAGATTCAACAACATCATGACTGCAGTTTCTGCATGTAATGCCATTACAGACTCCACAGGCCGAGATGCACGTGACCCCATTCTTCTTGCAGCTGCATCGCCGGTTGCTGCAATCTCCATGACAATTACAGCTCGTGAACTGCAATAGCTCCTCAGGAGCCGTGGGGTCCAGTGTTGGAACTGGCTCATACCCATGCACACCTATTGTCCATCCATAGTCACTGGGGTTCAGAGACATGCTCTGTAGAAGGATCCAGTCCCGGGTCTGCAGGTAGGCACAGAGTGAATGTTGTGCAGCTGCACCCTCTGTTGGAGGTAGAGTCTCTGGTTTGATCACTCCTGCCGCTGCCTTCCTTGAGAACATGTTGTACCGAATTTCACCCTTCTTCAATTCCTTCAATCTCCTTCTCCTGGGAGGAACTCGATCTGTGTGCTCTGCTTTGCATCATTAGCATGGATTCTCTTCATCCAGCCATTCCAGTTGGAGTGTGGGAACTCAGGATCGTTGGCTTTGATCACCCACCCCGCTGCCCAGAGTGTGTCACTTGGAGTGAGGAGTGGCTGATCATGAGCCAGGGAGGAGGAAAGCTCAGCGAGGGGGAGAAACATGATCGCGTTCGTTCCTATCTGTTTCCTGTTCGTAAATGGAATAATCTTTACTTCAGTTCCTCTCAGGATCTTAGCTTTGTCGAGTGCCTTCAACTTCACCCGGGGGAAAGCTGCTGTTGTCTGTGGATCTGGCAAAGGTGGTGCCGGAGAGGTGACTTCGATCCAACCCATTGAGTGAAAGGGAGTGTTTCCGTGAATAGAGACAATGTTTAAATCTATATTGTCTCCAACAAACTGAGTGACTGCATTGTTTGTTTCCCCAACCTCCATAAAGACCACCTGATCATTACTTGACAATTCACTTTCACTGGCTGGCACTTTGGCTGTCATCACTGATTGATCCTCAAGCGCAGCATCAACCGCAACCTCATCATTGATCTGTTCATCGGTTTCCTCCACAATGGTGTCAAGAGTGCCAGAAGTATCTGGAACATCATCTCCACTCCTACTATTAAGGAAGCAGTATTTGTAGTTTTGTGTCTCCGTGTAAGACTCAGTGTATCCCAGCCGGTGGAACTTGTTGAGCATCCATTTTGACCCAAATCTATGATCAAGTTGTATGGCAAGCCCCATTTGGTGTGGCAATACTCCAGACCGAGGTCGACAGGCCTTAATAAAATTCTGCCCCCAAACGGCAACTCTTTCGTCTGTCTTGACAATCGGTCTCAAGAACATCTGAAGGCTTGCAGGAACAAGTGTCAGCTGACTATCGATGTCAGTCATACTGTGTGTGGTGGGGTATGACTTTGGACCTAAATCAATCAAGGCAATATCATTGGATATGAACTTGAGTGCCGTCTTTATGATCTGAGTCTTCTCATCTCCATGGTCAAGATTAGCATGATGCGCTCGCAGAATATTGTCGGTGCCATCTTTGAGACAGAGTACATCTGCCCTTCTTTCCTGTGTTGTGAAATACAAGGTGTCTTCGTATTTCTCTAGAAGTTTTATCTTTAGCCAATGCTTTGAATAAGAAAGGCTCTTCTCTGGTGACTGATCAAACTCCTGCAGCTTTTCATGGACTTGGTCCATGTTCATTACCCCATGCTCTAATTCTGAGTCTAACCATTCGCAGAATTCAATAAAAACTGCCTCTCGCTCCTCATCAATACTCCTCTGTCCTCTCTTCCTTTTTCCTTCCTCATCAGTCTTGGACAAACTGTCACCTCTCGCAAACATAAGTTTGCATCGCAAATGGTACAGTGTTTCTTCTGCTACCAAGTCGTTGCTCCCTTCCAGGCGTCCAGTGACTTCAGTGCCCCAGTCATCCCCGCGACTCCGTGCTGTCTTCAGCAAGCTTGCCTTCAGTGTATCTGCAGTCAAATTATCTGGCACTCTGTATTTCTTTCTAGCTTGTGCTGGATTATTTTTGTAGAGCTGGGCTGGTTGGTTGCAAAGAATGCATACATCCTTATACAGGAGGTCAACTGACTGTGATCTTCTAGAACTGCAGCCAGTTGATGAACTGAACTCACAAGTAGTGCGTCTTCTCTTCAACTTTGATGACTCTTTCTCTGCCTTTGATGCTTGAGCTGACTTCTTGGTGGTTGCAACAAAGTTGTTGTACAGATCATTTTTACACTTCTGGTGGTACCTCAGTTTTCCTTCCTTTTGAGCCTCCTTCATACGTTCCACAACAGTAACATTTTCGACAGTTTCTGCTTGTTTCAATAAAGTTGAGTATCCCTTTGGAGTTGCCTGTATGAGCCTTTCAGCTGGTGTATCCGAGCGTGCACAGATGAAGCAATTGAGCACAGGTGGAGTAACGTCTTCATCCATATTGCTAGACTCCATGTCCTGCAAAGTAGAAAATGAGATATATTTAGAAATTATTTTTCCACAAAGGAGTGTCTGTGGTGAAATATAAATGTTAACAATCAACTCAGAATCATGAAAAACCCTTATTTGACCCCTCATAAGTTACTTAAGGGCCGATTAAAAAAAATAAAAACTCTCGAAAATAATTTTTCGGTACCCGAATTCAACAGGTTTTTTTCTGGGTTTCCCACGGGAGTTGACCTTCAACATTTTAACACATGTTATTACACACCTTTACAAACATATTGGTGAAGAAATTTTTTGGTAACAATTTAGTTAACAGATTTTCATATGTTTCCCTTACTAACAGCCATGCATCCTCCCTCGCTCCCATGCTGATTTTTAGTATGGAAGAAAAGATGTCCGGATTCCGAGTCAACTTTCTTTATTTAAACTGCCACCGTCTGACCGCCTCAGTTATTAGGGTTAGGGTTAGGGCTTATGGCTCACCCAGTACCGGAAATCCCCCGAAAAACGAGAGCTCAAGCATATTTACTTGTTAAAAAAATCAAAGGCAAAATGTTGCCGTTACAGATTGGCATTGGCAGCCTCGGAGCCAATGTTAGGGCTGGTGATGATGTTTTGGGGACTGTGAGGGGCTCATTAAGCCAAACTGATACAAATCAATCATGCACGAAAGTGAAAATTCAGTAGTATTACCTTTCAGGCAAGGCCAGGCCTTTTTCTGCTATTGGTACAATGTAATCCATTACTACCTGTTGCACAGTCAGGTGCTCTGCAGACTGCAATTTAACCGGCTTCCCCATCAGAATTATTGGAGAGGCAGGTGACTGAATACCCTGTTGAACAAAATATATATATAAAATATCCACAAAGGGCAGATTACCGAGCTCATGAACCAACGGTCCTCCAGAGAGGTGGTAGATTGGTCCTGGGAAAGTACCACCACCCACCCTATAGGGTCCTTAAATGGTCCACCATTTTCTGACTCTAGAGTGGGATACTCGGACTAGAGAATGTTGGTTGGACTTGGGTTGGACTTGTACAGTTGCCGGTGTCCTGACACTTTTGCAAAGGGGTACCGGTGGAGTCGGCACACAACAGGCCCACTGCCAGATGGTAAGACTAAAA
Source organism: Myxine glutinosa (assembly GCF_964187855.1). NCBI lineage: Eukaryota > Metazoa > Chordata > Myxini > Myxiniformes > Myxinidae > Myxine > Myxine glutinosa. The sequence continues at coordinate 180,467,939 of NC_136266.1, read as the reverse complement.
TCCTGTTGTGGTGACCAGCTGGAGTATAATTTGGGCGGCCCAACCGAGACCACTCCATTGTGCTATTGACCCTTGGAAGCTTCACTTGTTCGGGCTGCGGGCCCCTTACACTCTTTCTACTCTCTCTAAATATTAAAATTCTCTCAAACAACTATGCTTGAAGAACTACTCAGTTATTTAAGTGGCACATAAAAACCTCTTTATGTTTCCTGCTTTTGTAATATATGAGGCCTTCACTCAACTTGATTCCTTCCATCAATATCTACATTTCCCAAGCTTCATCTATTATTACTTAGAGACCCTCAGATCACTGAACCAACTGACACCAGCCATCTCAAGTCGCCGTGACTATCAATTTCACCTTTTTTTTTGTTTCAAAGCTGCCATATGTGCTTATGTTTGTTCTGACCTTTCAGTTGCATAGATTCATTAATCTTGAATTTTTTAACTCCTCCGGCTTAAGCTTTCTTTTTGCTGTTCCACCAAATTCATTCTCCAAACGTGGACAATTATATTATACTATTTGATCGCATTACAGTCTCAATTGAATCTATCCAACAATCCTTCTTGCAAAAATTATTGTTCTAGCTCAGTGACTTTAATGTTCATAATTCTAACTTGCTTGTTGCAACTCAAGTTTTTTTTTCACGGCATAAAAGAAATCGGTGTCTAAGGGAGTCTGCCGGGGGTTATTTTGATCCGCAGAGTTCTCATGCTTTGTCAATAGTATCCTCAAGAATACCAATCAATTCCTGTGATAACATATCAGCATCTGTCCAGAGACCAGGCTCCATGTTGCGGACATTGGTTGGTTCAGGTCCTTGGTTGGTTCAGGTCCTTGGTTGGTTCAGGAATATCAGGATCTATAATATTTGTCTTTTTTCCATATGCTGACTTCGTAATTAACTTGCTCGGTGTTGTTCAAGCCACCTCTGATGGTGGAAGAGTTCCCATATCCACATTGTGTTGGGCAAATCTCTCATCAATCCCCCGTTTCTCTTTGATCATCAATAATCTAAATTCATTCACTTTATTACCCTGCGCTTGCGAAGCGAAAAGCGGGGTTCAGCATTCAGGTACGTACGTACGTGTCTGCATTTAAAAAATTCATTTTCTCGGCAACCGTTGGTCGGATTGACATGAAATTTACACCATAGGAGGGCCTCCTCCGGTAGAACATTTTAATGGTCATTATGACGTCATGGGTCACGTGGTACAGGCGCCATCTTGGAAAAACTTTGCACCTCTATATCTCTGAAACCACTCCATGGAAAAAATTGACACCTGGCTTATTGTCAACTACTCCCCATGGGGAATAAGATATGCTAATGATGATGTCATCGGTGCCTTCGTTATGACGTCATAATTCGACAAATACAACACTTATCCAATCATTATGAATTCTTTTCACCAACTGTTGGTCTGATGGACATGAAATTTTCACCATACGAGCGCCTCCTCCTGTATAATATTTTAATGATAATCATGACGTCATAGGTCATGTGGTACAGGCGCCATCTTGGAAAAAAACGAAAAATGTTGCACCTCTATATCTCCAAAACCGCTGCATGGAAAAAAAAATGAAACATGGCTCATTGTAAAGAACTTCATAAGGGGAATAGGTGTTGGTAACGATGACGTCATTGGTGACATAATTATGACGTCGTAAATCGACAGGGAAAATGCTTAGTCTGATCAGTTTGAAATGTATTGAGCATGATCTACGCAACAATTATATTAGAGAATATTAATTTATGATGTCATCGCTCACGTGGTCTGGCAGCCATATTGGATCAAAGAAAAAAAATGTTCAAAAACAGAAAAATTAGCTCACACCAAGTTGACTGTGCAGGGTAAGTATTCTATGAATACCATCTAGTTCAAACAGAGTCTGGCATATAATGCACAAGTGAACTCCTCAACACCATCAAGCAATTATTCTGGCACTTCCCAAGAATCCCCAAGATTTGATTGGAATCTTTGACCGTACCTTGATTGGCTTCACCTTTCCAATGCCTTCAAAAGTACTTATCGTTTGAGTGCCGGTAAAGGTTTATAGAGTATGCTGCGTAATAGAGCTGCGTGTAGTCTTCAGCAATTTCAGTACTGTTGAGCAATTGCTTTTTGTTCCCTGTGCAATCAAACAGAAATTGTCGTACCTTCAAAGTGCAGTGCAAAACACACAATCGTAACTTGGCAGACTACTGTCTATACCGTACCATAGGCAGTACAAGATGACCCATGAATGGGATTCTTCTTGAGTGGAATAGAGAGACCTCATTTTTGTTTTGTCGTGTGGTGATCATAGAGCAACAAGTACCATTGTTCCATACCAAGTCTCATTTTCCTTGGATCTCGTGAGAATAGTTATGGGATCACAACAGCAAGATTATTGGCCCCATATGACTTGTCCGCAGTATGATAGATGATATCGAAGCATTTTCCTCAATAAGTAAATCTGACCGAGATTAGACATCAATGATAAATGTGAACTTCGGATACTTCCAGTCCAGTGTAACTTGTGTGTAATATCAGGGAATACACTTCAAATTGCAATTCCTCTATGAGTATTGACCAGTTATTGGGTCATTTCCAATAAAGTCTTACTGAGGAAGCATGCTCACACATGTTACATGTGGAATAACACAGGAAACATGTTTTTTTTGTTTTTCTTGTATACAAGATCGAGGCTCGTGTAAGAGCACAGATTGATCACAAAAAGACAAACTGACACATAAAACATAAAACATATGATAAAGGGAGCGGGAGAACAAGATGGAGAGCAAGGACATCTGGAGATCTGTGGGAGGTAGAGGGCTTGTGGGGAGGAGGCATGGGAAGGGGGTGGGAGGTGGGAGAGGTAAAAAAAAACACGTGGACACAACTAGGACTTCCAGGAAAGAAATCGGTATCGAACAGAAAACAGGTTTGCACGAATTGCAAGCCAACACCAACTAGAAACACACAGTAACACATGCACAATAAAATAACGGTTGGAAATTTGACGAAGACACGAATGGGGAAATGCTTCAACTTTGTTGCAGTGCAGAGGTCAAAGTCGCTTCCTTGCTCAAGGGACCGGAAACGGAAGTCCAAAACATGTGCGTAGATTTGAAATTTTTAACCTATACGTGCAGAGGTCAAAGTTGCTTCCTTGCTCGAGAGACCGGAAACGGAAGTCCAAAACATGTGCGTAGATTTGAAATTTTTAACCTATACGTTACAATCAACATGTATGAATCTACGACTAACATGGACGAAAGCAGCTTTCTCAACTGTGATTAATACAACACTGAGCTAAATTACTATTCTATTGACTGACACCATCACCTTTGCATTGAATAACACTACCACGGTAACTATGGAAATGGCTTCACGTCTCTTCAATAAGTCAATGAAGAAAAATATAAGGATAAAGCAAAACAAAATGAAAATAAATAAATAAATAAATAACGAGCAAACATCCGGAAGTAGCAGAGGTCGGATAAAATTAGATTTAACCTCAGATGTAGGAAGTATGAATTAACATTCCTCTTAAAGCAGAGTAAACATAGGATAATGGGAGGCAAGTTACAGGTAGTGAATTCCAGAGCGAGACAGCACGAGGGATAAAACTATCTGCATAGCCTTTTGTTCTGCACTTTGGATCAGCTATCTTGTATGGGTGAGTGGAGATGGCAAACCGAGTCTTGCGTCCGAGGTAGCCATGATGTGTTGTTTTTCCAAAAGATTTGTCCATCTTCCAGCTCCACCTCATATGATCTGGGACCCACCATCCATACTGTTTTACATCTGCCACCCCAACGTCCATTCCTTCACACATGGATAACTTGCTTTATTTTTAGTTGTGACAGCAACTTGCCTTGACTGAATTTGAACTGCATCACAGGCTTCCAAGCTTTTGTTGGAAGACTTGTTCGGAGCTTCCGCCCAATGAGGAGTTATGCTGGCGGCAGTCTGTTTTCTAATGGGGCATCTCCCTAAGCTGACATAGCCAGATAGGGATCTTCTTTTCATTCTCCGGCCTTCTTAAGGAGTCTCTTAATGATTTTGACCCCACTCTTAGCCAAACCGTTCGACAGGATAATATAGGGCTGACAAGATGTGCTCGAGCAGCCAATCTGTTGCAAACTGCTTGAATTCAGCATTAGCAAATTGTGGACATCCATCGATTTTATCAGCAGCATCAGAATTGATTGGCATCCAAAGATTGACTTCAGATTGGTAATGACCTGACTACTAATCTCCGATGTTAACAATTCTACTTCCAGATAGTTGGAAAAATAGTCCACAACCAATCGATATTGCTTCACAGAATAGTCAAATATGTCCCACCCAAATTTGACCCATGCTTTGTTCGGCCTGTCAGGTGGCTGCTGGGCTTCAGCCAGTTGGGCACTGTGGTGTTTCAGACATACTTCACAACGGCCCATATAGTCTTCAATCTGGCCATTCATTCCTTGCCAATTGGTGGCCTTTCATGCCCATTGTTTGCACTTTTCATTCCCGAGGTGACCATCATGAGTCAGCATATCTGCTACAACCAGGTGTTTTCCCAGTGTATACGGCAACTGCAGTTCATACTTCTTTAGTCGTAGGAGAAGTCAGGTTTCGCTAGCAGGCCACACCACTTTGCTCGTGGATTTGCCCACTATAGCGATGAGCGGCTTACGATCAGTTTCTGTGAGGACTTTCTGGCTGTAGATGTTTGAATAGAAGGAAGCATCCGCAACCATACATTATACCTAGCATTCGTGCGCAATTGGTCTCTGCCACTGTTATTGATCCAAAAGCATCGGCAACAGACTTTTGTGGATCATAGTACTGTGCTACAGGCTCTTTGAGCAGTAGCTGTATAATGTCATACCACTCTAGTGTGCTCGTGGTTCCTCGGCCAATTTGTGTCTTGTTCCGACAACGACTTGATGGCTGTTGCATGGGCTGACAGATTAGGCATGAACCTACCGATGCATGCCACCAAACCGAACCCTCTTCTCAATGAATCACTGTCATTGGGTGTGGGCATACTGGTGATCGCCTCCACTTTAGCTGGATCTCGCTGCACTCCCTGTACCATTATGTGATCTCCTAATTATGTGATCTCTGTCTGTCAGAAATGATACTCGTCCAGGTTGAGGAAAAGTCCTACCTCGACTAGTCGATCGAGTACTATCTCCAACTTTGCATCATATTCCTTGGATGTACAGACCCATTGACTTTATATCATCAGTGAACACTCGGAAACCTGGCAAGTCCTCCTGTAACTGGTTTAATTTCATGTGAAATTCTTCTGGAGCAGATGAGATTCCCATGGGCATGCAAAGATAGCAATATCACCCTCATGGAGTATTGAATGCTGTCACGTTGGATGAGCACTCACCTATTTTGATCTGCGTAAATGAGGCTGTCGCACCCATCTTTGTAAAGAACCATGTATCTGGAAGCTCCCTTCATATTTCATCCATGGTTGGCAACTGAAAGTGCTCTCTTTGGATTGCCTTGGTCACATGTTTCATGGCTATGCTTAATCCAGTTTTGCCATTAAACCCATACTCTGGAACCCTGCATATTTGTAGGATGAAGCGACACAGATCCTCTTTCATTCCACTTACAGTTAGACTTTGGAATGATCCCATCCTCCCTCACCTTTTCCTTCAACCTACAGCCTTCAACTCTTTTTTGTATATAGAATCAAGGCTCATGGAATAGCTAGAAGACAGAATGGATCAGGATGTAACGGAACAAAACAAACAGCAGAAAGAGAAGGGGGCAACACCAACAGGTAGGCCAATGTAGAAAAGATCATGTTATTGGTTGGGGGATAGTGTTATCTATCTGATAGATCATGTTATCTGAGATAGTGGTGAGCAACTGTCTTGATGACCTGGATGGAAGAATGATATTGAAGAGAATGTGGAAGTTAGTTCCACAGATGGGAAAAACTGGAATGCATAAGAGGAGGTGAGCAGTGATTCTGCATTTTGGGGGTTTCACCAGTAGGTTGATGGTGGGCCACCGTTGATGGAGGGTTCAAGACCATAAAGGAGGCGGTAGAAGACAGAGAGACCACCGACCTGTCTGAGATGACAAAGCTTCAGCCAATAGACTTAGCTTCATCGTGGGAGATTCCAATTACAGAAAACCCTTAAATATCGCGGGAGTTATGTTCCTGGAAATGCTGTAATAGTTCAAACTGTGATAGTTAAAACCAATAATTTAGTATGGTAATTACTAATAAGAGGGTTATTTAAATGGGCTTCCAGAAAATATGGAGCAACATGGGGGGGCAGTCAACAATAAACACATCCAAATTTAAATAAACTTGTAAAACAAATATAAATCGTCTTTGAGATGAAGTGTCTTGCTGTGTTGAAGCAGAATAAACATTCAAAAGCAGATTAAGCTCGGCTCTTCCCTTCTGTAATTTGTCTCAAGCACCTACCTCTCTTTCTCTCTGATGTACCTTGGTCTTCACAGAGCATCCGTGCTGCTGATGCAGCTTCATGAGCAAGAGCTATATACTGGGTGGTTTGCCATTGCCTTCCCAGTATCAATTGAGGCAAGAATTTGGAATTTCTTTATGGTGCCGGAAATAGCTCGCATACTCTCCGCAAAGGACACCAACTAATGCCGGCAGATGGGATGCCTAGTTTAATGTCTATCCTAAGGAGGGCACACATATTGATGAATCACCCTGCCTGCAAAGCACCGAGATGACAGTTTATAGCTGGGTCGGTATTCTAACCTAGGCTACTCGGCTTAAAGTCAAGTGTGCATATCTCCAGCCCCTTCTGTCAGCTCCAAGGCCCACACCTTCCTCCCCTACTACATAATCTCTTAAATCCCTTCCTTTTGTAAGTATAAATTGTTCTGCAGCTCTAGACACCAGTGAATAAACAAAACAACAAGACGTCATGCAGAGCACGATACTTGCAAAATCAACCCCTCACCCCAACCCCCCCCCCATAAAAAGTTTACCATGGATACATCAAATTTTCAATTTCATTAAGATTAAAATTGACGATCTTGATCAAAGCTCGGGTCAATCGGATTAAAATTGATGATTTTTCAGGTGAAAATTCATGATTTTAGAAGTTAGACCTTGAGTTGACCTTTGACATGTTGACCTTAAATAGTTGATTACCCAAATCAGCCATACTCTATGTAATTACTATTTAATTCTCAAGTAAATAGGATGAAAATTGATGATTTTAGAAGTTTGACCTTGAGTTGACCTTTGCTCTTTTGACCTTAAAAAACAGTTGGTTTCCCAATTCAGTGAGGCACTGTGCAATAGCTGTATAATTTTCAAGTCAATCGGATGAAAATTGGTGTTTTTTTCAGATTAGTACACCCGCACACTACGGGAGCAGAAAAAAGGGTCATTCCTCTTTGGGGTACTGTTACGTGCTCCTCCCCAACCCAAGGGTCACGGTGTACCTCCGAGCCCCGAGAGGAGTCACGGCAGAAAAATGTGTTATTCTGTATGTCCAAGATCAATGGTGAAGCCACACCAATTGTTACCAGCAAACAAATATTGTATTAAGATCACACAAGAATAACAGTACAACAACAATAGTAATCAATTGTACAACCAATATATATTGTTACGGATCCAGGGGACGGCACTCCCGTTAGCAAGGGGGGGTTAATCCCCTTGTCTTGTTAAGCTGGCCGTCGGACCGGTCCTGGGGGTATGACGTCACTCCCGGTCAGCGCTGAATAGGTTAGTAGGCCAATCCTTCCTATGACCTAAGTACCAGCGCCTTCCGGTAAGCGAGGAAATACTCCCGCCCATGCCGCAGCGTGATAGATGTATTGCGCTGAGCGAAGCGAGCTGCGACGCGGGCCGTTTACAAAGGACTAAACCCGATTGTAAGCGATTCGGCCGAAATCGCGCCACAGGTACTCAATGGGGAAATCACTAAAGCGATCGGATGAGAAAGAAACCAAAGAATAAGAGGGAACAGGGATTTATTAATTATTTACACAAAAACCAAAACCAAAGAAGAAGGGAACGAAAGTAATTTCCAGAAGAAGAAGAAGACACAGCGCTAATCCTTAAACAGTCTTACTTAAACCCACAGGGCAATACAGACAGACTCACACGAATAGGGAATTGCAGGCAGGAATGGCTGGAGGGATGAGAAGGGCAGACGGTCCACAGAGCTGGCGGCAGGGAGGTCCAGGGATCGCGGCACGACGTCGAGGTCCCGCTTGAGCGTCCACGCTCCGGTTCAGTGGCGAAAACCCGGCCGTCAGTGCTGGTTGGTATCGCCCACGAGCGTGCCGACTCTCACTCGCCGCTGGTTGTTCGCACCAAGAAAATGAATGGTCGATCCTCTCTCCCTCCTCTCTCAACTTCTCGGGTCGTGCTCCCTCACTCATCTGCTCCCTCACTCATCTGCCACAAAAAGGCTTGCGCTTGCGCTTATATTGCACGTGGTGCGATCAAGCCGCCAACTCCGATGACACGCCTACCGGGTGGCTCACCTCGGCACTGGTTGGTCGGCAAGGGCTCTCTGGCTCCACCTTTGATGACGAGGTGGTGCCACGCCCGTGCTCTGGCGGCTCCTCCCCCATTCTCTCCGTTCTTGGCCTCGTACGTAATGGAGTTTGGGGCGAATAAAACAGCCCAATGCAACGGCGGCGAACGCCGCCGAAAACAGCCCAATGCAACGGCGACAAACGCCAACAAAAACAGCCCAACTGTTACTGGCACTTTTGAAGAGATGATTGGGGAACTGAAAGGGACCTATCTTATTTGATTGATGCAACATAGAGTCAACTTTGGAAACACAGCCTTACCTGGAACACATAATAATGACATAACCATAGAGAGGTCCTAAAGTGTCCTACGTGTTGTACATGGACTAACTAAAGTGCAATCTTTAATTAACAGCCAATTAAGGGGACATGTACACAGGGGTCATTTATAAGGGAATTTACTACTAAATTTACATGTGAAGGTTCTAAAAACCGTAACAATATTTCCTATGATGGGACCATGAGGTTCGTACAACATAACTCACTGTGCTCCAAGTGAGCGAAAAGAAGAACATTCCCCAATGTCTCTATTCCAGCATCAAGCCCAAGTCAATCCGCTCCAGCGATCGTCAGAACGATGTCCAATCGAGACCAGAATCCCGTTCGGATGACAGTCACAGTCACAGTCACGCGGCCAAAGCTGCGCAAAGGTGCCCTCAAGGCGACGGGGAAATCCAAAAGGCGCCCTCCAGGCGACTGAGAAATCACACCCTCGGGTATGGACGTTCACGGCTCACAGTCGGCGAACCGCAAATTAACCTTCAAAATCCACATTACACACACACACACACACACCAGATAAACGTCTGAATGCGGTGAAAATGGTTGAAGCGAAGTGAAAAACCTTGAGCAATGCGCCAAGCGCGTGAGTCAAAATGGCCGACGGCCCGTTCTCGAGGCGTTACGGCAATACGATGATTCTCCTCGGAGTAAACTGCAAAACCTGATACGCAGGTTGATCTGTCACAGCGATAACAACTCTGTCGCAGGAATCCCTTTCCTGGGAAACCGGAAGTTCACTAGTGACCTCCGTTCGTCAACGTTTGCTCCAGACCTCAAAGAAGCTAGGCTTCTTCCCGGACTCACTCACTCCACCTTCTTTTCCTCATCTTCCTCTTCGTCGTCGTCCGGTTCCGGTTTCATTTAAATCATTAACTTTTTTACCTTTTGAAAATAGTAACCTCTACCTCCCTTAAACGACAACAATAATAGTACATGGAATCAAAAATGTTTACAGTGGATGAAAACCACAACAACGGAAGTGACGAATCCGTAACAGTACGTAGATTACAGTCGATCTATGGTCGGATCTCAAGTACATTGGGTGTGTGTTCATTTAGCAAGTTTATTGTGGAGAGATCGCCAAGTGGTTTAAGCATTCGAGCAAGCACTCCATTCAAAACTGTTAAGGAACGGCTGGCTTGGCAAGTGCTAATCGACCTTTTGGCCTATGTTGATCTCAAAAATGGTTGGTGGTTGAATGCAGTTCGCTGATATGAAAATGCCATTCAAATTTCAAGTGAATTGGATGAAAATTGAGGATTTGAGATATTCAAAAAAAGTGGTTGATCTTTGGCCTATGTTGATCTTTTGGCCTATGCTGATCTCAAAAATAGTTGGTGGTTGAATTCAGTTCACTGATATGAAAATCCCATTAAAATCCAAGTCAATCGGATGAAAATTGAGGATTTTCGAAATTTTAAATTGTTGTTGACCTTTGGCCTATGTTGACCTTTTGGCCTACGCTGATCTCAAAAATAGTTGGTGGTTGAATTCAGTTAGCCGATATGTAAATCTCATTCAAATTTCAAGTCAATCGGATGAAAATTGAGGACTTTAGAAATTCTAAAAAAGAAATGTTGACCTTTTGACCTCAAATACATATAGGATTTTGTCGGACCACAAACTCTACTATTTGGTGAAGTTTCGTGAAGATCGTTTTAAAATTGTGACCTGTAGGCAAGTATGTGAGAGAGAGAGAGAGAGAGAGAGAGAGAGAGGGAGAGAGAGAGAGAGAGAGAGAGAGAGAGAGAGAGAGAGAGAGAGAGAGAGAGAGAGAGAGAGAGAGAGAGAGAGAGAGAGAGAGAGAGAGAGAGAAGAGAAAGAGAAAGAGAAAGAGAAAGAGAAAGAGAAAGAGAAAGAGAAAGAGAAAGAAAGAAAGAAAGAAAGATAGATATTGAGAGATAGAGATTTCTCGTTCGTCTTTATTACTGGGAAGTTAGTGTACATGATGAAAAGTCATACGACACATTTCATATAAATAAGAATGGGGGTTACATGAGGGCAAGGACTAGAATTTACAAATGAACTTGGAGGACACCATCAACCAAGCTGCAAAGGGATTCCTTCACGCACCATCGCTGTGAGAAGAGCGTACATTCAATGAATTGAAGCTCCAGATGTAAACGAGACGTAACTAGACCTTTGAAAATCATAAAAACATCATCATCAGATAAAAGTGGTGCACGAATGGTTTGCATTTTGTGCTTTCTTGATAAATAAATAGCAAGTTTTGCCTCCGCAAACAGATAGTTGGCTAAAATACATTCTTCTTTACACCGGTAAGAAAAATTAAAGCCAAATATAAAAACACAATGTGTGAAAACCAAGCCTAGCCCTTCAATCACACGTGATAAAACTGAAAAAAGAGGAGCCAACCTCGTACATTCAATAAAAGCATGAAAAACAGTTTCAGGGACATCACAGAAGGGACACATTTCCGAGTTGTCAGGGCATATGCGGTGAGATAAAACGTTTGAAGATCAAATATAATGTGCCAGTCGCCATTGCAGGTCCCCAGTGCGTTTGACAGTGGGTGCCCTATACATGGTGAGCCATTTGATTGTTGTGGCAGCGCCAATTTGGAGCAGAGGTCTCCAGTGTGTTTGAGGTTCTGTCGGTTTACAGGGAACAATAATTCCAACACACATGGAATAAACAGAGGATTTCTCCATTGTATTAAAAGGAATAAGACCTTGGAAAGAGATTAAAAGTTTTGGAAAGGGGCATTGTGACAAAGAGGGGTTAGCTTCCACCAGTGGGTCCCATTTTAGCCCGGTTTGTTTAAAAAGGCGTAAAATCAGAGAGAAGATCCTCCCAATGACTCTGATAGAACGAACACCAGTAGCCACAGCAACGTCAGCTGCTGACTTCCATTTATGGAGAAAAGGGTCTCGAAAGTTTTTGACCTTAGTGCAATCAATATCAATGAATTTTTGCATAAAAGATCGGTCACTACAGACCCCTTTAAAAACTGGGTTTAAAAAGACTGGCTCATTTAAAAACATTGGGAGGGAATAATCACATGCATCACGCTGAAATTGAATCGCCTGCCATGCTTCCAGCATGCTCCTGTAGAATAGGGGGACCAAAGTTAAGTCAATGTTCTTGATGTTGATGAGAAAGAGTTGCTGGTCAAAACCAAGTTTCCCGGCTTGCCTAAGTAGGCAGTGAGCAAAAGCTTTCCACGGGACATCCGTGTACAAGAGCCGGCGTAGTGAGAGGAGGCGAAAAGCCATCACCTTACTGTTGACATCGACCAACCCCTGTCCACCTTCAGCAACGGGCAGGCTTAGCACGCCTGACCGGAGCCAGTGCTTCCCCACCCCAAAAAAAGTCAATGAAAACACTTGAGAGTTTTTGAGAATAAAAGCTGAGGCTTGTAGTGCCTTAAGCTTATGCCACAGCATGGATGCCGCAAGATTGTTTATTATCAGGGTGCGACCCCGATAAGAGAGCTGATTCAGTAAACCTTTCCATTTTAGAAGCCGCTGCTCAGTTTTAGTTATAAGTGTTTCCCAGTTCTTCGAGACGAAGTCCGGAGTGCCAAGAGAGACCCCGAGATAGTGTATCCCGTCTCGTGCCCACACAAGCTGGCCGGGCAAGGTTGGAGGAGGGGCGTCACTTGGCGGACCCAAGTAGAGAGCATTGCTCTTGAGCCAGTTGATTTTTGCAGAGCTTGCTGAGCTAAACTCCTGGACACAATGAACCAAGGAAGAAACATCTTCATCAGAGCGAACAATTACGCACAGGTCATCTGCGTAGGCAATTGTCTTGACTGGGTTTACTGCTGGAAGGGGGGCGAAACCAAGAAGGCGCGCACGCAATTGAATAAGCAGAGGCTCAACTGAAAGGGAGTACAAAAGACCAGACAAGGGGCACCCTTGGCGAATTCCTCTACAAACAGAGAATGGCTGGCATAAAATATTATTTACTTTTAACAAGCTAAAAGTATTATTATACAATAATTTAGTGTAAGAGATAAAGAATTCCCCGATACCAAAGCCACGTAAAACAGAAAAGAGATAAAAATGATCAATTGCATCAAAAGCTTTTTCCTGGTCGAGGAAAACCAAACCAACATTCCTTTGTTCAATGGTACAAATATCGATAATGTCGCGAACGATAAAAATACTATCATGTATAGTCTTTTTGGGAATGCAGTAGGATTGGTCGGGGTGTACAATCTCCCCAATCACCAGCTTGAGGCGGTTTGCAAGAGCTTTGGCAAATATTTTATAGTCAGTACAAAGTAACGAGATTGGACGCCAGTTTTTCAAGTTCTGAAGGTCTCCTTTCTTGGGAATGAGGGCAAGTACAGCCCTGCGACAACTGAGGGGTAGCGAGCCAGATCGCAAGCTGTCGTTTAAAAGACCAAGTAGTTCAGGACCCAAAAGGTTCCAGAAGGCCCGGTAGAGTTCCATTGGGATCCCATCTAAGCCTGACGCCTTGCCAGTGGGTAAAGTTTGCAATGCGGAAAAAAGTTCTTCCGAAGTAACTTCCACATCCAACTGTTGGCGTGCCATTTCGGACAAGGTGGGCAAAGAGGTAACCAGAGAGTCAATCATTCCATGATCAATGTTCTTGGCACGGTACAAGTCAGAGAAATATTCCTTGGCGGAACCTCTGATACATTTTTGATCGTATGTCACTCTCCCTTCTTTTGTCCGAAGCGAGGTTAGTTGCTGGCTTCGTTTGGTTCGGGTTTCCAATCCAAAGAAGAACTTGGAAGAGGTATCGAGAAAACACAAATTTTCCATTCGGAGCCGGACCAAAGCTCCTCTCGCTCGCTTTACACACAATTCAGCAAGAACGGCCTTTTTCTTAGCCAACAAAAGATTAGTCCGTTCAGCATTAGAAGCTGAGAGGTTAGATTGTAAAGTTAAAATCTCCTTGGTAAGCAGGGATTGAAGAGCAACATCATTCTTGGTATGAAAGGACCCGTACTGCTGGCAAAACATTTTTATCTGGACTTTTGCATTGTCCCACCACTGTCCGAGGAGAGGGAAGGAAGCTTTCCGCAGGAGTAAGGTCTCCCAGAAGATTTTAAAAGCATCAATAAAACATTTGTCTTCCAGAAGACTAACATTGAATGTCCAATAGACAGCACCACGATTACAAATCGGGGAGAAAGTGCGAAACACAACCATGTGGTGATCTGAGAAACCACTCGGGACAATAGCAGTATGGGTCACAATATTAAAAAAATCACTATTAATATAAAACCGGTCTAACCTTGCGAGGGACAGACGGCCATTTAAACACCGACACCACGTATACTGGTGTGTGGATGGATTTCGAGTTCTCCAGATGTCAACAAGGGAGAAGGTTGTCAAAGTCCGAGTCAGAGGCACAATACTTGCTGGATGAGGCTCATTCCCATTGCGATCAATGGTAGAGTCCATCGTACAGTTAAAATCCCCTCCTAAACAAACAAATCCATTAAAATCAAAATGTGCAAGGGAGGTTTCTAACTGTGTGTAAAAAGCAATTCTATCCGTGCTGTCACTGGGTGCATAGACGTTCACTATCGTGTGTTTAAAACCATTAAGGGTGAAAGTGAGAGAGATTAAGTACCCTTCAATTATTTCATTAAAATCAACAATGAGATTACAGAGAGAAGGATGCAAATAGATGGCTACCCCAGCCCGAGGACACTCCAAGCTACTGAAGAACCACCTTCCTTTCATTATTCTTTCCCATTCACTCATACAGGAGGAACTACATCTGGTTTCTTGTAAGAGTAAGATATCGATGTGGTTCTGCAAAACAAGCTCCTTAACTTCAGCTTTTCGTAAATACGAGCGTCCTCCGTTTATGTTTAAAGTGGCTATAGAAAAAGCCATAGTGTGGAATTTGGGGAAGGGTATCAGTCAATTGGGTCATGATATGCCTGCAGGTGCTTCCTTGCTTTCAGAACCCATTTCCTGAGACGAAACATTTGTGGTTCGGTCAAACCAAACTGCTCGGACTGAAGGAGCAGTCGCTTTGCGGAGATGATAAAACTGTGCAGATCAGGGAAGGAATCCTGAATTTTAACATTTCTCTTACGGAAGGTGTGATGTAAAAACTTTAGGATCTCCTGGGGGGGGGGGGGGGGGCACAGTCGGACCACTCTCCGGTTCCTGGGATAAGCCTGGATCATTCCAGACCTCGGTGCTACCACCAGAGGCAAGCGACGACGCGCCATCAGAGTCGTAGTTTAATTGGGGATCTACATTAGTACCGTGCTCCCCCGGTGGAGCAGGTATTTCCATTTCTGCCAGGAGGGGAAAAACTATTTCCGAAACAGAACATACACTCTCTGCTTCCATCATGTCCGGGGTTGTCTGTGGCGCAGACATCTCAGACACTTCACCCTTAGCAGGGAGAGGGACCAAAACAGGTTCATTGCTGACGTCCATGGTTGTAGTATCGGCAACCACAGGGGTAGTCACAGCTACCTCTTGGAACACGACGCTACCTCCTTGTACCTCTTGGGGCACAACACTACCTCCTTGTACCTCTTTGGGCATGACACTACCTCCTTGTGCCTCTTGGGGAACAACATCACCTCCTTGTACCTCTTGGGGCACGACACCACCTTCTTGTTCGTGCTCGTGTTTGTCTTGCTCGTTATCAGGAGCGTTATTATTATCCTCCGTAGCTAACACGACAAATCTGTTTTCCGTTTCCACGGCAGCAAACGGGGCAGCTGCTTCCAAATGGGAGCCATTTCGTTTGCCCGACGCCGCCAGTTTTTTCGGAACGCTCACCATTACATCATGACCATTGACGTTTGGGCGCTTGTTTCTCCGAGATTGAACGGTGATAAAACCCTCGTCATCCGCTTGAGGTCCCTTTAGTTCTGCACTCGCACTGTGGGGCTGATTATGGGAGGCGTCTGTACACTCCGCTCTAGATGTGCCACTCGTGTCTGGCTTGGGCTCCGCGACTCTAGATGTACCACTGGTGCTTGGTTTGGGTTCCAGGTGTTGAGATTCCCGGTTAGATTCCACACGTTGAGATTCGTCACCGGGAATATTTGGTTTCGGACAAGCGTTCTTTAAATGTCCGTGCTCGCCACAAATAAAGCACGTCATTGCCTCAGTAGCGATGTAAATTTGGTAGCTGCGATCTTTGTGCTTCAAAGTCACAGCAGCACTAAGCGATTGTGCATTGTTCTTTAAAACAATATAACAGTGACGCCGGAAAGACATGATGTGTCTAACCGAAGCGCCAGAACGCAAACGTAAGGGGATCATTGAGATCCGTGATCCGTCCCAAAACGGTTTAAAGCACAGGTAATCTCCTCGCTTTTAAAAAAAGGTGGTAAATTCGAAATAATAATTTTGACGGCAGGTGTGTCCAAAGGACACACAGTAAGAAAAAGATCCGGTGCGACAGACAAGCCGGTTTCGACTGTCTGAGCAACGTATCGCTCTTCGGACAGGAAGAGCACGACACGTTGATTCATTTTCGACGCTGCGAGAATGTTTTCGAGCCCAATTTGTTCTCCGAAACCCATTACAACGTCGTCAACACTAACTCCGTCCGGCGGACAAACTATGACCCCGTTCTTTGGAGTAAGTGCCTCGTACACACTATTGTGCAAACGTACGTTTGCCATAGTGTAAAATTAACAAATGAAGTAAATTGAAAAAACAAAAACAAACCTGCCACAAGCAAAACTAGCAAGTGGAGGAAAAGGAAAAGTAATAATATGGGTGAAGTATTTAGCCAAGAAAAGGCTAAACGTATAAACACGGCAAAGGAAGAGCAGGCCCAAACCAGGGGGTCCTGAACAGGCCTGCTAATCACTTACCATGTGCGCTCTCTTTCTCTCTCCTGTCTCAACAAAGAAAGGAAACACGGGGAAAACTTCACAAACACGTACAAGGACACAAATGGAGTGAAATGGAGGATGGGAAAGACGCCAACACAGCACAGCACTCACAGCTCCTCACACACAGCAGCCGTGATTGCCACACCCATGCACGACTCACCAACGACCAGCAGGGGGCGAGAGAGAGAGAGAGAGAGAGAGTGTGTGTGTGTGTGTGTGTGTGTGTGTGTGTGTGTGTGTGTGTGTGTGTGTGTGTGACTGTTTCTTCCTTTTATTACAAGAGTACAAATAATCAGTTATGTTCAGTCACAAAGAAACAAAACACAATAAAATAGTCTCAAGGGAAAGTTATTATCAAATCATCATCATCAAGTGTGCATATGACATCATTAAAAACCCACTTTTCTTTAAAACATGTTAAATTCTTGTTCATTTTAAAAAACCGGTACTCTAGCTTTAGTCTTGCATTTACAAGAGCCTTAAAGGTGAGCAGTACATCATATGACGAGTCAGAAGCGTTTCCCATTTTTTTCTTCCTGGATTTATAAATTGCAAACTTGGCCTGGCCAATTAAAAAATTCATTAAAACCACATTTCTAAGGGAAGACGGTCCTAAAACACCATAAATAAAAACATTGTGATTGAAGAGGGAACCAAGCTTCACAAAGCGTTCCTGAAGGAATGTAAAAAGAGGTTGCAATCGTTCACACTCAAGGTATATATGCGGTAGGGTTTCAATGGATGCACAGAAAGGGCATAGATTAGAGTTAGCAGTAGAAAACCGGTTCAGTAAAACATTATAAGGTAAAATCCAGTGTACAAGTTTCCATTGAATATCTCCAACATACTTTGGAGTAGGCAAGAGATAAAAACTTCGCCAATTGGGGCAATTGGGGGGTATTGGGGGTAAAACATCCCGCCATCGAAGCCTCGGGTGCTCAGAAAATGTTTTTGCGTATAAAATTTTAACGTACGCGTTGTACAAAGTTTTCTTTGGAAAGGCGTGAAGGGATAATGCAGTATCATCAGGGCTGTTCAGGCCAGGGGACAGATTAAGTGGCGGGCTGAAGACTAGGAGTTTGGGGAAGTCACCCGCTGTTTCCTCGGGGGAAGGGCCAAGTTCCTCGCAGGTATTACGATACGTTGTGGATATCCCTTGAAGGAACCGAGAGATGATCCTGACAGATTTTATTCCGGTTTTTTGTGCCACAGCGGCAGCACTCAGCCAGCAGCTCCCACTCTGTCATGAGGTCTTTCACTCACAGCAGCTTGGCATCAACAAAACGTTGAACGAGTCCCCTATTATTCAAGCTGTTTTCCAGGAAGGGGTTGTAGCATAGGGGCTCATTCAACAACATTTCCATGTTGTATGTTGCCATTTCACGGGAAAAGGACAGGGCTTGCCAGGCGTTCATCACCCCTTGGTAAAAGGTGGGCAGCAAGGATGAATCGATTTGATGAGGGTTCATCAAGAAAAGTTCTCAGTCGTAACCCAGCTTGCATGTAAGCTGCAATATGCAGTTAGCCAGAGGCCTCCAGAGTAGGGCTTCATCTCCATATACAAGTTGGCGCACGATATGAAGCCGGAAGACCATAATCCGGCTGCGGATATCAATAAGACCTTGGCCACCTTCAGTGAGTGGTAAGTATGCCACGGGAGGTTGGAGCCAGTGTTTCCCGCTCCAGAAAAAGTCGACAATGCTCTTTTGCAGTGTAATAAGAAGGCTCCCGGGCGGTTGTAGGCATATCATCTTATGCCATAGCATAGAGGCGACAAGATTGTTAATGACGAGAGTTCTTCCGTGGTACGAAAGTTGAGAAAGAAGTCCTTTCTAGCGGGCCAGTTTTGCCATTACCTTGTCCGGTAATCCCACCCAGTTCTGCTGCTCAAAGGTGTTGTCTCCTAGGAAAATACCGAGGTATTTAATGCCACTTTTCTGCCAGTTCACTCCTTCTGGTAGGACAATTGGCGGGCAATCTCCAGGTCCTATCCAAAGGGCTTCACTCTCTTCTTCCAGTTTACCTGGCCTGAACAAGCCTGACAATATGTCTTTAGTGCCTGAGCCACCGCAGTGACGTCAGCACTATTTTTTATATAAATACAGACATCATCTGCATAGGCAGAGACTTTTAGCGGTGTGGTAAGAATTGATCCAGTGAAGCCAGAAATGTGCGTACGTAATTGGAGCAGAAGAGGTTCGATGGCAAGAGAGTATAAAAGTCCAGATAGCGGGCAACCTTGCCGTACTCCCCGTTGTACAGCAATGGGGCTACACAATACTTGATTAATTTTAAGAACACTGGATATATTACAATACAAAAGTTTAACGTATGAGATAAAAATAGGTCCAAACCCAAAATTCTCTAAAACTCTAAAAAGGTACATGTGGTCAATACAGTCAAAGGCTTTTCCTTGGTCAATGAAAAACAGTCCAACATTCATATTAAAATTGTTACAAAACCGAATGGTATCACGGATAAGAAAGATATTATTAAAAATAGTACGTCCAGGAATACAAAAGGATTGATGGTCTCCTATTAGTACATTCATAAAAGGTTTCATTCGATTAGACAAGGCTTTGGCTAAAATTTTATAATCCGTACATAAAACAGAAATAGGACGCCAGTTCTCTATAAGTTGAGTGTCCGCTTTCTTAGGAATTAAGGTGGTGACTGCTCTCTGGCAACTCCACGGCAGTTGTCCATCCTCTAAACATTCATTCAATACCCGCAGTAGGTGAGGTCCAATGGCGTCCCAAAAAAACTGGAAAAATTCGCTAGTCAGCCCATCCAGTCCAGGGGCTTTATCAGGTTCCAAGGCCTTCAAGGCAGTGGTGAGCTCAGGTAACCTAAGAGGATCCTCCAACTGCTGTTTCTGATCCTCCGCCAATGTTGGAAGGTTAGAAACAACTTCCGATATTGCATCCTGGTTAATGTCATGCCGCATAAACCGTTGTTTAAAATGTTTCCGGGCACATTCCCTGATTCTGCCATCTTCATAAAGGAGTTCCCCATCATGGAGCAAGCATGTAATCATTGACGAAGAGGCCCCCCTTTTAAGGCTGAAGAAGAATTTGGTTGGAGCATCAAGGTCGTGTATGTACCTCATCTTCAGGCGCAATAAAGCATTTTGTGCTCGCCTTTCGGATATGGAATTCAGTAAGGCCGTTTTTCCATGAATTTGTTGCCTCATTCCCTGGTAGCTCACACTTGCAGTTCCCTGAAGCTGTTCCTGTAATTCCAGGATTTCATCTTCAAGTAAGGTTGTGGTTTTTCTTTCCTCTTGAACACCATACACACGATATTGTTGGCAGAACAGTCTGATGTGCGTTTTGGCATTATCCCACCATTGTCTGAGGTTTGAGAAATTCCCTTGGGAGGCAACTAGAATATTCCAAATTTCCGGAAAAATGCCCTTAAAGGTACTATCATCAAGTAAGTTGTTATTAAATTTCCAAAAAGCACTCTTGTGTTTCGGGCAGGGGGCAGAAATTTTGAGAAATGTTGCGCTGTGGTCCGAGAATCCTGATGGGCAAATTTTGGATGACAGAACGAGGCGTTCAAGTGGAGGATTAATATAAAACTTGTCCAAGCGAGCAAGTACAATATTACCTTGAATGCATCGACACCATGTGTATTGCCTGATTGATGGGTGCTGTACCTGCCATATATCTGTCAAATTCATTTGTTTTAAAAATTTGGTGATAGGGATTGTGGAGGCAGGATGGGGCTCTGCACTGTTCCTGTCTAGTTGGGGTTGGAGGGTGCAATTAAAATCTCCACCAATACAAACATGATTGTCTTGGTTTTTTAGGGCGTTTTGGCTGTCGAGGGACGTTAGGTGTGTCCCAAGGTCATTAAAAAAACTTGCCGAGCTACAGGCGTACTTGGGGCATAGATATTAAAAATAGTATAGAATTTTCCACAGTAGTGGAATTCTAGGGATGCTAGGGATCCCTTGTGTATTTCGTCGAATTTAAGCGATGAAGGCGAAAAGAAGGGGCTAAGAATTATTGCGACACCGCCTTTGCGGGAGTCACCGTTACTAAAAAAAGGACAGGCCAGGGAAGAGCCTACACCACTCTGCGACACAGCAGTCGTTGGCATGGGTCTCTTGTAAGAGGGCAATGTCAACTTTCTTCTGTAATAAAAAATCCCTTACTTGAACTTTACGGACAGAGCTACATCCTCCATTAATATTCAGGCTACAAATGGAAAAACTCATTACAGCTACAAGGAGGAGTGACCACCACTCAATTTTTTGATAGCAGTTCATTCTTAGCTTTTTGCAACCACTTCTTTAAACGCTGACGTTGGGAGGAATTGAAATAAAAAACGTGGGGCCGTTTTACCATCAATCTAGCGGAATGTATAAAATCAGGTAGCTCCGGAAAAAAGGTTTCTATAACAACATTCCTTTTTCGGAATGTGTCCTTAAGAAACCTTTTTATCTCGGAGGGAGGGATTGGAGGGGTTTCTTCTTCCTTAAGGCTACCACATTCACTAACAGAGTCATCTATATCAGATGGCTCAGATGGTGTGTCACACTGGTTTTCATCATTTATCTCCTCACCGTCATCACATCCCTCCACGTTATCGGATGGGGCATAGTCCATAGAGGGAGGGGACGGGGAGGGAGAGAAATGAGCCATCTTCAGGGGAGGGGGGAGGGGGGGGGGTACTAATTTTTGCGGTTCAACCATATCAGTTTCTAGGTCAGTAGACAAGGGCGAGGATTCATCCACATCTATGTCCTCCAATACCGAGAAACGATTTTCTGTGACGAGGGACAAATCTAGGGCAGAGAGGAGGGGCTGTCGGTTTTCAGTTGTAGGTTTTTTAAAGAGATGACCGTTTTCATCTGTTGTTTGCAGATGTCTTTTTCCTTTTGGGCAGACTAATTGAAACTCGTCCTGGTTAGTGGGAAGAGATTGCAAGGGTTTGGGGGGGGGGGGGAGGACGTGATCATCGGGAGGGGATTTCCATCGGCTACCACGGCGAGAGAGGTAGAATCAGTTATAGCAGGCAACAAGCTGTGATTGGACGATGTCGCCTGGGGGGTGAGGTCTATCGTTAACAGGAGATGGCTGCAATTAGATCCTTCAGTAGAGGGAGGGGCCCCTGTTTCAAGGGGAGGGGAAGGGGGTACGGCGGGGGGGGGGGGGGTGGATTGGTGGTAGGAGGGCTTGGGTCGGTGGTAGACAGATTGGGATCAGTGGTGGTAAGGCTTGGGTCGATGGTGGGAAGGTTCGGGTCGGTGGTGGGAGGGCTTGGTTCGGCGGCGGGAAGGCTTGGTTCGGTGGTGGGAAGGTTTGGTTCGGTGGTGGGAAGGCTTGGGTCGGTGGTGGAAGGGTTTGGATCGGTGGTGGGAAGGTGGGGGGGTTGCTTATTCCCGGTTCGGAGGGGAGGTTGTACTTGTGGAGAATTCTCTTTTCGGGGGCAGTCATGCTTAACATGCCCAAATTGTCCGCAGCCAAAACATTTTAGAACGTTGGTGGACACGTACACTGTATATTCGTTCTGTTGATGTTTTAATTTTATTATAAGGTTTAAGTCCTTCTGGGAATTTTTTAAAATCATAAACACTTGCCGCCGGAATGAAACCACGTGCCTTAAATCGTTGTTTCGTGACCCGAAGGGAATCATGGAGATACAAGACACGATGGTACCGTATCGGGACAACTCTTTAATTAGTACATCGTCGGATACAAATGGGGGGCAATTGGATATCACGACTTTTATCGCTGGGCTATCTAGTGGGGAAATCATAACAAATAAATCTGGATCGATTGTCAAACCCTGTTCGACAATTTGTGGGACACAATCCACGTCGGACAAAAAAATAACGAACCGCTTGTTCATCCGCGAAGCGGCAACAACCTTGTCGATCCCGACAACACGACCGGTTGCGAGGACAACGTCCTCGACACTAACCTCACGTTCCGGAGGTACACAAAAGAACCCGTGCTTACGGGTCAGGCTCTGAAAGGCCGTAAATCGAGATAGTGCAGCTGCCATGCTGGATCAGCTGCACTTACAACCCCTCCCCAACTCGGGGAGGGTGAATATATAATATAATCTTCCCTACACGAACTCCGGGAATGGGAAGTAATCAGACCTCTCCGATTTCCCTAACTTCGGAAAAGGGAGGCAACAAAACAAACTGAAGGAAAGATAAACGAAAGGAAAAAAAGGAAATAGAGGTTTAAGATGAAGGAGCAAACACCGATCGGGCGACGCCCAAAAACGGCGAACCCTTACCAGCGATCACCCTGTGCTCTCCGGCTCTCTATCCCGTCTTAACGTATATGGGAATCACCAGGAAGACTCCATGAACAGGCACAAGGACACAGAGGGGGGAAACGGGGGGGGGGGGGGGGGAATGGAGCAACAACACAGAGCACTCACAGGTCCACAAGCAGACGCCATGACAGTACAACCAGCATACAAACGGCCAGCAGGTGGAGAGAGAGAGAGAGAGAGAGAGAGAGAGAGAGAGAGAGAGAGAGAGAGAGAGAGATAGAAAGAGAAAGAGAAAGAGAAAGAGAAAAAAAGAAAGAAAGAAAGAGACTTCGATTTGACTTTTGACGTCCTTTTATTCCAAAAATATAAAGTGCATGGATGTACAGTGTATAAAATCAAAAACAAGAGAAAACGGTGAAAGCGAGGAAACAATACAGATACAAGCATTGATCAGTTCAAATTTTACCAAAAACAAATGCAATCTTCTGCAGCAATACTACGAAGTGTAGAAATTATGAACAATTAAGAGAAAAATAATACCAACTCGTTTTGGCGGACTTCACAGACACTTTCCAAACACCATTTTTCTACAAATCCATCAATTTCACCCATGATCTTGGAAAACTCAAACTCATGTTTTAGCCTTGCAGCACACAGTGCATTGAAAAACGTCATGACATTGCATTGACTAGGGCATGCCCGTACTATATCTATATCTAAAATTATATCCCCCCCCTCTATTTACATGAAATGGTTTGGTCCAAAGCGAACGGCTTGCGAGTGGTGACAATCCCCCCCCTCTATTTACATGAAATGGTTTGGTCCAAAGCGAACGGCTTCCGGAGTTTGGTAAAGAAATCGCCATCGCGTGCACAAACGCGCAGGAAAGCGAATGAATCGCAAATTCGTTTTTATTAGTTGTAAAACATAGTTTAACGCCAACATAGTTTGCAAACGTGAAATAAATGAATACGCTCTCAAATGTGCCATCCGAGGCAGAGTGTGCCCGCCACGTTCGGCACACGCGATCGTTCGCTGCTCTCTGATTGGTTGAATCGTTTTTTGGACATAGCTCGGTAAGTAATTGTCCGATTAATATGAAACCTTGAAAAGGCACATCCTCGGGTCCCCAGCAATATACCTGGCAAGTTAAAAGTATATCGGACCCGTGGTTGTCAAGAAACAGCAGTCACAGACAAACGTACAAACGTACAAACGTACAGACAGAGATTACTGGAATTATAGATAGATGAATGGGCTTACCATTACGCTTCTCCTTTCTGGACAGGTAAGTAGCAAGCTTTGCTGTAGCTACAAAAAAGCACAACAGTTCATATTCTTTGTTGTGTTGCCGTCTCTTTTTGAACCCAAAAATAAAGGATCGAAAAATAAATCTGAAATTCATTTTGAACGACACAAAGTCTAACCATTCAAATAAAGGAAAAGGTCTTTCACAACCGATAAAAAAATGAAAAACATCCTCATTTACAGAACAAAAGGGGCAACATGCAGATATTGGGGCAAAATTCCATACATATGTATTGCATGGGATGATCCAGTGGGCAAGGCGCCACTGAAGATCACCTGTTCTTTTGTTAATCAGCTTACAATACATTGATTCCCATACAGGTTCATTGGGGGGCCCGGGAGGGAGTAGCCTCTTCCAACGTGCTACTCCATTTAGCGGAGAAATACCAAGAACTTGAGATAAACACCACCTATACAGGCTCTTGCTGCTCTCAGCGTGCAATTCACTTGTCCCTGTGCTAACAGGTGGAAGTTCCTTGGGAAAGCAGTCAAAAATCAGTTTTGGGAAAGGGGACTCGTTGGGGTGTCCAAAAGTATTCCGAGTCCAAAGTTTCTGTAGCTGATGACGTTTTTGAACAACTTTCCTCAAAATCATTCCAATTGTCCTCTTGGACCGAATCGCCGTCATGGTTGAAATTTCCTCCACATTCCTCCACCCGACACCGGAGTTTGGCCAAAGGTGCCATACTTTGTTTATGCCTGCCTCAATAAAGCGTTGGCACAAATGACGACTCTTGAGAACATCAGGGAAGAGAGGATTGAAGAACAGGGGTTCAACCTCGAACATCCCTGGGGAGTAAGTGTCCGCTTTACGGCTCACGGAAAGTCTTTCCCAGGCACTGAGAAGGCTCTGGTAAAATATGGGGAGCGTTGATGTGTTCACATACTTAAGTTGTCAGGAATACTTCGAGACCATAGCCGAGTCTACCCGCCTGCTGTAAAATATGGCAAGCCAAGGCATGGGTTGGCAGGTTTTCACCAAATAGGAGGTGTTGAATGGAGCACAGGCAAAAGGCCATGAGACGGGATATGACGTGAACAAGGCTCTGACCACCTTCAGATGAAGTATGGCATATTACGTTTGGCCGCAGCCAATGATGGCCTCCCCCAAAAAAGTCCACAAGTTTGGCCTGTATCCTGTCCAGCAGCACTTCTGGTAGTTGCAGGCAAATAAAGCGATGCCACAACGTTGTAGCAACCAAGTTGTTTGCCACTAAGACTCGGCCCTTAAATGAGAGGTGCGGTAGGGTTCTTTTCCACAGGTTCAGCCTCCTGTCTATTTCTCCAGTCACACCTTCCCAAATTCCTTTTCTCAAATTGTGTAGAGCCCAGGGACCCACCAAGGTAAACAACACCATCTGCTTTCCACTCTAAGTTTTCTGAAAGAGCAAGCAGATGTGTTGAGACAGGTAGGCAACTATTAAGGTATGACACCCAAAGAGCTTTGCTTTTCGTCCAATTAACCTTCAGCGATGAAGCCATGAAAAAGGTTTTTAAGGACTTTACAAGAGCAACAATGTCTTGGTGGTTTTTTATAATGACGCAAACATCATCTGCATAGGCCGATATAGTCATTGGTGGGCTTCCAGGAAAACAGGTCAGGCCAGAGATATTCTTTCTCAGTGTGCAAAGTAATGGCTCCATTGCTATCGCAAAAAGCAAACCTGAGACTGGGCAACCCTGCCATACCCCCCTCTGAACCTTTATGGGGGGAACCAGTTCATTGTTCACCTTAATTACACTGGAGATGTCAGTGTACAATAGAGTTATAAAGGAACTTCCGGGTTCGGTTGCGAGAGGACGCTGGCGTTGCATATTCGCCGCTTCTCCGACTGGATGGATGTACAGGGTCTGCTTCTACCTTTCTGACCTGACATCTCACACCTGTCCTGCCTTTTCACACCCGCACGTGCCGCGTGTTCTCCGGCTGGATAACGGAATCTGCTTTTGATGGTACGGAATACGGAATTCGAAAGGCCCGCTCCCGTTGATTGTGGCCGTGGCCTTGTTTGCCGGTGGCCTTGTGGCCTTGTTTGCCGCTGTGGTCTTGATTAGCGGCTGCAGTCGTTTGCCGCTGCGTTTGCCGCTGCGTTTGCCGCTGCGTTTGCCGCTTTGCCTCCTCGACCTTGGCCTCGTACTCGTCCCTTCGCTCCTGCCTGGCATGGCTCTGAAGTACTCCGCCGCAAGGCTTCTTCTGCTCAATACCCGCTCCACCCCATCATGCATCTCTGCCATCAAATCAAATGGACTCCTCCGACGACCCAGGTACATTCACCGTGGCTCCGGTCGCAAGTTTGTTTATTTGCAATCAGGTCACTCCATCCCCGTCCTCTGGTCGGCTCAGCGCACTCTCACTCTTCGTCCCAGCGCACCTGGTCACAGCAACCCACACGATCGCACCTCTTGCCTACGAACCCTGGCTAAATCACCTGAATTCATCCCTGCTGTTCAAAACAACATCAAGCTCACCCTGTTCAACACCCGGTCCCTCAACAATAAATGCCTCATCCTGAACGAATACATCCTGGATAACAAACTGGACTTTCTCTGTCTCACCGAAACCTGGCAACAACCTCTGGACTACTACACACTCAACCTCACCACACCCAATGGATATTCCTACGTCAATAAACCACGCTCGGAGGGCCGAGGTGGTGGAATTGCCGTTATCCACCGTCAAGACATCAAGACCAACCTCATCTCCATCTCATCTGCTCCATCATTTGAACACCTGGCTTTAAAACTCTCTGGTCACACGCAGTCAGTCATGGCTGTCGTCTACCGCCCTCCCAAACCACACCCATCATTCCTGTCTGACTTCTCCTACTTTCTGACCCAGCTATGTTCCCTCTCCCCCTCAATCCTCCTCCTTGGTGATTTCAATATCCACATGGACTCCACTGACTCCACAATAACCACTGACTTCACTGATTTACTCACCTGCTTTAACCTCACTCAACATGTCGACTTTCCTACCCATATCCGTGGTCACATTTTGGACCTTGTCTGCTCCACTGGATTAAATTTGCACCATCTCTATGGCTCCGACCTCACCCTCTCTGACCACTTAGCCATCACTCTGACCATCAACATCCCCGCCCCAACACCAAGGCATTATCGCACAATCAACTTCCGTAAGCTAAACGCTCTTTCACCTACCTCATTCTCATCCACCCTCTCTGAAAAAATGTCCACTTCTCCCTTCATTGACCTCCACACCCCTTCCGACCTCACTGACTACTACAACCACACTCTCTCCTCCTGCCTTGACCAGCTTGCGCCTGTAAAAACCAAAACAGTTTCTTTCACCCATTCTGCTCCCTGGTTTACCCCTGAACTCCACCTGATGAAAACTCGTGCTCGCCAACTTGAAAGACTCCGCAATAAAACGGGTCTCACAGTTCACTCCCAAGCCTACAAGGACCACATACAACACTACAAAGATGCCCTCTCCCGCGCCCGCTCTGCCTACTACTCTCAAATTATCCACTCTGGCTCCGGAAACCCAAAAGCACTCTTCTCGACAATAAACAAACTCCTCCGCCCCCTGAACACCACCACCCAGTCATTCACAGTAGACAACTGCATCTCCTTCCT
Organism: Myxine glutinosa; assembly: GCF_964187855.1. Classification (NCBI taxonomy): domain Eukaryota; kingdom Metazoa; phylum Chordata; class Myxini; order Myxiniformes; family Myxinidae; genus Myxine; species Myxine glutinosa. The sequence continues at coordinate 180,440,140 of NC_136266.1, read as the reverse complement.
CTCTTTCTTCCAACGCAAAATTGACAACATCTACAACAGCTTGACCACCGCCGCACCCGCTCCCCCTCCAACCACCTGCCCCCCCTTGTCCTGCCATCCCCTGTCTCGGTTCTCCCCAATCTCTCCTACTGACCTCTCTGAACTCCTCATAGGAATGAAAACTGCCACCTGCACTCTTGACCCCATCCCCTCCAGCTTTGTCAAAGCCTCCCTCCCTGCTCTCTCTCCACTTATCATTGCAACAATAAACTCCTCCCTGTCTACAGGCATCGTCCCACCTTCCCTCAAAATTGCTGCTGTTACCCCCATTCTAAAAAAACCTGGTCTAAACCCTGACACCCTAAACAACTTCAGACCCATCTCCAACCTACCCTTTCTGTCAAAAGTTTTGGAACGCGCTGTAGCCACTCAACTCAAACATCATCTCTCTGCCAATAACTTGTATGAAACATTCCAATCCGGATTCCGCTCCAACCACAGTACTGAAACTGCTCTCCTCAAAATCACCAACGACCTTCTCCTCTCCTCTGACGCTGGCAACCTCAACATTCTCGTCCTCCTCGACCTCAGCGCTGCCTTTGACACCATCGATCACACTATCCTCCTCACCCGACTTGAATCCACCTTTAACGTCACCGGCACTGCCCTCTCTTGGATTAAATCATACCTCTCTGACAGATGCCAGTTCATCTCCATCAATAACTGCAAATCCCCCACTGCTCCCCTCCCCCAAGGTGTCCCCCAAGGTTCAGTTCTTGGCCCCCTCCTCTTCATCCTTTACCTGTCCCCGCTCGGTCACTTAATCCGCCGTCATGGTCTCCAATTCCACTGCTTCGCCGATGACATCCAGCTTTTCATCTCCACCAAGTCCGTCTCCACCGACACCCACTCTATCCTGACAAACTGCATCACTGAAATAAAATCCTGGCTTCAAATCAACTTCCTCAAGCTTAACTGTGATAAATCTGAAATAATCATCATTGGCCCAAAAACGCTCACAAAATCCACCCATAACTTTGCCCTCAACATCGACGGTATCCCAGTATCCACCTCCCCTCACATCCGGAATCTTGGCGTCATCTTTGACCAAACCCTTTCCTTCGACAAATACACTAAACAGATCACAAAGTCAGCCTTCTTTCACCTGAAAAACATTGCCCGTCTCCGCTCATCCCTCTCCTCCACGGCTGCAGAAACCCTCATCCACGCCTTCATCACCTCCCGTCTGGACTACTGCAATAGCCTCCTCTATGGTTCACCCTCAAAAATCACCAATAAACTCCAATACATTCAGAACTCCGCTGCCCGTCTACTCACTCATTCCCGGACCCGTGACCACATCACCCCCGTCCTTTACAAGCTTCACTGGCTCCCCATCCCCCAGAGAATCCAGTACAAAATCCTCCTCTTGACATACAAAGCCCTCCATAACCTGGCCCCATCCTACCTGGCTGACCTCCTCTCCAGACACACTCCCACCCGCAACCTCCGCTCTGCTGGTACCAACCTCCTGACCCCCTCCATCCGGACCAAATTCAGATCCTGGGGGGACAGGGCCTTCTCCATCGCTGCTCCCACCCTCTGGAACTCACTACCTCACACCATCAGAGACTCCTCCTCACTCACCACATTCAAAACATCACTAAAGACCCACCTGTTCAACGCTGCATTCAACATTCAACCCACAGCATTTAACCCCTGACTATCTCTTCTCCTTCTCCCTCCTTTTGCTTTAAATATTTCCCTATTGATTCTTGTCTTGTCTTTTTGATTCTTGTCTTATATATATGCCGTATATCGCTGCTGTTTGTTTTCTTGATTCTTGTCTTTTTGCAATTGTTGTTTTCATGTATTGTTATGCATTATGTTTTCCACTCTGTCAAAGCGCCTTTGGGCTTCTGGAAAAGCGCTATACAAAATAAATGAATTATTATTATTATTATAAAGGCCCTGAAAATTACCCCAAACCCACATGCTTCAAGAACTTGGCACAAGAAAACATGGTCAATTCTGTCAAAGGCTTTTTCAAAGTCTAGAAAAAATATTCCAAAATCATTTTGGTCATGGCGAGCATACATTAAATCCCGCATGAAAAAAATGTTGTAGATCGAACGACTGGGATGCAGAACGTCTGATCAGGTAAAACCAGATCACCAATGACTTTTTTCAAACGATTTGCCATTGCTTTCGAAAACAATTTATAGTCAGTGCACATTATTGAAACCGGTCTCCAATTCTCCATCCGCCGGAGATCTCCTGACTTTGGGAGAAGACTTACCACTGCTCTCCTTAGACTTAGTGGCATTACACCTTTTCGCAGGGATTCTTGGAATACAATTTAGCTCTTTCACGAGCCTCGATTCAGTATACAAAAAAAATCAAAAAAAAAATCAATAGTTCCGGGCCCAAAATGTCCCAAAATTCCATGTAAAACTCAGCTGGCAGGCCATCAATTCCCGGAGCCTTTCCAGATTCCATTCCAACCAGGGCACGCTGTAACTCATCAAGGCTTAAAGGCACATCCAGCTCCAGGCGTTGAGTCTCATTTAGGGTTGGGAGATGGGAGGTAAAACATTTTATTTTATCCTCATATATATCTTTTTTTGCAAATAGTTCTGAATAGTACTTTCTAATAGTGAATTTTACCCCATCAGAATTTGTAATTTCATTCCCACTGGGGTCCTTAACTGATAAAATAAGCCGGGGAGGCTTCGTTTCAGCTTCTAAGTGAAAGAAGGCTTTGCTAGGACTATCCGATACTTTAATGCTTTTTACTCTCAGTCTAACTAGTAGTCCTGCAGCCTTCTCCTGTAATAGTTCCCGGAGTTGGGTCCTTTTTTCAAGGAGCAATTTATAATTTATCTCATTTTCTTGCTCTGCCATTTTGTTTTGCAGTTTTAGAATTTCGGTTTCCAACCGTGCCAATGTGATTTGACTTTCATGAGTGATGTGGGAATTAAACTGTTGACAAAACAGTCGTATATGAGTTTTCATATTATCCCACCAAAGGTTAGTGGAAGCAAAGAGGGGCTTTTTTCCAACTATAGCTATCCATAGGATGCGAAAGGCTTCCTTAAACAGGGTATCATCCAAAAGACTTGTATTGAATTTCCAATAGGTGCTCCTCCGTTTGAATTGAGGGAAAGATAGGCCCATCGTGACCATGTGGTGGTCAGAGAAGATGGAGGGGGTAATAGTTGAGGAGGTTACAATATTCCTTAATCGTGGGGTGATGTACCATCGGTCAAGCCTCGCTAAGGATACTTGGCCATTGGAGCATCGACACCATGTGAACTGCCGGTCATTTGGGTGCATCAATCGCCATACATCCAAAAAAGCCCCACCTGAAAGAAACTGGGAGAGGTCACCATGGGACTCGGGTGGTTCCGGTGAATTTCTGTCTATTTTGGGCTCTAGCGTACAATTGAAATCTCCCCCCATGCATATGCACTGATTGGGGTCAAACAAATTTAAATGGTTTATCACTTCAGTAAAGAAGGCTTTACGGTCAGTACTCTCACTTGGTGCATATACATTAAAAATAATAAGCTTCAGGCTATTGATCACCAATTCTAGGGAGGCAAAACGTCCCCGAATCACCTCCTGAAAGAGGCAAGATTCAGGTACAAGCCCTGGTTTTAACAAAAACCCAACTCCAGCAGATACAGATGACATATTACTGAAGAAACATTTACCTTTGAACATGCTGCACCAGTCATGTTCAACCTTCCCAATAATATGAGTTTCTTGCAGTAATATTACATTAACTTGTTTCCGTTTGAATAAACTATTCACTTGGATCTGGCGGACGTGACTAGCCCCACCACCATTTATATTGAGTGTTGCAAGATTAAGCGTCTTCATCACTCATGAGTAAATTTTGTCTGACGCTGTGAGTACTCACTCTTTGCCTTTGTTATGATTTTCTTTAGTCGATGAAACTGCGATTTTGTTAGGTTTAGTGCCTCAGATTTATTTATGACTGGTTTTTCAGCCTGAATAAAGGGAGCCAAATCAGGGAAATGATCCCCAATGATGACATTTCGCTGTCTATATGTTTCATTGAGGAATGAGAGAACAATATGGGGAGGGGTTGGGGGTTGATCTGCCATTAATTGTGATAACGCTGTTACCTCCACCTCCTCTTCCGATTCTGATAAATCAGAAAGTGGTCCAATGGGCTCTGGGTCAATACCGTTTTCTTCTCCTGCTATGCAACCTAGCCTTCCCTTGTCTGGGGGGTCCGCACAGTGTTGGGTTTGGGAAACATCAGCACATTGATTACTGATTTCCTCAATTGGCATGAAATCATTATTCCCACATTCCTGTGGATTTATGTTTTCACCCTTATCTGCTATATTGGCAGATTTATTATGGATGTCAGCCTGTTCGGCGACATTCGTTTGGATCAATGATGCACCATTCACGGAATCGTGGCCTGATTTATTTACATCATTAACGTCGTCTGTGTGAGTAATGGAAGCACGTTGTTTTAGAGGCTGAATCCTGATACTCTTTTCTGGGTTTTCCTCTTTATTTATTTGGTCCACGCTTTGTAGAGAGAATCCAGGTGCCTCCTGAAGAGTTTTTCCACCAACAGCCTGCAAATCGAGCACGACCTTTTTACCTGCTCCAAATGAGTCATTATCATCCGGAGCCCTTCGTTTACTCGTCCCCAATTTACTATCAGTGTCCATTTCAACATTTTGCTGAGGAGGAATAAATACGTTCGTGCTTTGAACACTGGATTCAGCCTCATTAGGAATTTTAAGCGGTGGAAATGCGTTAACCTCCCCCCCTCTGGGAATCTCAATTAGTGGAGCAACGTTAACCTCCCTCCCACTGGGAGTATTAATTAGTGGAGCAGCGTTAACCTCCCTCCCACTGGGAGTATTAATTAGCGGAACAACCTCCTCCTTACAAACTATGGCGGTGTGACCCGTCTTGCCACACCTGACACATGAGGCTTTGGGACAAGAACGTTTTAAATGTCCATATGCTCCACACTGAAAGCATGTTAAGGTGGTGGACGATGCGTATAGCTGGAAATTTGCCGCTTCAAAATTAATTTTGAAAGTGATGTTGAAGCCTGTGTCGTCCCCACGGTCTGGAAGGACCATATACACCCGTCTGCGGAAGCTCATTACGTGCTTAACACGTTCATTCCGACACCCAAGAGGGATTGTTGAAATCCTCGATACCATTTTACCGTACCGTGATAGCACGGTCATTAACTTGTCATTTGGGATGAATGGTGGTACGTTGGAAATAACCACTCTCGTCGCGGGAGTTAATAGCGGCGACGCCATCATAAAGTGACCGCTTTCCGTGGTTATTCCCGCACTTACCACGTCATGGACGAGTTCCTCGTCCGAAACGAACACCACCACTTTCTGGTTCATGCGCGAAGCTGCACGTATATTTTCATCCCCAACAATGCTCCCTACAGCGAGGATGATGTCCTCGACAGGGACTCCATCCGGAGGCACGCACACAAGTGCATGCTTCCTGGTTAAGCCTTCAAGACATCGCGACGAGAGCGTGCATTCGCCATTCCGGCGAAAACTCCCCTCCCCCCTCCCCCCGCTTGGCCGAGCCGGACAAGAGGGTATCAAACCTAAATAAACGAACTAAAGTAAATAATAAACGTGCATTATAAGCACAAAAATGGCTTACAACACGCCGTCAACGCCAGTAGGCCGCACCCAAAATGGGCCCGCTCTCAATCCTCTCTCTCTCGAAGGCAAAGGTGTAGAATGGATGAAAACAAATGCCAAAGCACACAGGATGGAAAAGGAGAGGGAGGGGGGGGGCAGGGGAGGGCAGGAGACGGGGGAAAACTCACGACGGACTCACCAAAACACAGAGCAGTTGCTCGCAGCCGCCATGACGCTACACCCAATGCACCGACAGCCGATAGGTGGCGACAGAGAGAGAGAGAGAGAGAGAGAGAGAGAGAGAGAGAGAGAGAGAGAGACTTTGACTTTTAAACTCTTTTTATTGTAAAAGTATAAAACAAGAGTACCACCAAAAGCAATTCATCCAGGAAAATCAGTAAAATCATAGCAATCCCGGAAGGAAAAAACAATCGGTGCACTGCAAACCAAGCGATGGAAAAGGTGCAAATACCAAAAAAACACGAGGAGAAAATCTAGGCATAATTTCTAAACTAGGCATAATTTTATATGTACAAATTTACAATCGCATCTGCAACCCTGAGGAGAGACTTAAGAAAGAAAGAGTAGGTCAAGACCAGGGGGGGAAAAAGCCGGCAAGGAGAAGCATGGAACGGTGTATAAGAAACACCCGCACTGTATTATACAGAAATTAACAATTTGTTATCTTGGACCTCACAAATCCCTCCGACACACCAGGTCGCAACAAAATTTGCAAGGTCGTTTGCAGTTTGGACACAGCCAAATTCAAGCTTGAGCCTTGCTGATACCAACGAACTAAAAAACACCATAATACTGCATTCCTGCATGGGTCTGCCGCCCAGCTTCGCCTTCCGCGACAGGTATACGGCCAGTTTAGCGGTAGCGGTTAGGAACCCGAATACAATAGATGTGGTTCCCTTTTTGGGAGGAAAGCCAAAGATGTAAGCTTTCAAAGAAAAGGTAACCCGCAATCTATGGGAAATAAAATTTAACCAATGAAACAAAGGAGAAAGTCTTTCACAATTAATGAAAGCATGAAACAAATCTTCCCTCACCGGACAAAAGGGGCAACAGCCGGAAATGGGGGGAAAAAAACGAATTACAGCATTGGAAGGAACAATCCAGTGGGCCAGACGCCATTCAAGGTCACCTGTTCTTTTAGAAATAAGTCCAGCATACATTGTATCCCATAAAGGCTCAGAGGGGGGACCGGGAGGCAAGAGTCCTTTCCACCGGGTAACCCCAGCTAGAGGTGGGTCCCCAAGAAGAAGTTTCACACAAGACCTATAAATACTCTTGCTGCTCATAGCATGGAAGGGGGGTGACCCTGCGCTCATGGGGGGCAGCTCGTTTGGGGTAAAAGCGACAACTAATGTTGGGACTGTGGGCTCAACGCGGACTCACCTCTGACCCTGCGCCCTCCCTCCAGGTCTTTAAAACAGCTGTTCACCACCATCTCTTATCTTCCCCCATCGAAAACCTTGATCTTTTCTACCCCCGGTAATTCACCCCAGAGTCCTTGCAGTGTTAATATGTTTTATTCCTCTCCCACCTCCCCCCAAGTCCTCCCGATGTCCCTGCTCTCAAATGTTGTGTTTGTGTCCTTCCCCCTCTTCCCCCTCTCTTTTGTGTCCTTCCCCCTCTCTCCCCATCTTGTCTGCCGCTCCCCTTGTTTTTTGTGTTTTGTGTGTCGGTTTGTCTTTTTGTGTGATTAATGTTAGCTCTTTCACGAGCCTCGATCTTGTATACAAAACAAAAACAAACAAAAAAAAAAACCTCTGCGTCCTGCGTCCAATGTAGGCCTAGCTGGTGGCCCCTTCGGATCACCGCTCTGAGTATGTTCCCGATTCGCCTCCTGGACCGAACACCTGTTAGGTCCGCCAGCTCGTTCGCAGGCTTCCATCCCTGTCCAGAGTCGTGTCGGAGATGACACACTTTCAGGATGTTGGCCACTATAAAATGCTGGCAGAAGTCGCGACTCCTCGGGATATCGGGGAAAAGTGGGTTGAAAAATAAAGGCTCGTGTGCATACATGTTAGTGCCATACGAGTCTGTTTGGCGACTTATCGAAACGCCCTGCCAGGCATTCAAGAGGCTCTGATAAAAGACTGGGAGCAGAGATGTATCGACGTGTTGAAGGTTGGTCAGGAAAAGTTCCTGTCCGTATCCGAGCCTCCCAGCTCGTTGAAGAATGGAGCAGGCTAAGGGCTTTCCTGGTAGGTGTTCTGCATAAAGCAAGCGTTGGATGGAGCGGAGCCGGAAGGCCAACAGGCGGCATTTCACATCGACTAGGCCATGACCACCCTCGGCCGAGGGACAACATATGGCGCTGGGTCGAAGCCAGTGGTAGCCTCCCCAAAAAAAATCCACCAGTTTCCTCTGGATAGCTTGGAGCAAAATCTCCGGTGGTTGCAGGCAGATGAACCGGTGCCACAAAAGGGTAGTGACGAGGTTGTTGACAACTAGCACGCGACCCTTATAGGAAAGGTGGGGTAGAGCTCTTTTCCATCGGCTCAAACGCCCATTTACCTGGTCAATGATCCTGTCCCAATTGTTCTGGGCATACTGAGGAGGACCGAGGAAGACGCCCAAATACTTGATGCCATCGTTTGCCCACACTAGCTCTGCCGGAAGGGGAGGTGGTGGTAATAACGGTGGCATAGGTAAGTCATTTTTTGGAAAGGGGATCCACAGAGCCTTGCTTTTCCCCCAATTACACCTCAATGATGAGGCAAGGTTGAAGTCCGACAAACACTTTGCCATGGCGTCACTGTCGCATTTTCTTTTTATAATGACACAAAGGTCGTCGGCATAAGCTGACAGGGTCAAAGGTGGGTGTCCTGGAGAAAGGACAAGTCCAGGGATATCCTTTCTGAGGGCGATTAAGAGAGGCTCCAAGGCGAGGGCAAATAATAGACCTGAAAGTGGACAACCTTGCCTTACCCCTCTCTGAACCTTTATGGGTGGGCAAAATTCGTTGTTAACTTTGATCAAGCTGGAGATGTTTGCATATAACAAAGCTATGTAGGCTCTAAAATTAGTGCTGAGCCCACAAGCTTGTAACACATGACACAAAAACTCATGATCAATGCTATCAAAGGCCTTTGCAAGGTCAAGAAACACCAATCCAAAATCCTCTTTGACACATTTACCAGTTAACAAATCTCTGACTAGGAATATGTTGTCATAGATGGATCTGCCAGGGATGCCGCAACTTTGATCAGGTGACACTAGGTCCCCAATAACTGTCTTCAACCGGTTCACAAGGACCTTGGAAAACAGTTTGTTATCCGTGCACAATAAAGAGATCGGACGCCAGTTTGACAGGTGTCGGAGATCGCCAGTCTTGGGTAGCAGGCAGAGTACTGCTCTTCTAAAACTGAGCGGTATTTCTCTGGATAAAAGAGATGCATCCAGAACATTGAGCAGCTCTGGGCCCAAAATGTCCCAGAATGCCGAAAGAAATCCGGCCGGTAGGCCATCGATGCCAGGGGCCTTTCCCGACTCCATCTCAGCAAGTGCACCGGTTAGCTCTGGAAGGGTAATTGGAGCATCCAGTTCCAGACGTTGGGCCTCAGCCACGGAAGGAAGATGAGAGGTCAAAACATTCATCATTTCGTGAGAAACTGTTTTGGCCTTGAAAAGTTCAGAAAAGAAATCGATTACATTTAATCTTATATCACTCGGATTTGTTAGGATGTTCCCCCCTGGGTCCAAAACCGAAGATATAAGTCGTGCTGGTTTCTCTACAGTTTCTAGGTGAAATAAAGACTTAGTTGGGGTATCTGAAACCTTTATATTCTGTATTCTTAGCCTTACTAGTGTGCCCGCTGCTTTTTCATGGATCAAATCCCTTAATTGGGCCTTCTTCTCGAGTAGCAACCGATAGTTTACTGGGTTGCTCTCATTGGCCAACTTGCCCTCTAACCTTAAGATGTCTGCTTCCAAGCAAGCCATCGTGATATGTTTTACATTGGTACAGTGCGAATTAAATTGTTGACAAAATACTCTAATTTGGGCCTTTAGGTTATCCCACCAGAGACTAATTGAGGAGAAAGAAGGTTTTTTAGTACTCATTTCAGTCCAGAAATCACGAAAGGAGTCTGTAAATAAACTATCTTCTAAAAGTTTAACGTTAAACTTCCAGTAACTATTTCTGCATGTGGGTCGAGGAAAAGAAAGATCTCAGGTTACCATATGGTGGTCTGAAAACAATGATGGAAAACAACCTGAAGAGGCCGCGACGTTCCTAAAGGGTACATTAATGTACCAGCGGTCGAGTCTTGCCGAAGACACCCGGCTATTGGCACATCGACACCAGGTATACTGGACTATGTTGGGGTGATGCAATCGCCAAACATCCAGTAGACCTGCCGTCTTAAAGAAACGGGATAGGTCCGCATGGGACTCGGGGTGGGGTTCTGCAGAGTTTCTGTCCTTCGAAGGGTCAAAGGTGCAATTAAAGTCACCACCAATGCACACACATTGGTCGAGATCAACTGATTTCAGGTGGTTTACCATGGAGGTGAAGAAGGCCTTTCGGTCCCTGCTCTCACTAGGTGCGTACACATTGAAAATGGTACAGTGGAAGTTTTGATGTGCAAGCTGAAGGGAAATAAGCCGGCCTTTTATGACTTCCTGAAAATGACAAGACTCAAAAGCCAGACCTGGCTTTAGAAAAAACCCAACCCCAGCAGATGAGGTTGACAGATTGCTAAAATAGCATTGCCCTTTGAAAGTTTGGCACCAGTCATGTTCCACGTTAGGTGTGATGTGGGTCTCTTGCAGTAAAATAACATTTGCCTTTTTACGATCAAACAAGTTTTTAACTTGGGCCTGACGGAGGTGACTTGCACCCCCACCATTCATGTTTAAGGTCGCAAAGGAAATGTTTTTCATTCCGTGGTAATGAAATCGCCCTGTGCTTGGGAACACTCCGTACCTGCTCGGGTAACAAACTTTCTTAACCTGTGGAATTGAGATTTCGTCAGGTCAAAATCCTCACGCGCTTTGATTATTGACTTTGCGGTGCAAATGAATGCAGCCAAGTCAGGGAAATAGTCTTTAATGACAATGTTGCGGTGACGATACGTTTCGTTAAGGAAGGTAAAAATGAGTTGAGGGGATACCTGCGAGTGACCTGTCATCGCTTGTGACAGCGCGGTTGCCTCAATGTCATCTTCGGACTCAGACACGTCAGATAACATGTCGTCAGTATCTGGGGTATTACCCGCTGCCCCCGCGGTCTTGTCTGGAGGCACCTTCACAAGTTTCCCAAGGTGTTCCCGAGAGCACTCGTTAACCCTTTGGTGGATATTTGTATCTGGGGTTGGAGCTTGGGTTTGAGATCCCAGCAAACTCAGATTTTACCGGCCCCGTTTGTACAGTGGGAACGTTTATTGAATCCTTAGTCTGCTCGGTATTTAAAGGGGGGACAAGCGGAAAAACATTTCCCAGCTCGGAAATGGTAATCCTTTAACTGGAGGTTTCGCACTCGGAAACTTCCAGGTGAGAGGTACAAATTTTATTTTTCGGCTCATTTACATAATGAGACTCGCTGGTGTCATTGACAACGGTATTCATGTACTCAGTTAGTGAGGGAATGTCAGAGGGACACTCGGACACATGTGCACCGGAAATGGTGCTGCCCATGACCGCCTTCTTTGCAGCACCAGCGAAATTGCTTGGCGCTGGTGCTCTTCGCTTTTTAGAATACACTATGGATTCTTCGTTCATGGGTTCGGGAAAGGGGGCAATGCTAGTTGTGTCAGTCACATCGGTGGGTGTCATCACATTGGAATCGGAAAGCACCGGTGTGACAGACGACTCAGTCGGGGTGTCAGAAGGTACGGTCGGGGTGTCAGAAGGTACGGTCGGGGTGTCAGAAGGTACGGTCGGGGTGTCAGAAGGTACGGTCGGGGTGTCAGAAGGTACGGTCGGGGGGTCAAAGGGTACGGTCGGGGTGTCAGAATGTACGGTCGGGGTGTCAGAAGGTGCGGTCGGGGTGTCAGAAGGTACGGTCGGGGTGTCAGAAGGTACGGTCGGGGCGTCCGAAGGTGCGGTCAGGGTGTCAGAGGGTACGGTCCGGGTGACGGAAGGTACGGTAGGGGTGACAGGAGATACGGTCCGGGTGACGGAAGGTACGGTAGGGGTAACAGGAGATACGGTCCGGGTGTCAGCGAGCACGGTCGGGGTGTCAGAAGGCGCGGTGGAGGGATTGGCTGTTTTACAAACCCTTTCGTTATGTCCCGGTTCACCACACTTCGGACAAGAGGCCTTAGGACAGAATCTTTTAACGTGTCCGAAATCTCCACAATTGAAGCAAGTTAAGGAGGCTGAGGAAGCATACATGTGGTATTCCCGAGCATCCAACGATACTTTAAAGGATATATTTAAACCTGTATCGGCTCCGCGATCCGGGAGAATCATGTACACTTGCCTCCTGAAGCTCATTACGTGTTTGACACGATCGCTGCGACACCCGAGCGGAATCATTGAGATTCAGGAGACAATTTTACCGTAACGAGACAGAACGGATAGGAGTTTCTCGCCTGGCATGAACGGTGGAACGTTGGATATTGTTATCTTGGTCGCTGGCGTATCCATAGGGGATACCGTAATATAATGACCCCCTTTTATGGTTAGACCGGTACTAACGACATCATGAACGAGTTTTTCTTCTGGCACGAAGACAACAAATTTCTGGTTCATTCGTGATGCCGCACGAACATTACCGTCTCCTATGATGGATCCCACGGCCAGGATAATGTCCTCAGTAGGAGCTCCTTCGGGCGGAACACATGCGAATGCATGCTTACGCGTTAAATTTTAGAACATCTCGTAACGAGAGCGTGTATTCGCCATACCAGCGAAATTTCCATCCCCCCCCACCCCCCCCCCCCCTGTCCGAACCGGACAAGAAGGTATCAAACCTAAATAATCGAACTAAAGTAAATACTAAACGTGCATTATAAGCACAAAAATGGCTTACAAAGCGTCGTCAAAGCCAGTAGGCCGCACCCAAAATGGGCCCGCTCTCAATCCTCTCTCTCTCGAAGACAAGGGTGCAGAACAGATGAAAACACAATGCTGAAGCACACAGGACGGAAAAGGAGAGGGAGGGGGGCAGGGGAGGGCAGGAGAGGGGGAAAAAACTCACAACGGACTCACCAAAACACAGAGCAGTTGCTCACAGCCGCCATGACGCCACGCCCACCACAAACGGCCTGCAGGGGGCGAGAGAGAGAGAGAGAGAGCAGAGAGATAGAGAGACCAGAGAGATAGAGAGACCAGGCAGACAGAGAGACCATAGAGACAGACCGAGAGAGACAGCTACTGTAATCCAGGGTAACTATGTCTAACCTTTTCAATATTCCCATTGCTCAAAATGGTTGCGCCACATTATGATCATGGGTAATGTCGTTTAAATTTCCTTAAGTTAGTACTACATCTCATTTCTGGCAGAGAGGGTAAAACAACAACTCAGCATTGTAATACCGTGCGGTAGAAATTTTGTCACTTTAAAAATGTCATTGTAAGTTCACCTTTGCAGTATGAATGTAGAGTTCAATAAGTATAGTTTAACTTTTCCCAATTTTAATTTTGCTGTGTATGTTTGGATTTTGGATAACCAAATATAATTTTGGTTTGGATAACCCACCATTACAAGATACTTTGCCAATCCATCACACCTGAGTTTGAATGATGGCACCTGTTATATTGCAGAGTGTACGGCGAAGATGAAGTACCTGTTTGTAAAAAGCAGAAATGCGTAATTTCACAAAATTAAACAAAGCACAACCAGCCGATCAGACCAGAAGATTTAGGAATTAGATCATGTTCTGTAGTTGCTCACATCAAAAATTCCTATTCCTGACTCCGCACTATAAACATCCCTTATATTATGGAGTCGATTAATCAAACAGCAAAGAGGTGTATAACTCATGTCATATTCTCCCACCTGTATGAAGCACTATGGATACTCGTAATAATATTATAATATAATAAATAATTTATGATCTCACAAGAGGTGTATGAAGTTGCTGCGTCGGGTATATTCTGATGTGCTGACATTGTCTTTCTCTCCACAAGAGGAAAATCATTTCACTTTCTGTCCATCTTTACCCTGCGCTCGCGAAGCTAAAAGCGTGATTAAGCAATCGGTGCTAGCGGTACGTGCGTATGTCGTACGTGTCTGAATTTTAAAAATCTTTTTCTCGGCGTGTTGGGCCGATTTACACGAAATTTGGCACCATAGGAGCCTCCTGTATAAATTTTCAATGATAATTATGACGTCACGCATCACGTGGTATGGACGCCATCTTGGAAAAACGTTGCACCTCCATATCTCCGAAACCGCTCAATGAAAAAAAATTGAAACGTGGCTCATTGTCAAGTACTCCCAATGGGGAATAATATATGCTAAATATGACGTCATAAGTAACTTCATTATGACGTCATAATTCGACAAATATAACGCTTCATCCAATCAGTATGAATTTTTTTACTTTGAAACTGTTGGTCCGACGGACACGAAATTTTCACCACAGGAGCGCCTCCTCCTGTAGAATTTTTGTGATGATAATTGTGAAGTCATATGTCACGTGGTACAGGCGCCATCTTGGAAAAACCGAAACACGTTGCACCTCTATATCTCCAAAAGCGCTTCATGGAAAAAATGTAAACGTGGCTCATTGTAAAGAACTCCACATGGGGAATACGTGTTGTTAAGAATGACGTCACTGGTGCCTTAACTAGGACGTCATAATTCAACAAGTACAACACAGTCCGATCAGTTTGAATGTATTGAGCATGATCTAAGCAAAAACTAGAACGGGCACTCGGTAGAGCGCATACCTTCGCCGCAGCTACTGTTCTGTACTTGGCATGGGAGTGTAGGGAACAGAACAGTGAACAGTTTGGTGCTGATTTCATGCAAATCGGATAAGAATTGACCGAGTTATGACAAAAAACGCACATTTTGCAAGGTCGTGACCCCCCTGACCTTTGACCCCCAACCGCTAACAAGGGTAATGTCTTCACTGGGTCATGTCGTATATCACAAGATCGGGCATTGAATTCTGAACATTTTGGCATTAGTTGCATGCCAATTGGATAAAAATTGACCGCGCTATGGTAAAAATACGATTTTGACCTTTTCGTGACCTTGACCTTGACCTTTGACCCGATTGCTCCCAAAATCTAATCAAATGTGTCCCGTATAATAACCAATCATCCCACCAAATTTCATGCAATTCGGTTGAATACTTTTTGAGTTATGCGAATAACATACACACACACACACACACAGACATACAAATAAATACACAGCGATCAAAACATAACCTTCCGCTTTTGCGAAGGTAATGATATTGGAGAATGAACCTTTATAATGCCATCGGTCACGTGGTGTGGTAGTCTTATTGGATCAAAGAAAACACGCACCAAGTTGACTGCGTGGGGTAAGTATTCCATGAATACCATCTAGTTAATTATATAATAGACTGGATGCTTTCCTGAGAAATATGAATATTAGGTGAATTTTTGGGTAAAAGTTGGGAACCTCACTTTTTAACATAACTAGGGTATGCTGAATTCGATTAACCTGGTTCACAGGCCGAATTTTGAGTTTTTGTCCTTCTAATTAGCACAAACAAAATGGCCACCAAATTTCCATTTTTGGACAATTTATTTGATCAAGCATTTATATATCATGTACAGTCACGTGAAAAAGTAAGTACACCCCATGTAAAGTTTTGACTTTTTCAACATCTTTCAACATACAGCTATTTGATCTTCATTTCAACAATATTGATAGATAAAGGTGATATAATATAACAAATATCATGAAACATTTACATTTTGTAATCCATTCTATAATTTAAATAAACATAAATGCAAATTTCGCATGTGGAAAAAGTAAGTACACCCTTGGCTCTAATAGGTGGTATTGCCCCCTTTGGCAGAAACAACCTCAAGTATGCGTTTCTTATAACTGTCTACCAGTCTCTGACATCGACTGGGATAAATTTTTGCCCACTCCTTCATGCAGAATTCTTTCAGCTGTGCGATGTTTGAGGGTTTCTTGCATGCACAGCTCGTTTCAAATCCCCCCACAACATCTCGATGGGATTTAGATCCGGGCTTTGACTTGGCCATTCCAGAACCCTCCATTTCTTTCTTTTCAGCCATTCCTTGGTGGATTTACTGGTATGTTTAGGGTCGTTGTCATGTTGCAAGGTCCAGCTTTGGTTGAGCTTCAACTTCCCAACAGATGGCCTCACATTATCCTAAAGCACCCTCTGGTACAATGAAGAATTCATAGTGGATTCTATGATGGTGAGCTGTCCAGGCCCTGATGCAGCAAAGCTGCCCTAAACCATAATATTTCCACCACCATGCTTTACAGTTGGTATCAGGTTCTTGTGGTCAAATGCTATCTTTGGGTTTCGCCAAACATGTCTTCTGGTACTGTGGCCAAATAGCTCTACCTTTGACTCATCTGTCCAGAGCACATTGTTCCAGAAGTGCTGGTCTTTGCCTAAGTGTTCATTGGCAAACTTTAGTGTTGCCCTGATGTTCTTTCTGGACAGCAAATGTTTCCTCCTGGTACACCTCCCATGTATACACAAATAATTAAGTTAAGCACCCCTACACAACGAATTAAGGTAAGCACCCCCTAATATATATTCTTTGTGTATATGTATACATTGGCATATATTCTAAGGTATGTGAGATCAAATAATGATTGGTATGACATTAGCAATTATCCATTGATGAAATTGAGTGATCAAAGTGAAAAAAAGTGATTGGTTGAGTCAGTGATCCGATCACGTGGGTCCTACACACGTTATTGACGCAAAGATCGCTAGAGGTCTTCTCAGAACAATGACTGTACGTTAGAAAACATAAACGTCATCCACACTGTCCGTGATGGACCTATAGCTCCATACTTAAATTGAGGTGAAAATATGCCTAAAATTCCCAAAAAATTTCACCTTAAATTCTTCAGAATAAAATATCGAAAACGGCATGATTGTTATGTTTTTATGTGACCATAATATCACTTCTCCAGAAAATATAGCAATATCATGGGTATATTACACTGTTTTGACGACAACAAACTTGTAATGTGCGAGGTTGTAAAAAAACGGGGGGGGGGGGGGTGCTTAACTTAATTCTTTGTGTATAGATCAAATTTGTGCAGCCTCTTTCTAATGGCAGACTCGTGCACTTTGACATCAACAGTGGCAAGAGCTACCTGTAGGTCCCGTGATGACATTCTGGGGTTCTTAGAGACTTCTTTCAGCATCTTGCGGTCTGCTCTTGGGCTGAACTTTCTGGGGCTTTCTGGCCTGAACAAGTTGACAGTTGTTTGGTATCTTCTCCACTTGTAGATGATCTTCCGGACAGTCGAATGATTGATTTCAAATTGTTTGGAGATCTTTTTAAATCCCTTCCCAGACTCGAAGGCATCTATAACCTTCTTTCTGAAGGCATCAGAGAGCTCTTTTGATCTAGGCATGGTGACGCCGCACACTTCAACAACAACGAGCAAACCAAACTAAATGTCTGAGGTTTAAATAAGACAGGTTCCTCCAAGATCCTCTCTGACGATGTTCTAATCATTTGCACCTGAGCTGGTGCACCTGATTCTAATTTTAGGTATTTGAAGTAGTGATAAATGTAGGGGTGTACTTACTTTTTCCACATGCGAAATTTGCATTTATGTTTATATAAATTATACAATGGACGACAAAATGTAAATGTTTCATGATATTTGTTATATTATATCACCTTTATCTATCAATATTGTTGAAATGAAGATCAAATAGCTGTATGTTGAAATATGTTGAAAAAGTCAAAACTTTACATGGGGTGTACTTACTTTTTCACGTGACTCTACATACATGCAGCCCTTTTACTTTAACTTTACAACTTTTACCCCAAAATGCACCTAGAAGCTTATACATGGCCTTTTTTCATAAATCCGTCGAGTCTATATTATGGTTGGTGAGATATTGAAAGAGACATTCAAACTGATATTGAAATTGGACATTATAAAATGGGAAATGGTTTTAATAAGACAATGTTTAATACAACCATTTATTCTAAAATTAAGTATACATGGCCATGAAGCACAAACATTCAGGAATGTCACATGTTGTTTTGCCAAACTACATCAAATTCATACAAGGGGTCTGATCATCACTCTGTTACTGACAGGCACACTTTGATGTGCACCTCAACTCTGAATAGCGACATTTGCAGCGTCGAGTCTTGCATTGCTTCTGGCATGCACATTGCACAACAAATCATCTCGAGGCAACTTTCTGGGATTGGACTCAGTGACATCAGAATAGGCTCTAGTCCTGAATCACCACGTTTCCATCGCATTTCCACAGGTGCAGGAAGGTCAGGTATGGCACAATGAGCATTTCTCCATACCATGGCTTGATAGTGTACTCGCATCAAATGGAAATGAAAAGCATCACTTGTCGGTGACATTGCTTCTGATTTACCAGTCTTGGAGAACAACATATGTCATATTGAATCAACAGAGGTTGTTCTGTGCACATTATATATTCTACAGACAAACGCTTCTGCAGATTTGATTGTCTCCTCTGTGCCCAAGTTCTTCAGCAGTTTATTCAAAACTACAAAAAACCCTCAAAATTCGTCTTGGGAACCGGGTTAGTCTAATTCAGCATGCCCTAATTATGTTAAAAAGTGAGGTTCCCACCTTTTACCCAAAAATTCACCTAGAAGCTTATACATGGCCTTTTTCCATAAATCCGTCTAGTCTATAATGGTGAAGCCACTAAACGACGAATGCATGCAGTACCTTATGTCCAAAACAAAAAGGTAAGTTATCTTGGTGCTGGTACGTCCTCTTGTAATATTGATAGTTATCGGTATACCAGCTTAACCAGTGCAGCAATTCTGCAAAACGGTTTGTGGTTGATTGAGCCTTTTGATTAAAAGTTTTCAGCACTCTTCATACCCTCGAGCTGATTTATAGGAACGGGGATCCTATTTGTTATTTCTTTTTATATTTACATTTAAAATGACATTAATGGAGTTCATCGTAATATAGCATCTGCTCAGACTCAGTTTTCAAATATTGATTCCTTCTTCTTCATCCCGCACCTGTTTGATCACTTGTAAATTATTCTTTGCAGTCTCCTGTGTGTCTCGCTATGATGTGTCTTACATACCACGATCGAATCCACAGCCCTGCTGCTCCCTTCCTTGCTCTTTTGTAACCTCATAATGACAATATATACAACCTCTCACCTCAATATGCTTTCACATGGCTCCCACTTTGAATTACACTCACATTCCCTTGCTTCTGTGACCTTTCCACCAATTGGATTTCCTTACTCTTAACCCCCACAAGTCTTCTGAACCGACCGATATTCTTGTTGCATTCCAATTAGTCAGCACTGTCCCCTGATCTGACTCCCTTTTTGCCTATAATCTCACATTTCCTCTCATTGTTTACCCTCCCTCTCTTTACCGATGTTACCTTACCCACAATCCCACCGTGACTAGGCCGTAGTCGGCGCAGGGATGGTTGCCGAGATCCACGTACCTTCCCCTTGGTGGAATCTCGACCCTGCCCCTGTGTGCATCCAGCTACCCGTCCGGTGGGAAAATGGTCAGATTGCGTGCTGCCTCCGGCCTCTCGGGCCGCACCGCCTCTCACGTCGTGGGTTGCACCGGCCCAGGAATGCGGGCCTGGTGTGGCCTACAGGGCGCTGTCTTGTCTGGATCAAGAAGGACGGCTGCTGGACCCCACATTTTGTGGGAATGCTGGTATGAGCAATGCAAATAGGAATTGGGAAACTGAACGTGTGATGCAAAGGGAGACGAACAGGTCAGAAGAGCAGGAGATGAGATTGCCGAAGGACTAGATGTGTAGATGTTTTGAGTCGATAGGGACTCCGTGCTTGACGCAGATCAGGGATGTTAAGAAGAGGGAGACGAGGAACGTGAAGCCATGAGATGTAAAGAAGATGTGTTTCGACAAGCAGAAAAAGTTTGCAGTGAAGGAAACCTGATGGAGGTGTGTTAGATAATATGTAACATTCACATGTCATAGTAAATGGTGAGATGTCTGGAAATGCGAAGATTGAATTCGGGTTTGTGTGGCCATAAAAACGTCAGCATGACCAACACAACTTTTGGGGATAGCAAGAGATTTCCTCGAGATTGTTTGAGTAAGAGATCCGGTAATGAACGCTGACTTTGTAGATATTATTACTTGACCTTTTCCATCATGGAGGATGATGGGTTTTCCTGCTTGGCCTTCCACCATTGAGCAACGACTTCATCATGCTGGGATCCCAGGTCAAAACCCCATAAACAGGGCTGTGTTTGTTTGTCTGTCTCTTATAATGACCTTATAAGAATGCTGTTGCGAGAAATCTCAAACTTTGGGGGCCCTGACATACTCGGCCTTTGTGAAGGAAGTATCCGATGTACCCAGAAAAGTACGTTCCCAAGGTATTTTGTGACGATCACAAAAGTCAAGGACTCTTCAGCTTGATGTCCCAGCACGTATTATCTTTATTTCCGTTTCCTCTCACTGGGAATGGACTCATGACCATACTTTATATTACAGCCAAGAAAAAAAATGAAAACACAATGGGATATTTGATTTAAAATTATTTTAAAAAATATACTTAAGTTAGGGAAACACATTAAAGACACAATCTTTTTGCTTCTCTCTCTCTCTCTCTCTCTCTTCCTCTCTCCCTCTTCTCCCCCTGTCCCTCGCTCGCCCTTGCCCTCTCTCATCCTCCCCTCTCTGCCCCTCTTCCTCTCTCCTCCCCTCCCTCTCTCCACCTCTCTCCCACTCTCCCTCACTCCCCCTGTCCCCCTTTCTCCCTTGTCCCCTCTCATCTCCCCCCCTCCCTCCCTTCCTCTCTCCCACTCTCCCTCTCTCCCCTTGTCCCCTGCTCTCCCTTGCCCTCTCTCCCCCTGTGCCCCGTTCTCCCTCTCTCTCATCCTCCCCTCTCTCCCCCTCTCCGTCTCTCCTCCTCTCCCTCTCTCACTCTCTCCCCCTCTCTCCCACTCTCCCTCACTCCCCCTGTCCCCCGTTCTCCCTTGTCCTCTCTCATCTCCCCCCCCCTCCCTCCCTTCCTCTCTCCCTCTCTCCCCTTGTCCCCTGCTCTCCCTTGCCCTCTCTCATCCTTCTCTCTTTCCCCTCTCCCTCATTCCCCCTCTCACTCTCTCTCCCCCTCCTCCTCTCTCCCCCTTTTCCTCTCTTCCTCTCCCTATATACCTCTCCCAACCCAACTATAAACTGCCATCCTGGTGTTTCACAGGCAGGGTGATTCATCAGTGTGTGCGTCATCCCTCCAATGAACGTTAAACCAGGAGACCCGTCTGCTGACATTAGTTGGTGGACATTAAAGATTCCACGGTGTTCTTCGTGAAGAGTAGGCGAGCCATTGCCGGCACCATTAACAAATTCCAAATTCCTTTTCGAACTTTAGTTGAACGTCAGGCTTGGCCAGCTGGTTCGTGAAAGCCATGCGCCAAGCTTTCCCCAGCCAACCCCATAGGAAGGAATGTGGGAGTAATGATAATAATTATTATTGATAATCATAATAATTGCTTCATCCTGTGTGCTGAAGTGGTGTTTGTGTTTATGTGTGTGTGTGTTGTTAGGCTACCAGGAAGAAGCTTGTCTCGTCCCTTGCCCTTCTGACTGTCACCTCACCACGTGGTCACCATGGTCGGCATGCAGTGTGGCCTGTGGTCCAGGTGTTCACCGTCGTTCTCGTTGGCCCCGTGAGCGACCTTACAATGGTGGGAGACCGTGTCCACCAATGAACAGCGAAGGAAAGGTTTGTTAAGTTAAAAGGACATTTAAGGATGTGAAAGATAAGGAAGTTAAAAGATCATGTTAATGGGATGTGGATTAAACAGTAATTAAGGGTCAAATGGCCTGTTGCTCTGACTTTTCCAGTTCCTCTACTTAATATTCCTCACACTATATTGAGCTAATGGCAAAAGTGGGATTATTCTACATAGAAGGTAAGTAAATCACAAAAGTTAATGAGGTGTGGATAAAACACAGGCATGAAGAACTAAATGGCCTCCTGTGTGAAGGTCTCGGCTTCCATTTCCTGGTTAAACATCATGAGACAAGTGCTTATTTGGGAAATACTAAAAGGACAACTCAAGATAATTTACCAAAATGTTACTTTGCAGCATTCCTTGAGTTATAACATTTCAGGGAACTTCTACACACACTCCCTATGGGAGCAGCAGGAAGGGTCATGTTGTATCCTCTCTGGAGTATATACAGACTTGGCATTTAATATGGGATTTTTTTTTTTCTTGACTTGGGTTTACTTTCTTAACTCAGTATATCAATCTGGTGAGTTTCTTTTGCACTTTGGTGATTTATTTGTTAAAAGAACCTCGTCACTGATTGTCTGTCGCAGCAAGAAGTCAACAACAGGATTATATCACAGGTGGCGTGGCAAAATGTACGGACAGGTGCATTTGATGATTGGCTTCACAATCGGGTATACAAGGGTTGTTGCGTTCTGTATTAGTGGAAAACAACTGCTGCACGTCTCCAAAAGTTATTGCCGCTTCCTCTAGAGATGGTCCGTCAACTCGACAATGCTGTTTGTCATGGAGTGGTGGCTTTACGAAATTATGGCATGAAACAGCATTCTATTGCTCGGCAGTATGGCATCACTCAAGGTCAGGTGTCAAAGATCCTGAAACGAAATGCTCAGAGGGGTGTCCCTACTCCAATCCCGAGGCCAGGACTTCCCCGCAGAACCACAAGGAGGGATGATCGCCAGCTGCACCGGTTAGTCCGCAATGGCCGTACCAAGTCAGCTAATCGGCTTAGGGCTGAGTGGCAGCAACTGACAAATGTGCCTGTATCCAGAAGGCTAGTCAACGAACGACTGGTTCAAGCAGGCTATCGTGCAAGGCGTCCCCTGAGAAAGCCACACCTGACCAGACAACACCGCCAGCGCCGATTGCAGTGGGCCAGAGAGCACCTTCAATGGCAGCCAGGACACTGGAATCACGTGATCTTCAGTGACGAGTCTAGATTTCTGGTCTATCGTCAAGATGGCCGCGTCCGAGTGCGCAGACAAGTGCATGAAGCCTTCAACAAAGATTGTATAGTGCCAAGAGTCCAAGCTGGAGGTGGTGGGGTGACCGTTTAGGCTGCTTTTCATGCAGGGGGCAAAACTGACCTGGTTGTTCTGAATGGAAACCTGAACCAGTTCAAGTACAGGGCCATTCTGGAAGAAACATTGCTTCCATTTGCTTGTGCAGCCTTTCGAGGAAACTTTGTCTTCCAAGATGACAATGCACGGCCTCATCGTGCTCGCATGATCCAACACTTTCATGCTGACCGTGGTGTCGAGCATATGGAGTGGCCTGCCATGTCCCCGGATATGAATCCAATGGAGAACTTGTGGGCAGAATTAACGCGTCAAATCGACCACTTGGTCCAGCAGCCGACCTCTGTGCGTGACTTGCAGCAGGCTATTGTCACTGCATGGCAAGCGATTCCTGTCCAAACCTTGGCAAATCTCGTGAACAGCATGCCTCAACATGTACGTGCTCTCCTGAATGCTCGTGGGGGTTACACGAAGTACTGAACTGTAATTTTACTGTCCGTAATCCCAGTCGTAATTTAACTTTTGTTTTTGTTAAAAAAAATTTGTCTAATGTGCAAAATAAAGAGATACTTCTGGAAAACGTACAGAAGTTTAACACAGTGCTGTCCATGAATTGAGTTCGATATCAGTTTACATCACTTTCAAGGATCAATTTATTTGGTTCGAAATGTCAAATGTGGTTCTTGTTTCTTTTAAAGGTCACATTAACAAAATCTAGAATAATTTCAACATAATTCCAATGAACTTTTGGTTCTAAGACATCTTGATAAGTAAGTTCACCCCCACAAAAAAAATATTCCATATTAAATGCCAAGTCTGTAGATTATAGTAGATCTAGGCTTGGGTCTGTTTGTCTGTGGTGGACGCCATTAAAGCATAGAATGCCTCAATGATGTCGGGAGGGATTCCTCCAAATTTATTTTAGTTTGGTGTTAAACAGCAGTAACAACTGTTTAAAAAGGTAATCATACGTGTTTGTGGTTTATAATATTTTTTACTTCCGCTGGGGTTGCCCCACGAAACGGCATGATAAGCTATTTATGCACGTTAACATGGTGTTTAGCGCATAATGAAAACCCTTAGGGAGAGCGGATATTATTAGTATTGATAGAGTTTTGTAATAACATTAATATTATGCTATTATCATCTGCGTTGTTATTACTTTTGTTATTAAAAGTGTCATTGGAAAAATGCCACGATTAGCTATCTTAACACAGTTTTTTATATGGAGTGGCCTGCCATGTCCCCGGATATGAATCCAATGGAGAACTTGTGGGCAGAATTAACGCGTCAAATCGACCACTTGGTCCAGCTTATCTTAACACAGCTATTTTAAACAGTTATACACCTTAACACGGATTTCGCCAAAGGTGGAAAACCCCCTTTGGGTGGGGGAAATTAAGTCACGACAACTTCCATCATGTGACCATTAGTCCTCCTGTCAAATTTGGTTGATATTTCATAAGTAACGACCAAATGTATCGACACAAATGTATCGATAGTCAGACAGACAGACACACACCAAATTGCGCATTTTAGTATGATTGCCCTCTTATAATAATTTTATCAAGTTATTGTGACCTTCCAATAATTTTGAAAGATGTTAATCACACAGGTGCTGTACAGTGTACACATACAGCATTATTATTTTATTATTATTACTCGTGTGACTCGGCGCGCTCCGCGCGCCTCACCCACACGTCGTTTCAGAGGGGTAGGCATCTTTGACCATTTCGGTGTCTTTTGGGTCTTCATGTTGTTTTGGGTCTTCAGGGTCTTTTGGATCCTCTGGGCCTTTAAGTGTATTTTGGGTCTTTGAGGTGTTTTGGGTCTTCAGGGTCTTTTGGGTCTTTTGGGTCTTTGGTGTCTTCAGAGGCTTTTGGGTCTTAAGGGTCTTCGGTGTCTTTTGGGTCTTCGGGGTCTTCAGGGGCTTTTGGGTCTTAAGGGTCTTTTGGTTCTTCTTGGTCTTTAAGGGTCTTTGGATCTTTTTGGGTTTTTGGGTTTTTGGGTATTCAGGGTCTTTTTGAGCCTCAGGGCCTTGAAGGGCATTTTGGGTCTTTGCGGTGTTTTGGGTCTTTCTGGTCTTTGGGGTCTTCAGGGTATTTTGGGTCTTCAGGGGTCTTGGTGGTCTGAAGGTATTGGGGGAATTAACGGGTCGTCAAAGGTCTGAGGGGTCTCAGCAGTCCGAACACAATTAAAAGGGTTAATTAAGAGGGTGGTAATTTATTTTGAAGAAGAAGAGGACGTTTTCGTCGCATATAAACATAGCGACATACATAACCATGTACGTTTGCTGTATTATAATAAGATTATTCGGTTTCATTTTCCATTCACTGTTATCATTTCAGTAGAAACGTTACTAAGCATTTGTTATCTATCTATAATTCCAGTAATCTCTGTCTGTCTGTCTGTACGTTTGTCTGTGACCGCTGTTTCTCGACAACCACGGGTCCGATATACTTTTAACTTGCCAGGTATATTGCTGGGGACCCGAGGATGTGCCTTTTCAAGGTTTCATATTAATCGGACAATTACTTACCGAGCTATGTCCAAAAAACGATTCAACCAATCAGAGAGCAGCGAACGATCGCGTGTGCCGAACGTGGCGGACACACTCTGCCTCGGATGGCACATTTGAGAGCGTATTCATTTATTTCACGTTTGCAAACTATGTTGCCGTTAAACTATGTTTTAATAAAGTTTTACAACTAATAAAAACGAATTTGCGATTCATTCGCTTTCCTGCGCGTTTGTGCACGCGATGGCGATTGCTTTACCAAACTCCGGAAGCCGTTCGCTTTGGACCAAACCATTGCATGTAAATAGAGGGGGGGGATTGTCACCACTCGCAAGCCGTTCGCTTTGGACCAAACCATTTCATGTAAATAGAGGGGGGGGATATAATTTTAGATATAGATATAGTACGGGCATGCCCTAGGGCACACGTACGTCTGTACGTTTGTTTGTTTGTCTGTGACCGCTGTTTCTCGACAACTACCGGTCCGATATACTTTTAACTTGCCAGGTATATTGCTGGGGACCCGAGGATGTGCCTTTTCAAGGTTTCATATTAATCGGACAATTACTTACCGAGCTATGTCCAAAAAACGATTCAACCAATCAGAGAGCAGCGAACGATCGCGTGTGCCGAACGTGGAGGACACACTCTGCCTCGGATGGCACATTTGAGAGCGTATTCATTTATTTCACGTTTGCAAACTATGTTGGCGTTAAACTATGTTTTAATAAAGTTTTAAAACTAATAAAAACGAATTTGCGATTCATTCGCTTTCCTGCGCGTTTGTGCACGCGATGGCGATTGCTTTACCAAACTCCGGAAGCCGTTCGCTTTGGACCAAACCATTGCATGTAAATAGAGGGGGGGGGTTCTGTGGTCGTTGCGAATGGACCAAACCATTCATGTAAATAGAGGGGGGGGATTGTCACTGTACTCGCAAGCCGTTCGCCGTTCGCTTTGGCGTTGCGAATGAACCAAACCATTTCATGTAAATAGAGGGGGGGGATATAATTTTAGATAGATATATAGTACGGGCATATATATAGTACGGGCATGCCCTAGGGCATTGCCCGTACTATATCTATATCTAAAATTATATCCCCCCCCTCTATTTACATGAAATGGTTTGGTCCAAAGCGAACGGCTTGCGAGTACGGTGACAATCCCCCCCCTCTATTTACATGCAATGGTTTGGTCCAAAGCGAACGGCTTCCGGAGTTTGGTAAAGAAATCGCCATCGCGTGCACAAACGCGCAGGAAAGCGAATGAATCGCAAATTCGGTTTTATTAGTTTTAAAACATAGTTTAACGCCAACATAGTTTGCAAACGTGAAATAAATGAATACGCTCTCAAATGTGCCATCCGAGGCAGAGTGTGTTCGCCACGTTCGGCACACGCGATCGTTCGCTGCTCTCTGATTGGTTGAATCGTTTTTTGGACATAGCTCGGTAAGTAATTGTCCGATTAATATGAAACCTTGAAAAGGCACATCCTCGGGTCCCCAGCAATATACCTGGCAAGTTAAAAGTATATCGGACCCGTGGTTGTCGAGAAACAGCGGTCACAGACAAACAAACAAACGTACAGACGTACAGACAGACAGACAGAGATTACTGGAATTATAGATAGATAGCGACATACATAACCATGTACGTTTGCTGTATTATAATAAGATTATTCGGTTTCATTTTCCATTCACTGTTATCATTTCAGTAGAAACGTTACTAAGCATTTGTTATCTATCTATAATTCCAGTAATCTCTGTCTGTACGTTTGTACGTTTGTCTGTGACCGCTGTTTCTCGACAACCACGGGTCCGATATACTTTTAACTTGCCAGGTATATTGCTGGGGACCCGAGGATGTGCCTTTTCAAGGTTTCATATTAATCGGACAATTACTTACCGAGCTATGTCCAAAAAACGATTCAACCAATCAGAGAGCAGCGAACGATCGCGTGTGCCGAACGTGGCGGGCACACTCTGCCTCGGATGGCACATTTGAGAGCGTATTCATTTATTTCACGTTTGCAAACTATGTTGGCGTTAAACTATGTTTTAAAACTAATAATAAAACTAATAAAAACGAATTTGCGATTCATTCGCTTTCCTGCGCGTTTGTGCACGCGATGGCGATTTCTTTACCAAACTCCGGAAGCCGTTCGCTTTGGACCAAACCATTTCATGTAAATAGAGGGGGGGGATTGTCACCACTCGCAAGCCGTTCGCTTTGGACCAAACCATTTCATGTAAATAGAGGGGGGGGGGATATAATTTTAGATATATATATAGTACGGGCATGCCCTAGTGCTAATAAATCCAGTAGAAATTGATCACAATAGGTTTAGTTGACCTGCTTGATGCTCCTTGCTAAGCACGAGTGTTTTGATTCTAGGAGCCCAGGTTCAAATCCCATTACACTATGTTGATCAGTCGCTTGTCCTGCATGATGTACCTGGTATATGTAAAGTCTCTCAAATGAGCCTTAGTCAAGATATAAAACAAAGTCCTTTTTAATCCTTATGTACAAGGAGCCTCATTAATATCAATGGAACTTCTTCTTTGTTCTACCCTACTTGCTTATGAAAATCGATGGAAGTATCTTCCCATATTATATAATAATTCAATTGTCATACATTACTGTATATGGACTGTCTTTCTTCTTGAGAGCAATTACTCTAATTGTAATTCCCACTCACCAATTGATAAGGGAAATAGATGGACACTTTTCGGGTGAATGTTTTCCGAGGGCACGTGGTTTTGTGGATATTATTTGAGGATGCAGAAGATCGTGAATACATGTGCGAGGTTATGGGAGATTGTCAATATCATCCAAGTGTAAGTGCATTAAATTGGAAATATGATGTGAAATCACCCGAGATTGTGAATAACATTTGAGGGTAGAAAATATTTTGTGAATATCATTTGAATGCACATGAGATTGTGAATACGTTATCATAGTTATCATCCCGAGATTATCACAACATAGTTATAACATAGTTATCATCCCGAGGTACAGGAGATGACAGGATGGCCTAGACGTACGCACACTCACTGCTGTGCTATCTAGTGTGGTTTCGAATCTTGGCCCAGCAAGTCAAATATTAAAAAAATTTTTTTGCCCAGTCAAATAAATTTTTCTTTTCTTTTCTTTTATTTAAAAACTTTATTAAATTTTTTTTTTTTTCTGGTTCTTTCTGATGACTCCAATGCCGTGTTTGGTTTTCCATTTCATTACAAAATAATTAACTCGAACGCCACTCGGTAGAGCGCATACTCCCGCCGTGGGTTTAGTTGGAATAATACGTTTTGTTTAACGTCCCCTCTCCCCAAAACAATAAATGAAAAAGAAAGTAGGCCCGAACTGTCAGATAATTTATTTTAATATATCTCGGAATTAGAGGAGAAAAACATCATTTAAGAATAAGAATAAAAGCTTTAATGCAGTAAAACAGAAAAAATCTTTCTCAAAAAAATTTCCCAAAACAATTCCTGGATCCGGAATAATATCCTGAGCTTCACCAAAAACTAATGAATTCTTCCTTATCCCAAGGGAAATCATCCCACCAACTTTCATCCAAATTCGTTCAGAACTTTTCCAGATATCTTGTTCACAAACACACAAACACACGAACATACGAACACACACACACACGGACGGACACGATCGAATGCGTTACTCCCTGGCGGGAGTAATAAACCTGAAGATCACAGAGCCTGAACCAGAATTATTTATTTGGTCTGGGAAGCCCATGCGAGGTTTCTTCTTCTTCAGCCTCTCACAACCCTGGGTGAATATGCGATCTTAAACAAAAAAGTTGGAATTTTGTCAAATCTGTTTTATTCGTTTGTTAATATACCTCAGGCATTGACAAATCTGGAACTAAGTCTTTATAAGTTCATCAAATACCGACACCGCGAATGACATTCGCTGAGCTAAATGTTGATATCTCTTCTGAGGTAAAAAAAAAACAAAAAAAAAAACAGTTTTAAAGCATTATACGTATCAAACGATACATTTTATGAAACGGGGAAACCTAATACACACTTTGGTGGTTTTAAAATGACAGAATATGTCTTTATTAGAAAAAAAAATGAACATTGAAGACGACGCTGCTAAAAAAAATACACCGCACTAACGCATAACCACGAGTTTAAACTACATTTACAACAAATATGAAAACTATTTTCATATCACAATGTTAAATATAGAATATATAGAAGATAATGTAAAAAAAAAAAATGAGCACTATCTTCCAATGGTAAAAAAATCCTTCAAAAAATTCCTGGATCGGGAATAATATCCTGAGCTTCACCAAAAACGAATCAATTCTTCCTTATCCCAAGGGCAATCATCCCACCAACTTTCATCCAAATCCGTTCAGAACTTTTCCAGATATCTTGTTCACAAACACACAAACACACACACACACACACACACACACAGACACGCGTGAATGCATTATCCCTGGCGGGAGTAACAAGGAAAATCTGAAATGTTTATGAAAAATGAAATCTGTCCTGTTGATATTTCTCTCTTTCAATTTTGTTCCCTTATGTTGTGCTCTTGCTCTTCCACGAGTCTCGATCATGTAAACACAAAATTAAAAATTAAAATAAATAGATACGGATATCAGAATGAGAAGAGCGAAGTGACCGGGCATGTGTGGAGCAGCAGAGTTGGGTTGGAACAGAAATTCTGATTTATTGGCCTACTTGATGAATACCTGGTTGCTTATTGTTATGCATCACACCTTCACAAGCACGTGTAAGCATTTGCAAAAATGATGTAATTATGATATCGAAAGGTGTGTGAGGAAGACTTGGAGGAGTGATTGTATGAGCATGATATATGAATGTATTTGCTGAGGATGTAGATGGTATATAATGCATGGACCAAGAGAGAGAAGGTGAACATAAAAGTCGTTAATCTTCATGTTATGAACAATAATGTCAATTTCTCTATAAATACCAAATGTAGAGTTATGAAGGGACTCGGTGATAAAACAAATCTTTGGAAAGTAATGGTGTTTGCAATAATGGCAAATAATAATTTTAACGTCCCTGTGATGCCACTAGCAAAGATCGTTGTAAACAAATTTCACAAATATCTGGGCCAAATCCAACCAGACAGAGAAGTTGTTACAGCCTTTGGCCAATTAGATGGTCTGTTGTCCACCATATTTGTGCTGTCTGACTAACGGTAGCCCCAGAGGACTCATATTCAGATGTCTGTAGGGAGCTGTATGTGTATTGGGTGTGTGTCTGTGTTAGGTGAAACCATGTGAGAAGAGGGTGATGTGTATGTAATGTGAAACCATCTTACTAGAATTCACCTAATGTCCATCCATCTGTCTGTCTGTCCGTCCATTTCCAGGTACCGCAAAAACGGCTGTACCGATCGCAACGAAATTTTGGGTGGGTAATCCTGGGACCCCCTGGAGTAAAATAGGCTATTTTGTTTTCCCAAATTCAGCTTTGTGCTCCAGCATTTTCAGGTTTGGACTCCCACCTAACGTTATTGTCCCGGGTACCGCAAAAACGGTGCACCGATCGCAACGATACACCTCCATGCCCGTGGGATTTCCACGGGTGACCCCACTAGTGTCTGTAATGTGAAAGTTCATACATGTGATGTGAAGTCTGATAGTGGTGTGAAGCTGTTGGATTTTCAGTGGGAAAACGTTGAGGGTTTGATAAGTGATTTTGGAGCTTTACATTGGGTAAAGTTAATGAGTGGGCGGTCTGCATCAGATAGGTGGGCAACCGTGAAGGAGCAAATGCGTAGGGTCCAAAGTAGGTATATTCCATTGAGGTGTAAAGGTAAGGGGAGAAGATACCAGATTGGTTGAGCAGGGAGTATGTAGTGTAATTAAAGATAAGCAGTCGGCATTCATTAAATACAAAGCTAGATGGTATTCATCGAATACTTACCCCACCCAGTCAAATTGGTGCAAGCCAACTCTTCTGCTGTTTTTTATGTGTTTTTTTTCTTCTTCGATCCCATATGGCTGCCATAACCGCATATGGCAATGTGTTGATATTGATACCATTACAGGTTTATTTTGTGATTTCATCTCACTAACTAATAGGGTTACACTAACTTATGATCCATTGTTAAAATTTTTACTGATTGTTCCGTAGTGTAGCTAAACATTTGACTTTAATCCAGTTTTATTTACGTTATGGTTTTGAGCCGGTAATATGCTGTTAATTTTTACATTTGGTGATAACGGTCTGAGTTCACGAGAGCGATGTGATATGTGTCTTGATCGGCTGTCCAGCTTTGCCCACCCCACCTTTGAGTGCATAAGGGGGTTTTGAGATCATTTTATCACTCTTGAGGAAGATTAACGGAGGCGTGTGGCTTTGTCACATGTTGTTAACCGAAACGTTGAGTCATTGTTGGTTCAATCAAAGGTTGGAGATCTTACCATGGAGTCGTTTGAATTTACTCCCAACTGCAAGTCTTTCCTTTTAATATATGCTTATATATATATTGTTACGGATTCGTCACTTCTGCCTTTAACCACCTTTAGAGGCCATTTTCCCCGCAAGCGGGGGTTGGCCTTTTTCGGGGACCGTGGTTGTTGTTGTTTTTTGGTCCCCTTTTTGAAGCAATGTTTTACGGCCGGATGCCCTTCCTGACGCCAACCCTTTTTGTCGCCTTTTTACGACAAACAGGGAATTACCAGTGAACTGGTACTCAATTTGCCGACCTCGGAAGGATGACAGGCTGAGTCAACCCCCTGGCGTTAATTCAGCGATTGACCGGGATTCGAACCCAGGATCCTAGGATCCTAAGCCCTCACCCTAGCCGCTTGCCCAACACCAGGGCTAACTCTTGCCCAACACCACTTGCCCAACTTCCGCCTTTGTTGTTATTATATACTTGTAGGATTTTTAGTTTCAGGTAATATTGTTGTTAATATTTCTATGTGAAATGGAGATGACTTTCGTAAAAGGTAAAAAGAAATGTTTGTGGAGGAAAAAGAAAAATGTGGTAAAGAAACCGGAAGAGGAGAGAGGAGGAAAATCGGTGGGGAAAAGAAACAGCCATAAGTCGCATCGAGGCTGTGAGCAGACTTCTCGATATTGGTCGGAATGAATTGAGGCTTCCCGTGAAAGGGATTGCCTGCGACATCGTCCCATATTGCGATTGCAATTAAACCTACGTCTCAGGTTTTGGTACCGAGCGTGAACTATTGTTGGCGGGAAAGCAAGCGCCTTCATTACAGGCCGATCAGCCATTTTTCCTCTCGAGGAGGCCGTCCGCCTGGTGCATCGTGTTTTGTCATTGGGATTCCCATAACGACATCATCGTGTGGATCGCCGTTGGTTTCCATATCGGCTTAATCATTGGTGGACGTGGGGCGTGGATTGCACTCACGTTTTGGGGGATCTTTACCGTGCCGCCATCTGCCAGACCTCTCACCTCGTAACTCCTCATCTGCAGCCGCGCCGATACCTGTCTGTTGTGCTTGCCGTTCTGCATGACTTTGACGTTCGCCCAGCATGGGGATTCGTGCACGGACTTTGGGATTGTTACGTTCCACTCATGTTTGGCATATTGTGAGTTTATTGCTTTGAGAGCATTGGGGGAATGATGGTTCCATCATATGTATTGTTCATGAGATGCAATTGATATTTTCATTTTACTTTCTTTAAGAGTGTTATTATTACCTCCACCACTAAAGGTGGGTGGAGGTTATCTTTTCACCCTGTCTGTTTGTCTGTCCGTTTGTTTGTGAACAAAATATCTCAAAATGTTGTGGTGGATTCGGACGAAATTTGGCAGAGAAGTAGCGTATGTGACAAGGACGAAATGATTAGATTTTCGTGAAGATCCGGATTCGGATCCGGCTACTAGAATTTTTAAGTCATTCTTCACCATTGGGAGACAGGGCCAAAAACGATACATAGCAGAATATCTCAAAAAGTTGTGGACAGATTTGGACGACATTTAGTGGACTGCTTGGGTGTGTGACAAGGAAGAATCGATTAGATTTTGGTGAAGATCTGAATATGGATTCGGATACGATAATTATTTAATTCATAAGTGATTCTTCACCATTGAGTGATATGGCCAAAAATTATATACAGCAGGATATCTCAGAAAGTTGTGGATGGATTTGGACGAAATTTGGCAGAGATGTAGC